>NC_082630.1:456183-809019 GCF_030936135.1 Gavia stellata | reverse complement strand
TTAGCTAGAAAAGCATGGTGGTCCTGGCAAGAGCAGCCTTCCGACGGGCCAGGCCTGGAGAGCTGGGGAAAGGCTGGAGCAAAGGAGAGGTGCCCTTCGTGCAAGAGGAGCCGGTGAGATGCTCAGGGGGCAGAGGGGGAGACAGGAGAAGACTGCAGCAAGGTGGAGATGCACAAGTCCCTGGGGGGCCCCCATGGGCTGCACCCTCAAGCGCTGAGGGAGCTGGCAGATGGGCTTGAGAGGCCCCTCCCAAAGGCCGATGGGCCTGAAGGCTGCAAGAAAGCAAACCCCCCCGGGGCTGATGAGCAGTGCACTGGAGGGAAAAGTGGCTGAGCGGCCGGGCCCCGAGGGCGCTGAGCAGTGGCACCAAGGCTAGTTGGAGGTCCTGCCCCTCTGCCGTGTCCTGCTCTGGGCTCCCCAGTGCAAGACAGAGGTGGCCATACTGGAGAGAACCCCCAGCCCCGCAGAGTTCCGCCCCCCCCACTTTCCGTTGGGCTCAGAATGTTGGTCCGTTGGAGCCAACGGCCACCAGAGAGAGCGGGACGGAGCTGTGCTGGCACGGCGCAGCGCTGCGAGAGGCAGGCTCTGGCCAAACAGCGCTGCCCCGGCACCGGTACCCCGCTTGCCAGCCTCGCTGTGCCGGCTGAGCCGCATTCTCCGTGCACGGCGAGGGTCCTCCTGTCCCGGGCAGGATGGGCCAGGCCAACTGCTGCTGTGGCTCCAGGTAGGCTCCCCGCTCGGCTGGGGCTCACGCGGGCACGGCCAGGCCCCGCAGCTGCAGCAGCCTTTCTCATGCCCGCCGCGCTCTGCTCTGCAGGGAGGCTCTCACCGACGCCGAGTCGGTGCTGAGCGCGGACGTGCGGCTGACCCGGGGCCGCAAGAGGAGCGAGAGGCGCCTTCTCCTCCTCCAGGAGGAACTGCTCATCGCCAAGTTGCAGTAAGACGCTCAGAGCCCAGCTGCCTTTGCCCCAGCCCTGGCCCAGGCACCAGGGCAGGGACAGCCTGGCCCCCGCCCCAGGCCCCGGGACCTTGGTGCTGGAGGCACCCATGTCCGTCCCAAGGGCAGGTGGGGGACAGGGCTCTGCCCGGGGGGACCCCGAGGAGCCCACCTCCAGCTCACGGCCTGCCTCTCCTCTCTGCAGACGTGGCAGCACCCTGCGCCCACAGCTCCGCCTGCCCCTCGACCAGCTGTGGGTGCTGAGCAGCCGGAAGGTGGGAGCAGGGGAGGAGGAGGAGGAAGGCGGCGATGAGGACAGCACCTCCTTCATCCTCATCTGGCCCAGCGGCTCCTGCGTTGTCGATTTCGGGTGAGGCGTGGTGCCACGTCCCATGGCAGGGCAGGAGAGGTGCCCAAGCACGGCCAGGCGGCCATCCTGGGAAGGGCCTCTGCCCTGTGTGCAGAGCCTGGGCAGGGAGCGGGCAGCACGCCGGCAGGGAGGGATGGGGGGGCATTCCCACCTCCTGCAGCCCCCGGTCACCTTGTGGTCCCCAGAAGGCAAGGGCAAAAGCAGCTGCTCTGGCAGGGCAGAGGGCTACGGGCTGCGGGCAGCACGGCCTGACGCTGTTTCTCCTCTCTTTCTGCAGCTCCCGGGCGCTGAAGGAGCTGTGGGAGGGCACGCTGCTGGGGTAAGGCGCGGGGACGCTGCAGGCGCAGCGGGATGGGGGAACACAGCTCCCCAGCTGGGGAGAGGTGCCCCCGCGGCTGCGGGCAGCTCTCGGCAAGCGCTGCGCGACAAGAGAGAAGGGGCAGCTTGGGGCTCAGCCAGCTCTCTCCCTGTCCCTTGGCGGTGCACAGGACCCCGGAAGGAGCAAAGAGAGCCCCGGTGACCCGTCTCCCATCCATCAAGCTCCTGGAGAGCAGCAGGAGCACCAGGAGCCTGGAGAGGCTGATGGAGGCCCAGGCAGAGGTGAGAATGGCTGCCTTTCAGCCGCCTCCGGCTGTGCCCAGGTGCCAGGGATGTGGGGTGAGCTTGTGCGGGAGGGAGGGAGAGTGCCACTCGGGGAGCGGAGAGGGTTGGGGAGCCACCAGGACCGGCGGCACGTCCTCCCAAGTGGCACTGGGAAGAATCGTGCTGCGTGGGGCAGAGAGCCCGGGAGGGCAGAGGGTCCCAGCTGTGCCACGCTCAGGCCGCTAATGCCGGGTGGCACCTCGCCCGTGGCACTTTGTGCTGCGGGGCCGCTCTCTAAGCGCAGCCTGGTTCTTGCAGGCTGATCCCAAGCAAGGGCCACCGCTGGCGTCTTCCGGCAACGGAGGAGGAGTTTGCCGCTCAGCAGGTGAGTTCTGGAAAGAAAGGCAACCTCCTGCCAGCGGCTGAGCTGTGCTCACTTGTCCCTTGAGTGTCGCCATGCAGGTGTGGCACCCCAAGGGAGGACTTCACCTGGAGGAGCAAGGACACCCGCTGGGCAGCGGCTGCTGGACGTGGTTCTGCAGGGACACGGAGCCTGTACTGCTGCCCACAGCTTGGAGGAGGGCAGGGCGAGGGCTGCCACAGGCTGTCCCGCTGGCATGCCGGCCCTCAGGATCCTCCGAGCTGGAGCCGCTGAGCCGGAGCCGTGCTTCCAGCTGACGGCTCCCTGCCCATCCTGCCGCTCTGCTTAGCACCGCGCTGCAGGCAGGGCAGGGCAGGGCAGTCCCCGGGAGCGCTGGGCTGGCGGTCTCCATTGAGGGTCTCTTGCTCTCTTTTCCTTTGCAACAGAAGAGAGCAGCAGCAGCAGCAGCAGGAGGAGGAGGAGGGGGCTGCCCTGGCCCTTTGCTCTGCGTCGGAGCCTGGCCGCTGCCCAGGTGCCAGGGCAGGCGGGCTCCGGCTGCGGCAGGGCGCTCTTTGGCCAGCCCCTGGCAGCCCTCTGCGGGGAGGACGGCACGCTGCCCCAGCCCATCCAGGTAAGCCAGCCTGGAGAGGGGGTGCCCTGCCCTCTCTCCGCCTGTTCCGCAGAGGCGGTGGGTGTTCCCAGGGGCTGCGGGCGTGGGGGATTGGGCTCTTCAGCCATGCCTCACGCTTCTGGTGCCAGCCCCTTTTGAGGGCCAGGAGCCGCATCTGGGGCAGTGCTCTGGCCACCGCTCTTGGAAGCCAGCTCCTCAGGCACGCAACTGTCCTCCTGCCTCTTGTGCAGGAGCTGCTGGCTGTCCTGCAGCGGGAAGGACCGACAACAGAGGGGATATTCCGCAAAGCTCCCAGCGGGGCAGAGTTTTGGGATCTGCGGAAGGCCCTGGACCACGGCGCGGACATCGACCTGGGAAGGCAGCCTGCGGTGCTGCTGGCCGTCGTCTTGAAGGTGAGCGCTTCTGACCTGCAGCTGGAAGAGCCCCTGGCTGGCCTGGAGTGTTCAGGGGCTCACCTGGAGCCCTTGGCATTGCAGGACTTCCTCCGAAGCATCCCCGCCAGGCTCCTTGTGACAGAGCTCTACGAGGACTGGCTGGCAGCGATGCAGAAGTCCAGCAAGGAGGAGAAGATGGGAGAGCTGAAAGCGTAAGTGTGGGCAGCAGCCTGCCTGTTGAGCAGGAGCCCTGACCCCCAGCTGACAGCACCTGGAAGGCTGCGCAGCACAGCCTCTGGCGCGCGCCTGCCTGGGGCAAGCTTTGGGGACGGCTGGGGACAACAGCTGCTTTATTAACCTGGTCTGGCTGATCCCTCAGGGTGGCCGAGAAGTTGCCTGCAGCCAACCTCCTCCTCCTCAAGCGGCTGCTCGCACTGCTCCAGGACATCGGCCACAACGCGTCCACCAGCAGAATGACCCCCAGCAACCTGGCCATCTGCCTTGGGCCGAACCTCCTGAGCCCACCAAACGAGGACCTGCTGCCGCTGGAGGCCATGCTGGAGGTGACTCAGAAGGTAGGCTGGCGTGAGCAGGCGGCTGCAGCCTTCCCGAACCCTCGGAGCTTGGCTGTGGAGAGGTCCCTGGCTGCCTCCTGTCCTGAGCAAATGCTGGTGGGGTGGCTGCCTGGAAGGAGGGGGAGTGGGAGAGGCTGCCTGATACCTTTTCCGGCAGCTGGCTTGAGAGCAAGGCTTTGCTGTGTGCAGGTGAAGGTGCTGGTGGAGTTTATGATTGCAAACTGTGGTGCCATCTTTGGGGAGGAGATGGATGGCCTCTCCTGTTCAGCAGCCGCGGAGTCGCCGGCACCCGTGGACACATCCACAGGTACGAGGAGGAACGCAGGGTTGTCACAGGGTGGGGCTTGGCATACCAGAAACCTCAACGTCAAGAAGACAACTGGTGTAGGGCTTTGAGAGGGCTTTGCTTTAGGTGTTCTTTACTCGCAAGAAGTCACCTCGCTCACATGCTCTGGCTTTCTAGCCCTGCACTTGGAAGTGCCAAGTGGCCCTGCAGGCAGAGCAGAAGAGGAGCATCAGGCAAAAGCCCGTCTGGAAGCATCCTCCGCTCTGCTGGACCTCCTCGAAGAAGCTGGCGGAGACACAGCGGTGGAGTCTGAAACGGCAGAGGTATGGCAGCTCCACAAACACTGTGACAACGTGTCTCGGGCAGGAGGGTGGTTTCTGATGAGGCCAAGTCACTGCTGTGCCTCCTCCTGGCATCCATCTCCCCTGTGTGTGGGGTTCCTCCTCCCCCCGCAGTGATACATTGTAGGGAAAAGTGTAAAGGTTGTTTCTCAGATGCATTAGGCATGTGCTTCATCAGCCAAAATACCTACAAAATCCCTCCAAAAAGACAGAGGGGTGCAGCAGTACACTGGAGAGGGCTTTTGCTACGATCCTACTTCAGCACAGCTTCATCAAGTCTACTTTGGGGGCATGGGTGGACCGTGTGAAATGTGGCTGATGCAAAGCAGCATCTCCTCTGGAGAGCTAAGGTGGCAATTTGGCAATCAGTCGCTTACTACTCCAGGCCGTCTCTTGCCACCTGCGAACTCCAAAATTTCTGGTTTAGACACCTCCAGCTTTGCCTGCAGCCATCCCTGAGAGTGCAGCAGAGTCCCTCATACGCCCGGAACAACTGACAGACCTTTCCGAGGAAAGAAGGTAAAAGGAGTCAGCTTTGCTTCAAATCAGAACTGACTCCAGCAGATCACGGCTTTCCCTATCTAACAGCACGATGGGATGGAAAGGTTTGCAGGCCGTCCCCAGGAAACTGAAAACCAAAGAAAAAGAAAGAGGCAAGAGACCTGGGCAGAGCCAAGGGGGTATGAACGAGAGAATAAGAGGAGGAAGAGAGAAGGCGGCAACCGAAGAAAAGCAAGAAGGGGCAGGAGGTGAAGGCGGCCAGGTGTGTAGCAGGCTCTGCTGCCCATCTTCCCCAGCTCTCAGGACTGCTCGAAGTCCGTCCAACTCGCTGGCAAGGGACGGCCAGGGATGGTGCTGCGCAGGGTTTGGAAAGAACTCCGTGGCAGCTCCCCAGGGGCTCCCCGTCGAGCCCTGCTGCGTGGCACAGGGGCACTGTGCATCTCTGCACAGGCACAGCTCTCTGAGGGCATTGCCCATGGGGACGAGGCGCCAGAGCCAGCCCCATGCCAGTGCCAGCAAGAGCTCTCTCTTCTGGGCCAGAAACACTTCCTGCAAATGGTGTTCACCAAGGAAAGGGGAACCAAGGCATGCCCAGTCCTGCTTCTCTGGGTTTATCAGAGCTTTCTGACTCTGTCCTTGCAGGTGCTGATTTGTTTTCAGAGGCTGAAGCGCTGCGACTCCTGGGCCCCCCCGCGCAGTTGACATCAACAATAAAAGCGTCTTGTCTCTCTTCCGACTGTGTCTGCCATGGGCTATTGTGGAGTGGGGAGTTGTTGTTTGGTGTGGAATCCTTGGGGAGGAGTTTGGGAGCGTCCCTTGTCCCAGCATCCTTTCCAGCGGGCATCAGGGCTGAGTGCAGGTGCTTTAGGAGTGAAACCAAAGCACAGGGTCCCACAGGAGGGTTGAGGTTGGAAGGCACCTGTGGAGCTGATGTGGTCCAACATGTGCTCAAGCAGGCTCCCCTAGAGCAGGTTGCCCAGGACCATGTCCTGGTGGGTTTTGGCTATCTCCCAGGCGCAGCGCCACCAGGCCAGAGCGAGGGCAAGACGTGGGCAGGGTGCTGTGGCCAGGAAGGGCTGAGGGTCCTTCTGCAGCCACCGTCACCTGCGGCTCGCTGTCCCCTGCAGCCATCCTCCTTGCACACTGCTTGTCGGGCAGTTTCTTCGGTCCCCCCTCACTCATGGCAATGGGAGAGATTAACTTCCACTCTGGGAGGTAGAAACGCGTCAGCTCACCCAACAAGCTTCTGAAGCGGCTCCAACAGCAGCCGGACTGCTGAGGCTTTCGTGCGTCCCGCTGTGATAGAGGGGACGCCTGCACCTGACGGAGGAGGAAGGAGGAGCACTCTCACCATCGGTAGGTAACTCTTTTGCTCACAGTTTGCTGTGGTTTAACCCTGGCCGGCAGCTGAGCACCACACAGCCGCTCGCTCGCTCCCCCCAGGGGCATGGGGGGAGAGAATAGGAAGGGTAAGAGGGAGAAAGCTCACGGGTTCTGGTAAAGACGGTTTCATAATTTGAAAACAAGGGTAAGAAAAAGAAACCCAAGAAACAAGAGAGAGAGAAGAAAGCAAAGCCTCAGAAAACCAGGAGATGCCAAAAGAAGCAAGGCTGTTGGCAAAAGCCATTGTAATAGAAGTTTACAAAAATGTGACTTGATAGAACTCCATGGCAAGATTCACTCTATTACTTACTAAAACTTACAAAGGAAGATCAACTCAGAATCGCATCAGAAGGATTTCTGCAGAGAGACCAAAGGGACCCGCCCGTTGAGTCACAAGGTTCAGAATATAGCCCCTTGCTTTCTGAACTCCTTCTCAGAGAGGAGTTTAGGTGCGGCTGAATGCAGACTTCGTCTCCGACTTGGTCACCGGTTTCTATCTGAAGGATTCTATCTATTTAGTAGCAATCTAAGGTTCATTCCCAGTTTAAGGTAAAGGATAAAATCTTAGCAGCACTTAATATGACTTTTACATTTGCAAAGTGAGTTGGTAGGATTTACTACACTCACAACAGTGGCTAGATTACAGATTTGGAATGATAGTATTATATGTGCTGTTGTGTCCATAAATTGATTCGCACACACAGAGAGATATATAGAAATACATCTATTCATAGAAAGAGATGTGTATATGAAGGTATACTTCTTAAAAAATCCCCTCGAGCCCTGTGAAATACTCACTGTTACAGGGCATCTTGAGAAACAAGGGTTAAAAGTGGGAAAGAGGGACGTAGAGAAGATACTTTGTAAGAACTGCACCGCACTGAGACATATTGGAGATAAAGACTGTCTGCACTGACTCTCTGCTAACTAGCAATGAGGATTAGCACAAGGGCGAATCGTAGCAGAATAGAACAGACTGCCAAAATAGTGCCCTAGATTTAACTTGTCTCATTATAATCTCATTATAATACCAAGGAACACACCTCCCAGCTAGAGAACCCCAACCCAATGGAGCCCCCTACTCTCTGAGCATGCTTGGTGAATTAAAAGAGAACTGTAACTTTCAGATGAAGTAAGAAAAGTATTAACCAAGAGTTAATTAAGGGGTAGGACCAGGAGGCGTAAGTAACTTTGTTAACTGCTTTAAATCCCTGTCATGATTTTAAGCCGGTGTGCATGTTAGGAGGAGAAATCCCCTTGCACCCGGCGCCGCAATAAACATTCCTGCTTTATAACTCTGTGTGAGCTGTGAAGTGTGTTTCCGCGTGTCAATTTTGGCACCCCAGGTGTGACCCTCTCTGCCCGCCCGCGGGACCGGCTGAGAGGGGGACATCCTTGGCGCGCCCCGAGATTTCTCGGAGGACCTCCCTCGCTCGCCCGATCGCTGCAGGGACAGACAAGGACCATCAGCGGACCAGGTGTGTTAAGGGTGGGGAACCTGTAAGTGGTGAGGAGACGTCGTACGCGAGGTAAAGAGCATTGGTGCTCGCCCCAGGAGGGATTTGAATCCAGTAGTGAGGGCGCGGGAATCCCTGGATAGGGAAGTACGCGCGGGGGTACTCTTCTCTGAAATTGCGGGAGTACGGGATAGCTACATGAACGCAGGAATCCCTGATTAAGGGAAGTACGTGGGGTTGCTACTGTTTGTACCAACTATTATAACCGATGGGAATTGAAATTTATATTATAGTGGTTATAATTGGCATTTTATGATTGTCATTACAATCTATATACTTCAGAAGTTTTGTGCCCGGTACCGTGTATTCTGTGAAAAGTGCTTCATTATACAATTAATGTTGTTGTAAGTTGTTGTAAGTTGGGTGAGTGTTTGAGTGAGTGAGACGCAGTCGGACTGCGGAGTGCGGAGTCCTGATCCCCGGTTCCGTGTTGTCCGCGAGGAGAGTGGCCGGAGACAGACGAAGCGTGTGACAGACTGTGTTAATCAAACCGATTGTTAACCCTTATTGTCCTATACACAGATATCAGGATTTTTCATGCAACCCAATATATGTTTTTGAATGTTTTGGTTGTAAAGAGAACGTTTGAGTACGGTTTGGGGACGAGATGATTTTTGGCATAGTGAGTGTCAAGGAAGCAGGTGCTTTGTGGAAATATAAAAGGTATAAGGAATCAGTAAGAATGTTGCTGGTATGTGGCGGGGGGAAATGTAGGACAGAATAGTGACGGGTTTATTTGGCGTGGAGCACTGTCTGATTTGCCATTGGTGTTGCTTGTTTGTTCGTGCTAAGTGTTTGGAGTGTCATAAGATTATTTACTTTTAGACAATTGTCTTGAATTGAGTGCATTCACTGTGGGGCAAGTACGCCCTTCCATCTTTTGCCTTGGACAAGGTATTATTGTTGTCAATTCAATCAGGTTGTATTCTTAGGCTGAGGAATAAGCCCCTGCGGGCAGGGTCTTCATTATGGGAGTTAAACAAAGTGGGGGAATATTGAAAAGGAGCCTTCTAGGCTGTATTTTAGCTCACTGGAAGGGGATAGGAGAGCTGCCAGGAGGAAGTGTGAGTAGAAAGATTTTAGTAAAATATTGTCATCAATGGTGGCCTTTGTATAAATTGGATGATGAGGAGAAATGGCCCTTTAATGGAACCTTGAATTACAACACCTTGTTGCAATTGATGTTGTTTTTGAGGGGGAGCCGGTACCGCATTTCCCAGATTGAGTGGAAGCAGGGAAACGGCCCCGTGGCCTCCCCCGGCTGGGGAGGGAGCTGGAGCCCAGTAAAACCAGTGTGACGAGGCCCGAGTGCGGTGCTGCGTGGTGTGTGCCCAGGGGGGCCGCTCCCGCCGCAAAGGTGCTTCTCGGAGGCAGCAGCCCCGCTGCTCAGAATCACAGAGAAAGGGCAGACCCTGTCCTTGATTTTATTTTCTCAAGATGAAAGCTATTAACCAAGCTTTAACACCTACGGAGGATGATTTTGTAAGGGTAAAGGGAGCTACTGGCCAAAGTGAAAAGGCGTACTTTTAAAACCTCTTAAATTTAGATTGGGAAAACAATTGGGAATACACAAATTCTTACACATGCCTAACTCACCAAAACCTCTATTGGGGCGAGACTTATTGGAACAACTAAAAGCGGAAATAAAATTTGAGAAAGGAAGAATAGAGCTTCGTGTGGGGGATGACCAGCGCATTGAACTTCTGAGTCTGGCCCTCATAGATACTCCTGTTAGCTCAGAAGTACCCGAGGAAATCCAGAACCAAGTATATCCAGGGGTATGGGCCTCAGAAATACCAGGAAAAACAAAAAATGCCTCCCCAGTAATGGTCAGGCTCTAATTAGGGGCGCAGCCTGTAAGAATTAAGCAATATCCCCTCAGAACTGAGGATAGGGAAGGAATCCAACCAATAATCAACTGATTTATCAAATATGGGCTACTAACAGAATGTGAATCGGAATATAACACTCCCATTCTACCTGTCAAAAAGCCGGATGGTAATTATGGAATAGTACAGGACCTCAGAGCCATTAATAAAATTGTTGAGGATCTGCATCCTGTGGTGGCAAACCCATATACATTATTAACTAAATTGGCACTTGAATTGGCCTGGTTTACCGTATTGGACCTGAAAGATGCCTTCTTTTGCCTACCTTTGAGTCGAGAGAGCCAGTTGCAGTTTGCATTTGAGTGGGAAAACCCGGACTCTGGGAGAAAGACACAACTAACGTGGACTGTGTTACCACAGGGGTTTAAAAATAGCGCCACTCTTTTTGGGAACCAACTAGCCAAAGACTTGGAACAGTGGGAACGACCACATGGAGATGGAATAATGTTACAATATGTAGATGATCTATTGATAGCCACTAAAACAAAAGAACTCTGTATACTATGGACAGTCAGTCTGCTGAATTTCCTTGGACTTAATGGCTATCAAGTCTCTCCACAGAAAGCCCGAATAGCTCAGCACAGGAAACTTACCTCGGATATGAGATATCTGCAGGCTAAAGGACCCTAGGAACAGCAAGAAAGGAGGCCATCTGCCAAACTCCTCGACCACAGACAGCTAAAGAACTCCGTACGTTTTTAGGGATGATGGGATGGTGTCGTCTATGGCTCTATAACTCCGGACTCTTGGTAAGACCACTCTATAAACTGTTGAAATCTAATCCAAAAGACCTCACCTGGAATGGGGAAGCAGAAAGAGCATTCCAGCAACTGAAAAGGAAATTAATGGAAGCCCCTGCTTTGGGGTTACCAGATATTACTAAGACATTCTGGTTGTTCTCCCATGAGAAACAGGGAATGGCCCTGGGAATCCTAGCCCAAAACTTGGGACCGTATAGAAGAGCAGCGGCGTATTTCTCCAAACAACTTGATGAAGTAAGTAAAGGTTGGCCTAGCTGCTTCAGGGCGGTAGCAGCATTGGTGCTAAATATTCAAGAAGCACGTAAATTTACATTGGGCCAAAAGATTACAGTGCTGATATCTCATACTGTATCCACAGGATTAGAGGTAAAAGGGGGGGCATTGGCTCTCACCACAGAGATCCCTTAAGTATCAGGCTGTTCTGGTGGAACAGGATGATGTGGAAATAATGGTCACTCACATTGTCAATCCAGCAACTCTCCTCAGTGGAACCACGGAGAACCGGTATCACATGACTGCCTGGAAACGATGGAAGCGGTCTATTCCAGCCGACCAGATCTAAAGGAGGAGCCACTGGAAGACGCTGAGGATTCCTGGTACACAGATGGAAGTAGCTTTGTTCGACAAGGCGTCCGCAGAGCAGGGTATGCAATAACCACCGTGAATAAGGTAATAGAATCCGCAGTCCTTGCCCCATATACTTTGGCACAAAAAGCAGAAATAATTGCTTTAACCCGAACGTTGGAGCTAGCCAAAGACAAAAAGATTAATATCTGCTTTTGGGGTAGTCCATGCCCATGGAGCCACATGGAAAGAAAAGGGACTCCTATCCACCCAAGGGAAACATATAAAACGTGCTGAAGAAATTCTTAGGCTCCTGGAAGCAGTGCAGCAACCCGAAAAAGTGGCTATCATGCATTGCAAGGCTCATCAGAAAGGAGATACCGCTCAAGGGTTGGGCAATGCTATGGCAGATCAAGAAGCCAAAAGAGCAGCTGAGAAAGGTGAGTTAGAGGTGCAGTCTTTGGTCCCAGACGGCAAAATACAAAGTGATTGTGAACCCAGGTATTCCAAAGAAGATGGGAAATTAGTTGAAGACGTAGGTGGAGAAATAGAGAAAGGTAAGTGGGCAAAGACTCTGCAGGGCAAAATAATAATCCCATTTGCGTTATTGTGGGCCATGGTTATAGCAGAACACAGGAAATCCCACTGGGGAGCTGTGGCATTGCATAAACATTTGAGTCAGCGTATAGTTGCCCCGAACCGCTACACCACTGTTAAACAAGTGACACAGCAGTGTGAAATATGTTTGAAAAATAATCCTAAGGTAGGCCCTAGAGGCCAACTTGGACAGATAGGGAAAGGAAACTATCCAGGGCAGCAGTGGCAAATTGATTTCTCAGAACTTCCCAGAAAAGGGAGGTTTCGATATCTGCTGGTTCTAACAGACACCTTCTCAGGCTGGCCAGAAGCATTCCCTTGCCGAACTAATAAGGCTAGGGAAGTAACTAAAGCACTACTACAAGAAATAATACCGAGATTGGGAATTCCTGCAACAATCTCCTCGGATAGAGGATGACATTTCATTGCAAAAAATTGTTCAACAAGTTAGTAAACATTTGGAAATAGATTGGCAGTTACATACCTCATATAGGCCACAAGCAAGTGGTCAAGTGGAAAAGATGAACCCCTTAATTAAGTGACAGATTGTAAAATAGGGCAGGAGGAGGCTGGATTGCCTTGGCCACAATCATTCTCTTTGGCACTCCTGAGGATTAGAACTAAACCCAGAACTAAAGAGGGGTTGAGCCCTTTTGAAATACTGTACGGGAGGCCCTATATTGTACAGGCGGGAACATCAACTCAGATTGGAGACGAAACGTTATCTGATTATATGATAAGCCTGCAAAAACAACTTAGGAACCAGAGCCCGAGGTCTTGATGGGCCGGTGCATAATATTAAGCCTGGTGATTATGTGTATGTGAAGTGGGTGCATCATACCAGAGTGAAGAAAGCCCTAAGCCACGATGGGAATCGACACCTATGGGACCGTGGAAGCTTCGCATTCGAAAGCGATGGTATGGATTCTTATGACTCTGCCGAACTGTAACCACTGTTGGGAGTGGCCTTGGAAAAATGCTTATTTTGGGTATACGGGAAGCTCGGGAAAGAATTTAAACGGGTTGAATTTGGCAACTGTGGCAATATATAATAATAACATGACACTGCGACCAACTGAATGGGAAAGAATAGATTCGGTCTATACAGGGACAACTGAGAAAGGAAAGGAGGTTCAGATAGGTTCTAGACTCCTTAATGCAAGTAACCTGCCTCCTCTCCAGACCCAAATTACTGTCAAGAACGGTGTGGTCTGGGATTCTGCCAATAGAACAGGCAGCACAATATGTAAAAGAAAGGAGGTTTGTTGGTATCCCTTCCATATAACTCAAACGGTGACCATAGTATGTCTGGGGGCAACTCAAGAGGGGGCCCAAGCTCTAACTTTTAGATTTTTGGTTGCAGACACCAGAGGAAACCACTACTCCCCCTGCCTACACTACCTCGACTCAGGGTACTACCATATGTGTATCCGACAGGACCATACGTAATTAAATATGTCGGTCAGCAACAGGTAATGTCTAATCCAATATGGTCTATTAAACGAGTGGAATTATTAATACAGAATGATATTTCCGCCGTTCAACCAGCCTGTTCGTCATTTATAAGACCCTTACACATAGGGTGGACGTCATGGTCACATAAGAAGACCCCTCCTTCCCGAATGAGAAAAAGGAGAGATGTGATTGGTGCAGTAGGAACAGGACTGGGAGTTTTAAATAGTATAGATACTGAGATAATAAGGAACAAACTCGCAACTGTGACCAGTGATCTAAACAAAATACCGAACCCTTTAAGATCTTCCCTCCTAACTTTAGGAACCAGCCAATGGCTTTCAGCAAATACGTTACCAGAGTGGGAAAAGCTTAATGAAAAGGACAATGAACTGCTTATAAATGCATTAGAAGTGGCTCAGACTACTGTTTCTATAGCACTCAGTTGTATCCAAGCTCAATTATGGTCACAGACAATAGCAGCTGCAATCATTAGGGAAGGTGAAGACGGAATCCTACCAAAAGAAATGGTGGTTTGGAATAACACAACGGAATTTGAAAGGAGATTCCAGTCGTGGTGCATTTGGTTAATTTTACCTTTGACCCTACTAACAACACAGCTACAGCTTTTGTACTAACAATATATAAAGCTTTAGTGTATAGCATATACCCGATTGTTGCACTAGGATTAAACAACCACGGAACTGTACTTTATCCCCTAGGACATAGGGTATGGGC
Organism: Gavia stellata; assembly: GCF_030936135.1. Classification (NCBI taxonomy): domain Eukaryota; kingdom Metazoa; phylum Chordata; class Aves; order Gaviiformes; family Gaviidae; genus Gavia; species Gavia stellata. Next base: position 795,160 of record NC_082630.1, on the reverse strand, counting down.
TACGAAAAACAGGAATAAGTGGCAAACTATTGATGTCAAGTCCTGTGTCATATGAGACTGACAAGGATTTATTTGTGAAGGAAACACCACCAAAGGGCAAGATATTTGTCTTGACACTGAACAAAATGTTTGTCACTTTGAGGTGCATCCCAACGAGACCCTAAGAGCCATCATAATTTACAGGGGTATGGGATGTGTTTGCCTGAGATCTCAGTGTGATTTTGTACAAGTAGATGATCAACTGGTGGACACGAGCAACCATTCAAATATTTGCATTTGTAACTTTGTTAGTCTTACAGGCTGTGATTTTAACTACACGGCTCCTGTTACTACTTATCAATTGCTACAATTTAATCATACTTTGATTCAGGATATACAGCCCACCCCTATTGGAATGAATCTCACTCTAATAAGAAAACTATTGCATCATGAAAATTTAAAAAGGTTGTTAAAGCAAGTTCTAGAAAGTGGAAGAAAGACTTTACTGTCCATCATGATGCAGAGGAAATACACCAAGTAGTGGAACGAGTGAAGTCAGAGGGAGAGCACAATTGGTGGGATGTGTTTAGGGGTTAATCCCCGTCAGCTACCAAAATGTTAAACATAATGACCCACCCAATACTGCTGTTACTAATAGCCACGACAACATTAACAACAGTAAATCTTATCCTTTGGTGTAAACTAAAGGAAATTAGTGGGCAAGTATGGACAGTAAAAATAATGATGAAACATAACGAACCACTTTTAAAAGCAAAAGAATTTGCTTAGGGGAAAGAAAAGGGGGGAATGTTACAGGGCATCTTGAGAAACAAGGGTTAAAAGTGGGAAAGAAGAATGGACACTTTGTAACAACTTTGTATAATACTTTGTAGCAAAGAGGATACTTTGTAAGAACTGCACCGCACTGAGACATATTGGAGATAAAGACTGTCTGCACTGACTCTCTGCTAACTCGCAATGAGGATTAGCACAAGGGCGAATCGTAGCAGAATAGAACAGACCGCCAAAATAGTGCCCTAGAGTTAACTTTATAACTCATTATAAATTTATTTCAATAGTAAGAAACACACCTCCTAGCTAGAAAAGCATGGTGGTCCTGGCAAGAGCAGCCTTCAGACGGGCCAGGCCTGGAGAGCTGGGGAAAGGCTGGAGCAAAGGAGAGGTGCCCTTCGTGCAAGAGGAGCCGGTGAGATGCTCAGGGGGCAGAGGGGGAGACAGGAGAAGACTGCAGCAAGGTGGAGATGCACAAGTCCCTGGGGGGCCCCCATGGGCTGCACCCTCAAGCGCTGAGGGAGCTGGCAGATGGGCTTGAGAGGCCCCTCCCAAAGGCCGATGGGCCTGAAGGCTGCAAGAAAGCAAACCCCCCCGGGGCTGATGAGCAGTGCACTGGAGGGAAAAGTGGCTGAGCGGCCGGGCCCCGAGGGCGCTGAGCAGTGGCACCAAGGCTAGTTGGAGGTCCTGCCCCTCTGCCGTGTCCTGCTCTGGGCTCCCCAGTGCAAGACAGAGGTGGCCATACTGGAGAGAACCCCCAGCCCCGCAGAGTTCCGCCCCCCCCACTTTCCGTTGGGCTCAGAATGTTGGTCCGTTGGAGCCAACGGCCACCAGAGAGAGCGGGACGGAGCTGTGCTGGCACGGCGCAGCGCTGCGAGAGGCAGGCTCTGGCCGAACAGCGCTGCCCCGGCACCGGTACCCCCGCTTGCCAGCCTCGCTGTGCCGGCTGAGCCGCATCCTCGGTGCACGGCGAGGGTCCTCCTGTCCCGGGCAGGATGGGCCAGGCCAACTGCTGCTGTGGCTCCAGGTAGGCTCCCCGCTGGGCTGGGGCTCACGCGGGCACGGCCAGGCCCCGCAGCTGCAGCAGCCTTTCTCATGCCCGCCGCGCTCTGCTCTGCAGGGAGGCTCTCACCGACGCCGAGTCGGTGCTGAGCGCGGACGTGCGGCTGACCCGGGGCCGCAAGAGGAGCGAGAGGCGCCTTCTCCTCCTCCAGGAGGAACTGCTCATCGCCAAGTTGCAGTAAGACCCTCCGAGCCCAGCTGCCTTTGCCCCAGCCCTGGCCCTGGCACCAGGGCAGGGACAGCCTGGCCCCCGCCCCAGGCCCCGGGACCTTGGTGCTGGAGGCACCCATGTCCGTCCCAAGGGCAGGTGGGGGACAGGGCTCTGCCCGGGGGGACCCCGAGGAGCCCACCTCCAGCTCACGGCCTGCCTCTCCTCTCTGCAGACGTGGCAGCACCCTGCGCCCACAGCTCCGCCTGCCCCTCGACCAGCTGTGGGTGCTGAGCAGCCGGAAGGTGGGAGCAGGGGAGGAGGAGGAGGAAGGCGGCGATGAGGACAGCACCTCCTTCATCCTCATCTGGCCCAGCGGCTCCTGCGTTGTCGATTTCGGGTGAGGCGTGGTGCCACGTCCCATGGCAGGGCAGGAGAGGTGCCCAAGCACGGCCAGGCGGCCATCCTGGGAAGGGCCTCTGCCCTGTGTGCAGAGCCTGGGCAGGGAGCGGGCAGCACGCCGGCAGGGAGGGATGGGGGGGCATTCCCACCTCCTGCAGCCCCCGGTCACCTTGTGGTCCCCAGAAGGCAAGGGCAAAAGCAGCTGCTCTGGCAGGGCAGAGGGCTATGGGCTGCGGGCAGCACGGCCTGACGCTGTTTCTCCTCTCTTTCTGCAGCTCCCGGGCGCTGAAGGAGCTGTGGGAGGGCACGCTGCTGGGGTAAGGCGCGGGGACGCTGCAGGCGCAGCGGGATGGGGGAACACAGCTCCCCAGCTGGGGAGAGGTGCCCCCGCGGCTGCGGGCAGCTCTCGGCAAGCGCTGCGCGACAAGAGAGAAGGGGCAGCTTGGGGCTCAGCCAGCTCTCTCCCTGTCCCTTGGCGGTGCACAGGACCCCGGAAGGAGCAAAGAGAGCCCCGGTGACCCGTCTCCCATCCATCAAGCTCCTGGAGAGCAGCAGGAGCACCAGGAGCCTGGAGAGGCTGATGGAGGCCCAGGCAGAGGTGAGAATGGCTGCCTTTCAGCCGCCTCCGGCTGTGCCCAGGTGCCAGGGATGTGGGGTGAGCTTGTGCGGGAGGGAGGGAGAGTGCCACTCGGGGAGCGGAGAGGGTTGGGGAGCCACCAGGACCGGCGGCACGTCCTCCCAAGTGGCACTGGGAAGAATCGTGCTGCGTGGGGCAGAGAGCCCGGGAGGGCAGAGGGTCCCAGCTGTGCCACGCTCAGGCCGCTAATGCCGGGTGGCACCTCGCCCGTGGCACTTTGTGCTGCGGGGCCGCTCTCTAAGCGCAGCCTGGTTCTTGCAGGCTGATCCCAAGCAAGGGCCACCGCTGGCGTCTTCCGGCAACGGAGGAGGAGTTTGCCGCTCAGCAGGTGAGTTCTGGAAAGAAAGGCAACCTCCTGCCAGCGGTTGAGCTGTGCTCACTTGTCCCTTGAGTGTCGCCATGCAGGTGTGGCACCCCAAGGGAGGACTTCACCTGGAGGAGCAAGGACACCCGCTGGGCAGCGGCCGCTGGACGTGGTTCTGCAGGGACACGGAGCCTGTACTGCTGCCCACAGCTTGGAGGAGGGCAGGGCGAGGGCTGCCACAGGCTGTCCCGCTGGCATGCCGGCCCTCAGGATCCTCCGAGCTGGAGCCGCTGAGCCGGAGCCGTGCTTCCAGCTGACGGCTCCCTGCCCATCCTGCCGCTCTGCTTAGCACCGCGCTGCAGGCAGGGCAGGGCAGGGCAGGGCAGTCCCCGGGAGCGCTGGGCTGGCGGTCTCCATTGAGGGTCTCTTGCTCTCTTTTCCTTTGCAACAGAAGAGAGCAGCAGCAGCAGCAGCAGCAGGAGGAGGAGGGGGCTGCCCTGGCCCTTTGCTCTGCGTCGGAGCCTGGCCGCTGCCCAGGTGCCAGGGCAGGCGGGCTCCGGCTGCGGCAGGGCGCTCTTTGGCCAGCCCCTGGCAGCCCTCTGCGGGGAGGACGGCACGCTGCCCCAGCCCATCCAGGTAAGCCAGCCTGGAGAGGGGGTGCCCTGCCCTCTCTCCGCCTGTTCCGCAGAGGCGGTGGGTGTTCCCAGGGGCTGCGGGCGTGGGGGGTTGGGCTCTTCAGCCATGCCTCACGCTTCTGGTGCCAGCCCCTTTTGAGGGCCAGGAGCCGCATCTGGGGCAGTGCTCTGGCCACCGCTCTTGGAAGCCAGCTCCTCAGGCACGCAACTGTCCTCCTGCCTCTTGTGCAGGAGCTGCTGGCTGTCCTGCAGCGGGAAGGACCGACAACAGAGGGGATATTCCGCAAAGCTCCCAGCGGGGCAGAGTTTTGGGATCTGCGGAAGGCCCTGGACCACGGCGTGGACATCGACCTGGGAAGGCAGCCTGCGGTGCTGCTGGCCGTCGTCTTGAAGGTGAGCGCTTCTGACCTGCAGCTGGAAGAGCCCCTGGCTGGCCTGGAGTGTTCAGGGGCTCACCTGGAGCCCTTGGCATTGCAGGACTTCCTCCGAAGCATCCCCGCCAGGCTCCTTGTGACAGAGCTCTACGAGGACTGGCTGGCAGCGATGCAGAAGTCCAGCAAGGAGGAGAAGATGGGAGAGCTGAAAGCGTAAGTGTGGGCAGCAGCCTGCCTGTTGAGCAGGAGCCCTGACCCCCAGCTGACAGCACCTGGAAGGCTGCGCAGCACAGCCTCTGGCGCGCGCCTGCCTGGGGCAAGCTTTGGGGACGGCTGGGGACAACAGCTGCTTTATTAACCTGGTCTGGCTGATCCCTCAGGGTGGCCGAGAAGTTGCCTGCAGCCAACCTCCTCCTCCTCAAGCGGCTGCTCGCACTGCTCCAGGACATCGGCCACAACGCGTCCACCAGCAGAATGACCCCCAGCAACCTGGCCATCTGCCTTGGGCCGAACCTCCTGAGCCCACCAAACGAGGACCTGCTGCCGCTGGAGGCCATGCTGGAGGTGACTCAGAAGGTAGGCTGGAGTGAGCAGGCGGCTGCAGCCTTCCCGAACCCTCGGAGCTTGGCTGTGGAGAGGTCCCTGGCTGCCTCCTGTCCTGAGCAAATGCTGGTGGGGTGGCTGCCTGGAAGGAGAGGGAGTGGGAGAGGCTGCCTGATACATTTTTCAGCAGCTGGCTTGAGAGCAAGGCTTTGCTGTGTGCAGGTGAACGTGCTGGTGGAATTTATGATTGCAAACTGCGGGGCCATCTTTGGGGAGGAGATGGATGGCCTCTCCTGTCCAGCAGCCACAGAATCGCCGGCACCCGCGGACACATCCACAGGTACGAGGAGGAACGCAGGGTTGTCACAGGGTTGGGCTTGGCATACCAGAAACCTCAACGTCAAGAAGACAACTGGTGTAGGGCTTTGAGAGGGCTTTGCTTTAGGTGTTCTTTACTCCCAAGAAGTCACCTCGCTCACATGCTCTGGCTTTCTAGCCCTGCACTTGGAAGTGCCAAGTGGCCCTGCAGGCAGAGCAGAAGAGGAGCATCAGGCAAAAGCCCGTCTGGAAGCATCCTCCGCTCTGCTGGACCTCCTCGAAGAAGCTGGCGGAGACACAGCGGTGGAGTCTGAAACGGCAGAGGTATGGCAGCTCCACAAACACTGTGACAACGTGTCTCGGGCAGGAGGGTGGTTTCTGATGAGGCCAAGTCACTGCTGTGCCTCCTCCTGGCATCCATCTCCCCTGTGTGTGGGGTTCCTCCTCCCCCCGCAGTGATACATTGTAGGGAAAAGTGTAAAGGTTGTTTCTCAGATGCATTAGGCATGTGCTTCATCAGCCAAAATACCTACAAAATCCCTCCAAAAAGACAGAGGGGTGCAGCAGTACACTGGAGAGGGCTTTTGCTGCGATCCTACTTCAGCACAGCTTCATCAAGTCTACTTTGGGCGGGTGGGGGGACTGTGTGAAATGTGGCTGATGCAAAGCAGCATCTCCTCTGGAGAGCTAAGGTGGCAATTTGGCAATCAGTCGCTTACTACTCCAGGCCGTCTCTTGCCACCTGCGAACTCCAAAATTTCTGGTTTAGGCACCTCCAGCTTTGCCTGCAGCCATCCCCGAGAGTGCAGCAGAGTCCCTCATACGCCCGGAACAACTGACAGACCTTTCTGAGGAAAGAAGGTAAAAGGAGTCAGCTTTGCTTCAAATCAGAACTGACTCCAGCAGATCACGGCTTTCCCTATCTAACAGCACGATGGGATGGAAAGGTTTGCAGGCCGTCCCCAGGAAACTGAAAACCAAAGAAAAAGAAAGAGGCAAGAGACCTGGGCAGAGCCAAGGGGGTACGAACGAGAGAATAAGAGGAGGAAGAGAGAAGGCGGCAACCGAAGAAAAGCAAGAAGGGGCAGGAGGTGAAGGCGGCCAGGTGTGTAGCAGGCTCTGCTGCCCATCTTCCCCAGCTCTCAGGACTGCTCGAAGTCCGTCCAACTCGCTGGCAAGGGACGGCGAGGGATGGTGCTGCGCAGGGTTTGGAAAGAACTCCGTGGCAGCTCCCCAGGGGCTCCCCGTCGAGCCCTGCTGCGTGGCACAGGGGCACTGTGCATCTCTGCACAGGCACAGCTCTCTGAGGGCATTGCCCATGGGGACGAGGCGCCAGAGCCAGCCCCATGCCAGTGCCAGCAAGAGCTCTCTCTTCTGGGCCAGAAACACTTCCTGCAAATGGTGTTCACCAAGGAAAGGGGAACCAAGGCATGCCCAGTCCTGCTTCTCTGGGTTTGTCAGAGCTTTCTGACTCTGTCCTTGCAGGTGCTGATTCGTTTTCAGAGGCTGAAGCGCTGCGACTCCTGGGCCCCCCCGCGCAGTTGACGTCAACAATAAAAGCGTCTTGTCTCTCTTCCGACTGTGTCTGCCATGGGCTGTTGCGGAGTGGGGAGTTGTTGTTTGGTGTGGAATCCTTGGGGAGGAGTTTGGGAGCATCCCTTGTCCCAGCATCCTTTCCAGCGGGCATCAGGGCTGAGTGCAGGTGCTTTAGGAGTGAAACCAAAGCACAGGGTCCCACAGGAGGGTTGAGGTTGGAAGGCACCTGTGGAGCTGATGTGGTCCAACATGTGCTCAAGCAGGCTCCCCTAGAGCAGGTTGCCCAGGACCATGTCCTGGTGGGTTTTGGCTATCTCCCAGGCGCAGCGCCACCAGGCCAGAGCGAGGGCAAGACGTGGGCAGGGTGCTGTGGCCAGGAAGGGCTGAGGGTCCTTCTGCAGCCACCGTCACCTGCGGCTCGCTGTCCCCTGCAGCCATCCTCCTTGCACACTGCTTGTCGGGCAGTTTCTTCGGTCCCCCCTCACTCATGGCAATGGGAGAGATTAACTTCCACTCTGGGAGGTAGAAACGCGTCAGCTCACCCAACAAGCTTCTGAGGCGGCTCCAACAGCAGCCGGACTGCTGAGGCTTTCATGCGTCCCGCTGTGATAGAGGGGACGCCTGCACCTGACGGAGGAGGAAGGAGGAGCACTCTCACCATCGGTAGGTAACTCTTATGCCCAGAGGTTGCTGTAGTTTAACCCTGGCCGGCAGCTGAGCACCACACAGCCGCTCGCTCGCTCCCCCCAGGGGCATGGGGGGAGAGAATAGGAAGGGTAAGAGGGAGAAAGCTCACAGGTTCTGGTAAAGACGGTTTCACAATTTGAAAACAAGGGTAAGAAAAAGAAACCCAAGAAACAAGAGAGAGAGAAGAAAGCAAAGCCTCAGAAAACCAGGAGATGCCAAAAGAAGCAAGGCTGTTGGCCAAAGCCATTGTAATAGAAGTTTACAAAAATGTGACTTGATAGAACTCCATGGCAAGATTCACTCTATTACTTACTAAAACTTACAAAGGAAGATCAACTCAGAATCACATCAGAAGGATTTCTGCAGAGAGACCAAAGGGACCCGCCCGTTGAGTCACAAGGTTCAGAATGGAGCCCCTTGCTTTCTGAGCTCCTTCTCAGAGAGGAGTTTAGGTGCGGCTGAATGCAGACTTCGTCTCAGACTTGGTCACCGGTTTCTATCTGAAGGATTCTATCTATTTAGTAGCAATCTAAGGTTCATTCCCAGTTTAAGGTAAAGGATAAAATCTTAGCAGCACTTAATATGACTTTTACATTTGCAAAGTGAGTTGGTAGGATTTACTACACTCACAACAGTGGCTAGATTACAGATTTGGAATGATAGTATTATATGTGCTGTTGTGTCCATAAATTGATTCGCACACACAGAGAGATATATAGAAATACATCTATTCATAGAAAGAGATGTGTATATGAAGGTATACTTCTTAAAAATTCCCCTCGAGCCCTGTGAAATACTCACTGTTACAGGGCATCTTGAGAAACAAGGGTTAAAAGTGGGAAAGAGGGACGTAGAGAAGATACTTTGTAAGAACTGCACCGCACTGAGACATATTGGAGATAAAGACTGTCTGCACTGACTCTCTGCTAACTCGCAATGAGGATTAGCACTAGGACGAATCGTAGGAAAATTAAACAGACTGCCAAAATAGTGCCCTAGAGTTAACTTGTCTCATTATAATCTCATTATAATACCAAGGAACACACCTCCTAGCTAGAGAATCCCCAACCCAATGAAGCCCCCTACTCTCTGAGCATGCTTGGTGAATTAAAAGAGAACTGTAACTTTCAGATGAAGTAAGAAAAGTATTAACCAAGAGTTAATTAAGGGGTAGGACCAGGAGGCGTAACTAACTTTGTTAACTGCTTTAAATCCCTGTCATGATTTTAAGCCGGTGTGCATGTTAGGAGGAGAAATCCCCTTGCACCCGGCGCCGCAATAAACATGCCTGCTTCATAACTCTGTGTGAGCTGTGAAGTGTGTTTCCGCGTGTCAATTTTGGCACCCCAGGTGGGACCCTCTCTGCCCGCCCGCGGGACCGGCTGAGAGGGGGACATCCTTGGCGCGCCCCGAGATTTCTCGGAGGACCTCCCTCACTCGCCCGATCACTGCAGGGACAGACAAGGACCATCAGCGGACCAGGTGTGTTAAGGGTGGGGAACCTGTAAGTGGTGAGGAGACGTCATACGCGAGGTAAAGAGCATTGGTGCTCGCCCCAGGAGGGATTCGAATCCAGTAGTGAGGGCGCGGGAATCCCTGGATAGGGAAGTACGTGCGGGGGTACTCTTCTCTGAAATTGCGGGAGTACGGGATAGCTACATGAACGCAGGAATCCCTGATTAAGGGAAGTACGTGGGGTTGCTACTGTTTGTACCAACTATTATAACCGATGGGAATTGAAATTTATATTATAGTGGCTATAATTGGCATTTTATGATAGTCATTACAATCTATATACTTCAGAAGTTTTGTGCCCGGTACCGTGTATTCTGTGAAAAGTGCTTCATTATACAATTAATGTTGTTGTAAGTTGTTGTAAGTTGGGTGAGTGTTTGAGTGAGTGAGACGCAGTCGGACTGCGGAGTGCGGAGTCCTGATCCCCGGTTCCGTGTTGTCTGCGAGGAGAGTGGCCGGAGACAGACGAAGCGTGTGACAGACTGTGTTAATCGAACCGATTTTTTAACCCTTATTGTCCTAGACACAGATATCAGGATTTTTCATGCAACCCCATATATGTTTTTGAATGTTTTGGTTGTAAAGAGAACGTTTGAGTACGGTTTGGGGACGAGATGATTTTTGGCATAGTGAGTGTCAAGGAAGCAGGTGCTTTGTGGAAATATAAAAGGTATAAGGAATCAGTAAGAATGTCGCTGGTATGTGGCGGGGGAAATATAGAACAGAATAGTGACGGGTTTATTTGGCGTGGAGCACTGTCTGATTTGCCGTTGGTGTTGCTTGTTTGTTCGTGCTAAGTGTTTGGAGTGTCATAAGATTATTTACTTTTAGACAATTGTCTTGAATTGAGTGCATTCACTGTGGGGCAAGTACGCCCTTGCATCTTTTGCCTTGGACAAGGTATTATTGTTGTCAATTCAATCAGGTTGTATTCTTAGGCTGAGGAATAAGCCCCTGCGGGCAGGGTCTTCATTATGGGAGGTAAACAAAGTGGGGGAATATTGAAAAGGAGCCTTCTAGGCTGTATTTTAGCTCACTGGAAGGGGATAGGAGAGCTGCCAGGAGGAAGTGTGAGCAGAAAGATTTTAATAAAATATTGTCATCAATGGTGGCCTTTGTATAAATTGGATGATGAGGAGAAATGGCCCTTTAATGGAACCTTGAATTACAACACCTTGTTGCAATTGATGTTGTTTTTGAGGGGGAGCCGGTACCGCGTTTCCCAGATTGAGTGGAAGCAGGGAAATGGCCCCGTGGCCTCCCCCGGCTGGGGAGGGAGCTGGAGCCCAGTAAAACCAGTGTGACGAGGCCCGAGTGCGGTGCTGCGTGGTGTGTGCCCAGGGGGGCCCCTCCCGCCGCAAAGGTGCTTCTCGGAGGCAGCAGCCCCGCTGCTCAGAATCACAGAGAAAGGGCAGACCCCGTCCTTGATTTTATTTTCTCAAGATGAGACCTATTAACCAAGCTTTAACACCTACGGAGGATGATTTTGTAAGGGTAAAGGGAGCTACTGGCCAAAGTGAAAAGGCGTACTTTTAAAACCTCTTAAATTTAGATTGGGAAAACAATTGGGAATACACAAATTCTTACACATGCCTAACTCACCAAAACCTCTATTGGGGCGAGACTTATTGGAACAACTAAAAGCGGAAATAAAATTTGAGAAAGGAAGAATAGAGCTTCATGTGGGGGATGACCAGCGCATTGAACTTCTGAGTCTGGCCCTCATAGATACTCCTGTTAGCTCAGACGTACCTGAGGAAATCCAGAACCAAGTATATCCAGGGGTATGGGCCTCAGAAATACCAGGAAAAGCCAAAAATGCCTCCCCAGTAATGGTCAGGCTCAAATTAGGGGCGCAGCCTGTAAGAATTAAGCAATATCTCCTCAGAACTGAGGATAGGGAAGGAATCCGACCAATAATCAACTGATTTATCAAATATGGGCTACTAACAGAATGTGAATTGGAATATAACACTCCCATTCTACCTGTCAAAAAGCCGGATGGTAATTATGGAATAGTACAGGACCTCAGAGCCATTAATAAAATTGTTGAGGATCTGCATCCTGTGGTGGCAAACCCATATACATTATTAACTAAATTGGCACTTGAATTGCCCTGGTTTACCGTATTGGACCTGAAAGACGCCTTCTTTTGCCTACCTTTGAGTCGAGAGAGCCAGTTGCTGTTTGCATTTGAGTGGGAAAACCCGGACTCTGGGAGAAAGACACAACTAACACGGACTGTGTTACCACAGGGGTTTAAAAATAGCGCCACTCTTTTTGGGAACCAACTAGCCAAAGACTTGGAACAGTGGGAGCGACCACATGGAGATGGAATAATGTTACAATATGTAGATGATCTATTGATAGCCACTAAAACAAAAGAACTCTGTATACTATGGACAGTCAGTCTGCTGAATTTCCTTGGACTTAATGGCTATCAAGTCTCTCCACAGAAAGCCCGAATAGCTCAGCACAGGAAACTTACCTCGGCTAAGAGATAACTGCAGGCTAAAGGACCCTAGGAACAGCAAGAAAGGAGGCCATCTGCCAAACTCCTCGACCACAGACAGCTAAAGAACTCCGTACGTTTTTAGGGATGACGGGATGGTGTCATCTATGGCTCTATAACTCCGGACTCTTGGTAAGGCCGCTCTATAAACTGTTGAAATCTAATCCAAAAGACCTCACCTGGAATGGGGAAGCAGAAAGAGCATTCCAGCAACTGAAAAGGAAATTAATGGAAGCCCCTGCTTTGGGGTTACCAGATATTACTAAGACATTCTGGTTGTTCTCCCATGAGAAACAGGGAATGGCCCTGGGAATCCTAGCCCAAAACTTGGGACCGTATAGAAGAGCAGCGGCGTATTTCTCCAAACAACTTGATGAAGTAAGTAAAGGTTGGCCTAGCTGCTTCAGGGCGGTAGCAGCATTGGTGCTAAATATTCAAGAAGCACGTAAATTTACATTGGGCCAAAAGATTACAGTGCTGACATCTCATACTGTATCCACAGGATTAGAGGTAAAAGGGGGGGCATTGGCTCTCACCACAGAGATCCCTTAAGTATCAGGCTGTTCTGGTGGAACAGGATGATGTGGAAATAATGGTCACTCACATTGTCAATCCAGCAACTCTCCTCAGTGGAACCACGGAGAACCGGTATCACATGACTGCCTGGAAACGATGGAAGCGGTCTATTCCAGCCGACCAGATCTAAAGGAGGAGCCACTGGAAGACGCTGAGGATTCCTGGTACACAGATGGAAGTAGCTTTGTTCGACAAGGCGTCCGCAGAGCAGGGTATGCAATAACCACCGTGAATAAGGTAATAGAATCCACAGTCCTTGCCCCAAATACTTTGGCACAAAAAGCAGAAATAATTGCTTTAACCCGAACGTTGGAGCTAGCCAAAGACAAAAAGATTAATATCTGGACGGACTCCAAATACGCTTTTGGGGCAGTCCATGCCCATGGAGCCACATGGAAAGAAAAGGGACTCCTATCCACCCAAGGGAAACATATAAAATGTGCTGAAGAAATTCTTAGGCTCCTGGAAGCAGTGCAGCAACCCGAAAAAGTGGCTATCATGCATTGCAAGGCTCATCAGAAAGGAGATACCGCTCAAGGGTTGGGCAATGCTATGGCAGATCAAGAAGCCAAAAGAGCAGCTGAGAAAGGTGAGTTAGAGGTGCAGTCTTTGGTCCCAGACGGCAAAATACAAATTGATTGTGAACCCAGGTATTCCAAAGAAGATGGGAAATTAGTTGAAGACGTAGGTGGAGAAATAGAGAAAGGTAAGTGGGTAAAGACTCTGCAGGGCAAAATAATCATCCCATTTGCGTTATTGTGGGCCATGGTTATAGCAGAACACAGGAAATCCCACTGGGGAGCTGTGGCATTGTGTAAACATTTGAGTCAGCGTATAGTTGCCCCGAACCGCTACACCACTGTTAAACAAGTGACACAGCAGTGTGAAATATGTTTGAAAAATAATCCTAAGGTAGGCCCTAGAGGCCAACTTGGACAGATAGGGAAAGGAAACTATCCAGGGCAGCAGTGGCAAATTGATTTCTCAGAACTTCCCAGAAAAGGGAGGTTTCGATATCTGCTGGTTCTAACAGACACCTTCTCAGGCTGGCCAGAAGCATTCCCTTGCCGAACTAATAAGGCTAGGGAAGTAACTAAAGCACTACTACAAGAAATAATACCGAGATTGGGAATTCCTGCAGCAATCTCCTCGGATAGAGGATGACATTTCATTGCAAAAAATTGTTCAACAAGTTAGTAAACTCTTGGGAATAGATTGGCAGTTACATACCTCATATAGGCCACAAGCAAGTGGTCAAGTGGAAAAGATGAACCCCTTAATTAAGTGACAGATTGTAAAATAGGGCAGGAGGAGGCTGGATTGCCTTGGCCACAATCATTCTCTTTGGCACTCCTGAGGATTAGAACTAAACCCAGAACTAAGAGGGGTTGAGCCCTTTTGAAATACTGTACGGGAGGCCCTATATTGTACAGGCGGGAACATCAACTCAGATTGGAGACGAAACGTTATCTGATTATATGATAAGCCTGCAAAAACAACTTAGGAACCAGAGCCCGAGGTCTTGATGGGCCGGTGCATAATATTAAGCCTGGTGATTATGTGTATGTGAAGTGGGTGCATCATACCAGAGTGAAGAAAGCCCTAAGCCACGATGGGAATCGACACCTATGGGACCGTGGAAGCTTCGCATTCGAAAGCGATGGTATGGATTCTTATGACTCTGCCGAACTGTAACCACTGTTGGGAGTGGCCTTGGAAAAATGCTTATTTTGGGTATACGGGAAGCTCGGGAAAGAATTTAAACGGGTTGAATTTGGCAACTGTGGCAATATATAATAATAACATGACACTGCGACCAACTGAATGGGAAAGAATAGATTCGGTCTATACAGGGACAACTGAGAAAGGAAAGGAGGTTCGGATAGGTTCTAGACTCCTTAATGCAAGTAACCTGCCTCCTCTCCAGACCCAAATTACTGTCAAGAACGGTGTGGTCTGGGATTCTGCCAATAGAACAGGCAGCACAATATGTAAAAGAAAGGAGGTTTGTTGGTATCCCTTCCATATAACTCAAACGGTGACCATAGTATGTCTGGGGGCAACTCAAGAGGGGGCCCAAGCTCTAACTTTTAGATTTTTGGTTGCAGACACCAGAGGAAACCACTACTCCCCCTGCCTACACTACCTCGACTCAGGGTACTACCATATGTGTATCCGACAGGACCATACGTAATTAAATATGTCGGTCAGCAACAGGTAATGTCTAATCCAATATGGTCTCTTAAACGAGTGGAATTATTAATACAGAATGATATTTCCACCGTTCAACCAGCCTGTTCGTCATTTATAAGACCCTTACACATAGGGTGGACGTCATGGTTACATAAGAAGACCCCTCCTTCCCGAATGAGAAAAAGGAGAGATGTGATTGGTGCAGTAGGAACAGGACTGGGAGTTTTAAATAGTATAGATACTGAGATAATAAGGAACAAACTCGCAACTGTGACCAGTGATCTAAACAAAATACAGAACCCTTTAAGATCTTCCCTCCTAACTTTAGGAACCAGCCAATGGCTTTCAGCAAATATGTTACCAGAGTGGGAAAACACCACCAAAGGGCAAGATATTTGTCTTGACACTGAACAAAATGTTTGTCACTTTGAGGTGCATCCCAACGAGACCCTAAGAGGCATCATAATTTACAGGGGTATGGGATGTGTTTGCCTGAGATCTCAGTGTGATTTTGTACAAGTAGATGATCAACTGGTGGACACGAGCAACCATTCAAATATTTGCATTTGTAACTTTGTTAGTCTTACAGGCTGTGATTTTAACTACACGGCTCCTGTTACTACTTATCAATTGCTACAATTTAATCATACTTTGATTCAGGATATACAGCCCACCCCTATTGGAATGAATCTCACTCTAATAAGAAAACTATTGCATCATGAAAATTTAAAAAGGTTGTTAAAACAAGTTCTAGAAAGTGGAAGAAAGACTTTACTGTCCATCATGATGCAGAGGAAATACACCAAGTAGTGGAACGAGTGAAGTCAGAGGGAGAGCACAATTGGTGGGATGTGTTTAGGGGTTAATCCCCGTCAGCTACCAAAATGTTAAACATAATGACCCACCCAATACTGGTGTTACTAATAGCCACGACAACATTAACAACAGTAAATCTTATCCTTTGGTGTAAACTAAAGGAAATTAGTGGGCAAGTCTGGACAGTAAAAATAATGATGAAACATAACGAACCACTTTTAAAAGCAAAAGAATTTGCTTAGGGGAAAGAAAAGGGGGGAATGTTACAGGGCATCTTGAGAAACAAGGGTTAAAAGTAGGAAAGAAGAATGGACACTTTGTAACAACTTTGTATAATACTTTGTAGCAAAGAGGATACTTTGTAACAACTGCACCGCACTGAGACATATTGGAGATAAAGACTGTCTGCACTGACTCTCTGCTAACTCGCAATGAGGATTAGCACAAGGGCGAATCGTAGCAGAATAGAACAGACCGCCAAAATAGTGCCCTAGAGTTAACTTTATAACTCATTATAAATTTATTTTAATAGTAAGAAACACACCTCCTAGCTAGAAAAGCATGGTGGTCCTGGCAAGAGCAGCCTTCAGACGGGCCAGGCCTGGAGAGCTGGGGAAAGGCTGGAGCAAAGGAGAGGTGCCCTTCGTGCAAGAGGAGCCGGTGAGATGCTCAGGGGGCAGAGGGGGAGACAGGAGAAGACTGCAGCAAGGTGGAGATGCACAAGTCCCTGGGGGGCCCCCATGGGCTGCACCCTCAAGCGCTGAGGGAGCTGGCAGATGGGCTTGAGAGGCCCCTCCCAAAGGCCGATGGGCCTGAAGGCTGCAAGAAAGCAAACCCCCCCGGGGCTGATGAGCAGTGCACTGGAGGGAAAAGTGGCTGAGCGGCCGGGCCCCGAGGGCGCTGAGCAGTGGCACCAAGGCTAGTTGGAGGTCCTGCCCCTCTGCCGTGTCCTGCTCTGGGCTCCCCAGTGCAAGACAGAGGTGGCCATACTGGAGAGAACCCCCAGCCCCGCAGAGTTCCGCCCCCCCCACTTTCCGTTGGGCTCAGAATGTTGGTCCGTTGGAGCCAACGGCCACCAGAGAGAGCGGGACGGAGCTGTGCTGGCACGGCGCAGCGCTGCGAGAGGCAGGCTCTGGCCGAACAGCGCTGCCCCGGCACCGGTACCCCGCTTGCCAGCCTCGCTGTGCCGGCTGAGCCGCATTCTCCGTGCACGGCGAGGGTCCTCCTGTCCCGGGCAGGATGGGCCAGGCCAACTGCTGCTGTGGCTCCAGGTAGGCTCCCCGCTCGGCTGGGGCTCACGCGGGCACGGCCAGGCCCCGCAGCTGCAGCAGCCTTTCTCATGCCCGCCGCGCTCTGCTCTGCAGGGAGGCTCTCACCGACGCCGAGTCGGTGCTGAGCGCGGACGTGCGGCTGACCCGGGGCCGCAAGAGGAGCGAGAGGCGCCTTCTCCTCCTCCAGGAGGAACTGCTCATCGCCAAGTTGCAGTAAGACGCTCCGAGCCCAGCTGCCTTTGCCCCAGCCCTGGCCCTGGCACCAGGGCAGGGACAGCCTGGCCCCCGCCCCAGGCCCCAGGACCTTGGTGCTGGAGGCACCCATGTCCGTCCCAAGGGCAGGTGGGGGACAGGGCTCTGCCCGGGGGGACCCCGAGGAGCCCACCTCCAGCTCACGGCCTGCCTCTCCTCTCTGCAGACGTGGCAGCACCCTGCGCCCACAGCTCCGCCTGCCCCTCGACCAGCTGTGGGTGCTGAGCAGCCGGAAGGTGGGAGCAGGGGAGGAGGAGGAGGAAGGCGGCGATGAGGACAGCACCTCCTTCATCCTCATCTGGCCCAGCGGCTCCTGCGTTGTCGATTTCGGGTGAGGCGTGGTGCCACGTCCCATGGCAGGGCAGGAGAGGTGCCCAAGCACGGCCAGGCGGCCATCCTGGGAAGGGCCTCTGCCCTGTGTGCAGAGCCTGGGCAGGGAGCGGGCAGCACGCCGGCAGGGAGGGATGGGGGGGCATTCCCACCTCCTGCAGCCCCCGGTCACCTTGTGGTCCCCAGAAGGCAAGGGCAAAAGCAGCTGCTCTGGCAGGGCAGAGGGCTACGGGCTGCGGGCAGCACGGCCTGACGCTGTTTCTCCTCTCTTTCTGCAGCTCCCGGGCGCTGAAGGAGCTGTGGGAGGGCACGCTGCTGGGGTAAGGCGCGGGGACGCTGCAGGCGCAGCGGGATGGGGGAACACAGCTCCCCAGCTGGGGAGAGGTGCCCCCGCGGCTGCGGGCAGCTCTCGGCAAGCGCTGCGCGACAAGAGAGAAGGGGCAGCTTGGGGCTCAGCCAGCTCTCTCCCTGTCCCTTGGCGGTGCACAGGACCCCGGAAGGAGCAAAGAGAGCCCCGGTGACCCGTCTCCCATCCATCAAGCTCCTGGAGAGCAGCAGGAGCACCAGGAGCCTGGAGAGGCTGATGGAGGCCCAGGCAGAGGTGAGAATGGCTGCCTTTCAGCCGCCTCCGGCTGTGCCCAGGTGCCAGGGATGTGGGGTGAGCTTGTGCGGGAGGGAGGGAGAGTGCCACTCGGGGAGCGGAGAGGGTTGGGGAGCCACCAGGACCGGCGGCACGTCCTCCCAAGTGGCACTGGGAAGAATCGTGCTGCGTGGGGCAGAGAGCCCGGGAGGGCAGAGGGTCCCAGCTGTGCCACGCTCAGGCCGCTAATGCCGGGTGGCACCTCGCCCGTGGCACTTTGTGCTGCGGGGCCGCTCTCTAAGCGCAGCCTGGTTCTTGCAGGCTGATCCCAAGCAAGGGCCACCGCTGGCGTCTTCCGGCAACGGAGGAGGAGTTTGCCGCTCAGCAGGTGAGTTCTGGAAAGAAAGGCAACCTCCTGCCAGCGGTTGAGCTGTGCTCACTTGTCCCTTGAGTGTCGCCATGCAGGTGTGGCACCCCAAGGGAGGACTTCACCTGGAGGAGCAAGGACACCCGCTGGGCAGCGGCTGCTGGACGTGGTTCTGCAGGGACACGGAGCCTGTACTGCTGCCCACAGCTTGGAGGAGGGCAGGGCGAGGGCTGCCACAGGCTGTCCCGCTGGCATGCCGGCCCTCAGGATCCTCCGAGCTGGAGCCGCTGAGCCGGAGCCGTGCTTCCAGCTGACGGCTCCCTGCCCATCCTGCCGCTCTGCTTAGCACCGCGCTGCAGGCAGGGCAGGGCAGGGCAGGGCAGTCCCCGGGAGCGCTGGGCTGGCGGTCTCCATTGAGGGTCTCTTGCTCTCTTTTCCTTTGCAATAGAAGAGAGCAGCAGCAGCAGCAGCAGCAGGAGGAGGAGGAGGGGGCTGCCCTGGCCCTTTGCTCTGCGTCGGAGCCTGGCCGCTGCCCAGGTGCCAGGGCAGGCGGGCTCCGGCTGCGGCAGGGCGCTCTTTGGCCAGCCCCTGGCAGCCCTCTGCGGGGAGGACGGCACGCTGCCCCAGCCCATCCAGGTAAGCCAGCCTGGAGAGGGGGTGCCCTGCCCTCTCTCCGCCTGTTCCGCAGAGGCGGTGGGTGTTCCCAGGGGCTGCGGGCGTGGGGGATTGGGCTCTTCAGCCATGCCTCACGCTTCTGGTGCCAGCCCCTTTTGAGGGCCAGGAGCCGCATCTGGGGCAGTGCTCTGGCCACCGCTCTTGGAAGCCAGCTCCTCAGGCACGCAACTGTCCTCCTGCCTCTTGTGCAGGAGCTGCTGGCTGTCCTGCAGCGGGAAGGACCGACAACAGAGGGGATATTCCGCAAAGCTCCCAGCGGGGCAGAGTTTTGGGATCTGCGGAAGGCCCTGGACCACGGCGTGGACATCGACCTGGGAAGGCAGCCTGCGGTGCTGCTGGCCGTCGTCTTGAAGGTGAGCGCTTCTGACCTGCAGCTGGAAGAGCCCCTGGCTGGCCTGGAGTGTTCAGGGGCTCACCTGGAGCCCTTGGCATTGCAGGACTTCCTCCGAAGCATCCCCGCCAGGCTCCTTGTGACAGAGCTCTACGAGGACTGGCTGGCAGCGATGCAGAAGTCCAGCAAGGAGGAGAAGATGGGAGAGCTGAAAGCGTAAGTGTGGGCAGCAGCCTGCCTGTTGAGCAGGAGCCCTGACCCCCAGCTGACAGCACCTGGAAGGCTGCGCAGCACAGCCTCTGGCGCGCGCCTGCCTGGGGCAAGCTTTGGGGACGGCTGGGGACAACAGCTGCTTTATTAACCTGGTCTGGCTGATCCCTCAGGGTGGCCGAGAAGTTGCCTGCAGCCAACCTCCTCCTCCTCAAGCGGCTGCTCGCACTGCTCCAGGACATCGGCCACAACGCGTCCACCAGCAGAATGACCCCCAGCAACCTGGCCATCTGCCTTGGGCCGAACCTCCTGAGCCCACCAAACGAGGACCTGCTGCCGCTGGAGGCCATGCTGGAGGTGACTCAGAAGGTAGGCTGGAGTGAGCAGGCGGCTGCAGCCTTCCCGAACCCTCGGAGCTTGGCTGTGGAGAGGTCCCTGGCTGCCTCCTGTCCTGAGCAGATGCTGGTGGGGTAGCTGCCTGGAAGAGCAGCCCCTCAGCCACAGTCTTCTGCACAGGGGCCAGGCTCAGGAGTGGGAGAGGCTGCTTGCTCTTGTTTCAGGCGTCTGGCTTGAGAGCAAGGCTTTGCTGTGTGCAGGTGAAGGTGCTGGTGGAGTTCCTGATTGACAACTACAGGGAACTCTTTGCGGAGGGGACAAGTGACCTCTCCTGTCCAGCAGCCAAGGAGCTGCCAGCCCCCCCACCGAGATCCCGAGGTAAGAGGCGGGAGGGAGGGTTGTCACAGGCTGGGGCTTGGGACACCACAAAGCTCAGCGTTGTTTCTGGCAGGGCTGGGCATCGAGTGTTGTCCTCTCAGCCCCGCTGGCCCCCTGACCTCTCCTTGGCCACTGCCTCTCGGGGCAAGAACGCTTTGCTCTGCAAGAGGAGCTCAAGCCTGCAGACAGGGCCTCAGAGGGCTGCAAAGAGACGTGGTGTAGGGCTTTGGGTGGGTTCTGCTTGAGCTGTTTTTTACTTGCCAGCAGTCGCTTTGCTTGACATGCTTTTGCTTTCTAGAGCGGCGTTGGGAAGAGCCAAGTGTCCCGGCAGACACCGAGCATCGAGCAGAAGCCTTGCTGCATGCACCCCCCGCTCTGCTCGGTGTCCTCAGAGAAGCTGGGGGAGAGATGGTGGTGGTGGAAGCTGAAAGGGGAGAGGTATGTCAAGTCCCAGGAGGGGAGTTTCTGGTGAGGCCAAGTCGCTGCTGTGCCTCCTCCTGGCAGTAGAGCTGGTGTGCGTCTGGGTTATTGCTCCACCCGCCGGGATGATCCAGAGTAAGGAAAAGGGGCAAGGCTCTTCCTCAAATGCACTAGGCATGTGCTTAAGCAAAGCAAATGCCTCCAAAATCCCTCCAAAAAGACAGAGGGGAGCAGCTGTCCACGTCAGAGGGGTTTCGCTGAGGTCCTACTTCGTCAGAGCTTCGTCAAGTCTATTTTGGGCGGGCGGGGGGGACTGTGTGAAATGTGGCTGATGCAAAGCAGCCAGAGGGATCTCCTCTGGAGAGCTAAGGTAGCGAACTGGCAAAGAGGCCCTTACTGCCCCAGGCTGTCCCCTGCCCCCTGCTAACGCTGACATTTCTGTTGTAGGCACCTGCGGCTTCGCCTCCAAGCACCCCCGAGAGCGCGGCAGACTCCCTGGGCTGCCCCAAAGAGCTGGCGAGCCTTCCCGAGGAAAGAAGGTAAAAGGAGTCAGCTTTGCTTCAAATCAGAACTGACTCCAGCAGACCACGGCTTTCCCTATCTAATAGCACGGTGGGATGGAAAGGTTTGCAGGCCGTCCCCAGGAAACTGAAAACCAAAGAAAAAGAAAGAGGCAAGAGACCTGGGCAGAGCCAAGGGAGTACAAAGGAGAGAATAAGAGGAGGAAGAGAGAAGGCGGCAACCGAAGAAAAGCAAGAAGGGGCAGGAGGTGAAGGCGGCCAGGTGTGTAGCAGGCTCTGCTGCCCATCTTCCCCAGCTCTCAGGACTGCTCGAAGTCCGTCCAACTCGCTGGCAAGGGACGGCGAGGGATGGTGCTGCGCAGGGTTTGGAAAGAACTCCGTGGCAGCTCCCCAGGGGCTCCCCGTCGAGCCCTGCTGCGTGGCACAGGGGCACTGTGCATCTCTGCACAGGCACAGCTCTCTGAGGGCATTGCCCATGGGGACGAGGCGCCAGAGCCAGCCCCATGCCAGTGCCAGCAAGAGCTCTCTCTTCTGGGCCAGAAACACTTCCTGCAAATGGTGTTCACCAAGGAAAGGGGAACCAAGGCATGCCCAGTCCTGCTTCTCTGGGTTTATCAGAGCTTTCTGACTCTGTCCTTGCAGGTGCTGATTCGTTTTCAGAGGCTGAAGCGCTGCGACTCCTGGGCCCCCCCGCGCAGTTGACGACACCAATAAAAGCGTCTTGTCTCTCTTCCGACTGTGTCTGCCATGGGCTGTTGTGGAGTGGGGAGTTGTTGTTTGGTGTGGAATCCTTGGGGAGGAGTTTGGGAGCATCCCTTGTCCCAGCATCCTTTCCAGCGGGCATCAGGGCTGAGTGCAGGTGCTTTAGGAGTGAAACCAAAGCACAGGGTCCCACAGGAGGGTTGAGATTGGAAGGCACCTGTGGAGCTGATGTGGTCCAACATGTGCTCAAGCAGGCTCCCCTAGAGCAGGTTGCCCAGGACCATGTCCTGGTGGGTTTTGGCTATCTCCCAGGCGCAGCGCCACCAGGCCAGAGCGAGGGCAAGACGTGGGCAGGGTGCTGTGGCCAGGAAGGGCTGAGGGTCCTTCTGCAGCCACCGTCACCTGCGGCTCGCTGTCCCCTGCAGCCATCCTCCTTGCACACTGCTTGTCGGGCAGTTTCTTCGGTCCCCCCTCACTCATGGCAATGGGAGAGATTAACTTCCACTCTGGGAGGTAGAAACGCGTCAGCTCACCCAACAAGCTTCTGAAGCGGCTCCAACAGCAGCCGGACTGCTGAGGCTTTCGTGCGTCCCGCTGTGATAGAGGGGACGCCTGCACCTGACGGAGGAGGAAGGAGGAGCACTCTCACCATCGGTAGGTAACTCTTTTGCCCAGAGGTTGCTGTAGTTTAACCCTGGCCGGCAGCTGAGCACCACACAGCCGCTCGCTCGCTCCCCCCAGGGGCATGGGGGGAGAGAATAGGAAGGGTAAGAGGGAGAAAGCTCACGGGTTCTGGTAAAGACAGTTTCATAATTTGAAAACAAGGGTAAGAAAAAGAAACCCAAGAAACAAGAGAGAGAGAAGAAAGCAAAGCCTCAGAAAACCAGGAGATGCCAAAAGAAGCAAGGCTGTTGGCCAAAGCCATTGTAATAGAAGTTTACAAAAATGTGACTTGATAGAACTCCATGGCAAGATTCACTCTATTACTTACTAAAACTTACAAAGGAAGATCAACTCAGAATCGCATCAGAAGGATTTCTGCAGAGAGACTAAAGGGACCCGCCCGTTGAGTCACAAGGTTCAGAATGGAGCCCCTTGCTTTCTGAACTCCTTCTCAGAGAGGAGTTTAGGTGCGGCTGAATGCAGACTTCGTCTCCGACTTGGTCACCGGTTTCTATCTGAAGGATTCTATCTATTTAGTAGCAATCTAAGGTTCATTCCCAGTTTAAGGTAAAGGATAAAATCTTAGCAGCACTTAATGACTTTTACATTTGCAAAGTGTGTTGGTAGGATTTACTACACTCACAACAGTGGCTAGATTACAGATTTGGAATGATAGTATTATATGTGCTGTTGTGTCCATAAATTGATTCGCACACACAGAGAGATATATAGAAATACATCTATTCATAGAAAGAGATGTGTATATGAAGGTATACTTCTTAAAAAATCCCCTCGAGCCCTGTGAAATACTCACTGTTACAGGGCATCTTGAGAAACAAGGGTTAAAAGTGGGAAAGAGGGACGTAGAGAAGATACTTTGTAAGAACTGCACCGCACTGAGACATATTGGAGATAAAGACTGTCTGCACTGACTCTCTGCTAACTAGCAATGAGGATTAGCACAAGGGCGAATCGTAGCAGAATAGAACAGACCGCCAAAATAGTGCCCTAGAGTTAACTTTATAACTCATTATAAATTTATTTTAATAGTAAGAAACACACCTCCTAGCTAGAAAAGCATGGTGGTCCTGGCAAGAGCAGCCTTCAGACGGGCCAGGCCTGGAGAGCTGGGGAAAGGCTGGAGCAAAGGAGAGGTGCCCTTCGTGCAAGAGGAGCCGGTGAGATGCTCAGGGGGCAGAGGGGGAGACAGGAGAAGACTGCAGCAAGGTGGAGATGCACAAGTCCCTGGGGGGCCCCCATGGGCTGCACCCTCAAGCGCTGAGGGAGCTGGCAGATGGGCTTGAGAGGCCCCTCCCAAAGGCCGATGGGCCTGAAGGCTGCAAGAAAGCAAACCCCCCCGGGGCTGATGAGCAGTGCACTGGAGGGAAAAGTGGCTGAGCGGCCGGGCCCCGAGGGCGCTGAGCAGTGGCACCAAGGCTAGTTGGAGGTCCTGCCCCTCTGCCGTGTCCTGCTCTGGGCTCCCCAGTGCAAGACAGAGGTGGCCATACTGGAGAGAACCCCCAGCCCCGCAGAGTTCCGCCCCCCCCACTTTCCGTTGGGCTCAGAATGTTGGTCCGTTGGAGCCAACGGCCACCAGAGAGAGCGGGACGGAGCTGTGCTGGCACGGCGCAGCGCTGCGAGAGGCAGGCTCTGGCCGAACAGCGCTGCCCCGGCACCGGTACCCCGCTTGCCAGCCTCGCTGTGCCGGCTGAGCCGCATTCTCCGTGCACGGCGAGGGTCCTCCTGTCCCGGGCAGGATGGGCCAGGCCAACTGCTGCTGTGGCTCCAGGTAGGCTCCCCGCTCGGCTGGGGCTCACGCGGGCACGGCCAGGCCCCGCAGCTGCAGCAGCCTTTCTCATGCCCGCCGCGCTCTGCTCTGCAGGGAGGCTCTCACCGACGCCGAGTCGGTGCTGAGCGCGGACGTGCGGCTGACCCGGGGCCGCAAGAGGAGCGAGAGGCGCCTTCTCCTCCTCCAGGAGGAACTGCTCATCGCCAAGTTGCAGTAAGACGCTCAGAGCCCAGCTGCCTTTGCCCCAGCCCTGGCCCTGGCACCAGGGCAGGGACAGCCTGGCCCCCGCCCCAGGCCCCGGGACCTTGGTGCTGGAGGCACCCATGTCCGTCCCAAGGGCAGGTGGGGGACAGGGCTCTGCCCGGGGGGACCCCGAGGAGCCCACCTCCAGCTCACGGCCTGCCTCTCCTCTCTGCAGACGTGGCAGCACCCTGCGCCCACAGCTCCGCCTGCCCCTCGACCAGCTGTGGGTGCTGAGCAGCCGGAAGGTGGGAGCAGGGGAGGAGGAGGAGGAAGGCGGCGATGAGGACAGCACCTCCTTCATCCTCATCTGGCCCAGCGGCTCCTGCGTTGTCGATTTCGGGTGAGGCGTGGTGCCACGTCCCATGGCAGGGCAGGAGAGGTGCCCAAGCACGGCCAGGCGGCCATCCTGGGAAGGGCCTCTGCCCTGTGTGCAGAGCCTGGGCAGGGAGCGGGCAGCACGCCGGCAGGGAGGGATGGGGGGGCATTCCCACCTCCTGCAGCCCCCGGTCACCTTGTGGTCCCCAGAAGGCAAGGGCAAAAGCAGCTGCTCTGGCAGGGCAGAGGGATACGGGCTGCGGGCAGCACGGCCTGACGCTGTTTCTCCTCTCTTTCTGCAGCTCCCGGGCGCTGAAGGAGCTGTGGGAGGGCACGCTGCTGGGGTAAGGCGCGGGGACGCTGCAGGCGCAGCGGGATGGGGGAACACAGCTCCCCAGCTGGGGAGAGGTGCCCCCGCGGCTGCGGGCAGCTCTCGGCAAGCGCTGCGCGACAAGAGAGAAGGGGCAGCTTGGGGCTCAGCCAGCTCTCTCCCTGTCCCTTGGCGGTGCACAGGACCCCGGAAGGAGCAAAGAGAGCCCCGGTGACCCGTCTCCCATCCATCAAGCTCCTGGAGAGCAGCAGGAGCACCAGGAGCCTGGAGAGGCTGATGGAGGCCCAGGCAGAGGTGAGAATGGCTGCCTTTCAGCCGCCTCCGGCTGTGCCCAGGTGCCAGGGATGTGGGGTGAGCTTGTGCGGGAGGGAGGGAGAGTGCCACTCGGGGAGCGGAGAGGGTTGGGGAGCCACCAGGACCGGCGGCACGTCCTCCCAAGTGGCACTGGGAAGAATCGTGCTGCGTGGGGCAGAGAGCCCGGGAGGGCAGAGGGTCCCAGCTGTGCCACGCTCAGGCCGCTAATGCCGGGTGGCACCTCGCCCGTGGCACTTTGTGCTGCGGGGCCGCTCTCTAAGCGCAGCCTGGTTCTTGCAGGCTGATCCCAAGCAAGGGCCACCGCTGGCGTCTTCCGGCAACGGAGGAGGAGTTTGCCGCTCAGCAGGTGAGTTCTGGAAAGAAAGGCAACCTCCTGCCAGCGGTTGAGCTGTGCTCACTTGTCCCTTGAGTGTCGCCATGCAGGTGTGGCACCCCAAGGGAGGACTTCACCTGGAGGAGCAAGGACACCCGCTGGGCAGCGGCCGCTGGACGTGGTTCTGCAGGGACACGGAGCCTGTACTGCTGCCCACAGCTTGGAGGAGGGCAGGGCGAGGGCTGCCACAGGCTGTCCCGCTGGCATGCCGGCCCTCAGGATCCTCCGAGCTGGAGCCGCTGAGCCGGAGCCGTGCTTCCAGCTGACAGCTCCCTGCCCATCCTGCCGCTCTGCTTAGCACCGCGCTGCAGGCAGGGCAGGGCAGGGCAGGGCAGTCCCCGGGAGCGCTGGGCTGGCGGTCTCCATTGAGGGTCTCTTGCTCTCTTTTCCTTTGCAACAGAAGAGAGCAGCAGCAGGAGGAGGAGGAAGGGGGCTGCCCTGGCCCTTTGCTCTGCGTCGGAGCCTGGCTGCTGCCCAGGTGCCAGGGCAGGCGGGCTCCGGCTGCGGCAGGGCGCTCTTTGGCCAGCCCCTGGCAGCCCTCTGCGGGGAGGACGGCACGCTGCCCCAGCCCATCCAGGTAAGCCAGCCTGGAGAGGGGGTGCCCTGCCCTCTCTCCGCCTGTTCCGCAGAGGCGGTGGGTGTTCCCAGGGGCTGCGGGCGTGGGGGATTGGGCTCTTCACCCATGCCTCACGCTTCTGGTGCCAGCCCCTTTTGAGGGCCAGGAGCCGCATCTGGGGCAGTGCTCTGGCCACCGCTCTTGGAAGCCAGCTCCTCAGGCACGCAACTGTCCTCCTGCCTCTTGTGCAGGAGCTGCTGGCTGTCCTGCAGCGGGAAGGACCGACAACAGAGGGGATATTCCGCAAAGCTCCCAGCGGGGCAGAGTTTTGGGATCTGCGGAAGGCCCTGGACCACGGCGTGGACATCGACCTGGGAAGGCAGCCTGCGGTGCTGCTGGCCGTCGTCTTGAAGGTGAGCGCTTCTGACCTGCAGCTGGAAGAGCCCCTGGCTGGCCTGGAGTGTTCAGGGGCTCACCTGGAGCCCTTGGCATTGCAGGACTTCCTCCGAAGCATCCCCGCCAGGCTCCTTGTGACAGAGCTCTACGAGGACTGGCTGGCAGCGATGCAGAAGTCCAGCAAGGAGGAGAAGATGGGAGAGCTGAAAGCGTAAGTGTGGGCAGCAGCCTGCCTGTTGAGCAGGAGCCCTGACCCCCAGCTGACAGCACCTGGAAGGCTGCGCAGCACAGCCTCTGGCGCGCGCCTGCCTGGGGCAAGCTTTGGGGACGGCTGGGGACAACAGCTGCTTTATTAACCTGGTCTGGCTGATCCCTCAGGGTGGCCGAGAAGTTGCCTGCAGCCAACCTCCTCCTCCTCAAGCGGCTGCTCGCACTGCTCCAGGACATCGGCCACAACGCGTCCACCAGCAGAATGACCCCCAGCAACCTGGCCATCTGCCTTGGGCCGAACCTCCTGAGCCCACCAAACGAGGACCTGCTGCCGCTGGAGGCCATGCTGGAGGTGACTCAGAAGGTAGGCTGGAGTGAGCAGGCGGCTGCAGCCTTCCCGAACCCTCGGAGCTTGGCTGTGGAGAGGTCCCTGGCTGCCTCCTGTCCTGAGCAAATGCTGGTGGGGTGGCTGCCTGGAAGGAGGGGGAGTGGGAGAGGCTGCCTGATACCTTTTCCGGCAGCTGGCTTGAGAGCAAGGCTTTGCTGTGTGCAGGTGAAGGTGCTGGTGGAGTTCCTGATTGACAACTACAGGGAACTCTTTGCGGAGGGGACAAGTGACCTCTCCTGTCCAGCAGCCAAGGAGCTGCCAGCCCCCCCACCGAGATCCCGAGGTAAGAGGCAGGAGGGAGGGTTGTCACAGGCTGGGGCTTGGGACACCACAAAGCTCAGCGTTGTTTCTGGCAGGGCTGGGCATCGAGTGTTGTCCTCTCAGCCCCGCTGGCCCCCTGACCTCTCCTTGGCCACTGCCTCTCGGGGCAAGAACGCTTTGCTCTGCAAGAGGAGCTCAAGCCTGCAGACAGGGCCTCAGAGGGCTGCAAAGAGACGTGGTGTAGGGCTTTGGGTGGGTTCTGCTTGAGCTGTTTTTTACTTGCCAGCAGTCGCTTTGCTTGACATGCTTTTGCTTTCTAGAGCGGCGTTGGGAAGAGCCAAGTGTCCCGGCAGACACCGAGCATCGAGCAGAAGCCTTGCTGCATGCACCCCCCGCTCTGCTTGGTGTCCTCAGAGAAGCTGGGGGAGAGATGGTGGTGGTGGAAGCTGAAAGGGGAGAGGTATGTCAAGTCCCAGGAGGGGAGTTTCTGGTGAGGCCAAGTCGCTGCTGTGCCTCCTCCTGGCAGTAGAGCTGGTGTGCGTCTGGGTTATTGCTCCACCCGCCGGGATGATCCAGAGTAAGGAAAAGGGGCAAGGCTCTTCCTCAAATGCACTAGGCATGTGCTTAAGCAAAGCAAATGCCTCCAAAATCCCTCCAAAAAGACAGAGGGGAGTAGCTGTCCACGTCAGAGGGGTTTCGCTGAGGTCCTACTTCGTCAGAGCTTCGTCAAGTCTATTTTGGGCGGGCGGGGGGACTGTGTGAAATGTGGCTGATGCAAAGCAGCCAGAGGGATCTCCTCTGGAGAGCTAAGGTAGCGAACTGGCAAAGAGGCCCTTACTGCCCCAGGCTGTCCCCTGCCCCCTGCTAACGCTGACATTTCTGTTGTAGGCACCTGCGGCTTCGCCTCCAAGCACCCCCGAGAGCGCGGCAGACTCCCTGGGCTGCCCCAAAGAGCTGGCGAGCCTTCCCGAGGAAAGAAGGTAAAAGGAGTCAGCTTTGCTTCAAATCAGAACTGACTCCAGCAGACCACGGCTTTCCCTATCTAATAGCACGGTGGGATGGAAAGGTTTGCAGGCCGTCCCCAGGAAACTGAAAACCAAAGAAAAAGAAAGAGGCAAGAGACCTGGGCAGAGCCAAGGGAGTACAAAGGAGAGAATAAGAGGAGGAAGAGAGAAGGCGGCAACCGAAGAAAAGCAAGAAGGGGCAGGAGGTGAAGGCGGCCAGGTGTGTAGCAGGCTCTGCTGCCCATCTTCCCCAGCTCTCAGGACTGCTCGAAGTCCGTCCAACTCGCTGGCAAGGGACGGCGAGGGATGGTGCTGCGCAGGGTTTGGAAAGAACTCCGTGGCAGCTCCCCAGGGGCTCCCCGTCGAGCCCTGCTGCGTGGCACAGGGGCACTGTGCATCTCTGCACAGGCACAGCTCTCTGAGGGCATTGCCCATGGGGACGAGGCGCCAGAGCCAGCCCCATGCCAGTGCCAGCAAGAGCTCTCTCTTCTGGGCCAGAAACACTTCCTGCAAATGGTGTTCACCAAGGAAAGGGGAACCAAGGCATGCCCAGTCCTGCTTCTCTGGGTTTATCAGAGCTTTCTGACTCTGTCCTTGCAGGTGCTGATTCGTTTTCAGAGGCTGAAGCGCTGCGACTCCTGGGCCCCCCCGCGCAGTTGACGACACCAATAAAAGCGTCTTGTCTCTCTTCCGACTGTGTCTGCCATGGGCTGTTGTGGAGTGGGGAGTTGTTGTTTGGTGTGGAATCCTTGGGGAGGAGTTTGGGAGCATCCCTTGTCCCAGCATCCTTTCCAGCGGGCATCAGGGCTGAGTGCAGGTGCTTTAGGAGTGAAACCAAAGCACAGGGTCCCACAGGAGGGTTGAGGTTGGAAATCACCTGTGGAGCTGATGTGGTCCAACATGTGCTCAAGCAGGCTCCCCTAGAGCAGGTTGCCCAGGACCATGTCCTGGTGGGTTTTGGCTATCTCCCAGGCGCAGCGCCACCAGGCCAGAGCGAGGGCAAGACGTGGGCAGGGTGCTGTGGCCAGGAAGGGCTGAGGGTCCTTCTGCAGCCACCGTCACCTGCGGCTCGCTGTCCCCTGCAGCCATCCTCCTTGCACACTGCTTGTCGGGCAGTTTCTTCGGTCCCCCCTCACTCATGGCAATGGGAGAGATTAACTTCCACTCTGGGAGGTAGAAACGCGTCAGCTCACCCAACAAGCTTCTGAAGCGGCTCCAACAGCAGCCGGACTGCTGAGGCTTTCGTGCGTCCCGCTGTGATAGAGGGGACGCCTGCACCTGACGGAGGAGGAAGGAGGAGCACTCTCACCATCGGTAGGTAACTCTTTTGCTCACAGTTTGCTGTGGTTTAACCCTGGCCGGCAGCTGAGCACCACACAGCCGCTCGCTCGCTCCCCCCAGGGGCATGGGGGGAGAGAATAGGAAGGGTAAGAGGGAGAAAGCTCACGGGTTCTGGTAAAGACAGTTTCATAATTTGAAAACAAGGGTAAGAAAAAGAAACCCAAGAAACAAGAGAGAGAGAAGAAAGCAAAGCCTCAGAAAACCAGGAGATGCCAAAAGAAGCAAGGCTGTTGGCAAAAGCGATTGTAATAGAAGTTTACAAAAATGTGACTTGATAGAACTCCATGGCAAGATTCACTCTATTACTTACTAAAACTTACAAAGGAAGATCAACTCAGAATCACATCAGAAGGATTTCTGCAGAGAGACCAGAGAGACTAAAGGGACCCGCCCGTTGAGTCACAAGGTTCAGAATGGAGCCCCTTGCTTTCTGAGCTCCTTCTCAGAGAGGAGTTTAGGTGCGGCTGAATGCAGACTTCGTCTCCGACTTGGTCACCGGTTTCTATCTGAAGGATTCTATCTATTTAGTAGCAATCTAAGGTTCATTCCCAGTTTAAGGTAAAGGATAAAATCTTAGCAGCACTTAATGACTTTTACATTTGCAAAGTGTGTTGGTAGGATTTACTACACTCACAACAGTGGCTAGATTACAGATTTGGAATGATAGTATTATATGTGCTGTTGTGTCCATAAATTGATTCGCACACACAGAGAGATATATAGAAATACATCTATTCATAGAAAGAGATGTGTATATGAAGGTATACTTCTTAAAAAATCCCCTCGAGCCCTGTGAAATACTCACTGTTACAGGGCATCTTGAGAAACAAGGGTTAAAAGTGGGAAAGAGGGACGTAGAGAAGATACTTTGTAAGAACTGCACCGCACTGAGACATATTGGAGATAAAGACTGTCTGCACTGACTCTCTGCTAACTAGCAATGAGGATTAGCACAAGGACGAATCGTAGCAGAATAGAACAGACCGCCAAAATAGTGCCCTAGAGTTAACTTTATAACTCATTATAAATTTATTTTAATAGTAAGAAACACACCTCCTAGCTAGAAAAGCATGGTGGTCCTGGCAAGAGCAGCCTTCAGACGGGCCAGGCCTGGAGAGCTGGGGAAAGGCTGGAGCAAAGGAGAGGTGCCCTTCGTGCAAGAGGAGCCGGTGAGATGCTCAGGGGGCAGAGGGGGAGACAGGAGAAGACTGCAGCAAGGTGGAGATGCACAAGTCCCTGGGGGGCCCCCATGGGCTGCACCCTCAAGCGCTGAGGGAGCTGGCAGATGGGCTTGAGAGGCCCCTCCCAAAGGCCGATGGGCCTGAAGGCTGCAAGAAAGCAAACCCCCCCGGGGCTGATGAGCAGTGCACTGGAGGGAAAAGTGGCTGAGCGGCCGGGCCCCGAGGGCGCTGAGCAGTGGCACCAAGGCTAGTTGGAGGTCCTGCCCCTCTGCCGTGTCCTGCTCTGGGCTCCCCAGTGCAAGACAGAGGTGGCCATACTGGAGAGAACCCCCAGCCCCGCAGAGTTCCGCCCCCCCCACTTTCCGTTGGGCTCAGAATGTTGGTCCGTTGGAGCCAACGGCCACCAGAGAGAGCGGGACGGAGCTGTGCTGGCACGGCGCAGCGCTGCGAGAGGCAGGCTCTGGCCGAACAGCGCTGCCCCGGCACCGGTACCCCGCTTGCCAGCCTCGCTGTGCCGGCTGAGCCGCATTCTCCGTGCACGGCGAGGGTCCTCCTGTCCCGGGCAGGATGGGCCAGGCCAACTGCTGCTGTGGCTCCAGGTAGGCTCCCCGCTCGGCTGGGGCTCACGCGGGCACGGCCAGGCCCCGCAGCTGCAGCAGCCTTTCTCATGCCCGCCGCGCTCTGCTCTGCAGGGAGGCTCTCACCGACGCCGAGTCGGTGCTGAGCGCGGACGTGCGGCTGACCCGGGGCCGCAAGAGGAGCGAGAGGCGCCTTCTCCTCCTCCAGGAGGAACTGCTCATCGCCAAGTTGCAGTAAGACGCTCAGAGCCCAGCTGCCTTTGCCCCAGCCCTGGCCCTGGCACCAGGGCAGGGACAGCCTGGCCCCCGCCCCAGGCCCCGGGACCTTGGTGCTGGAGGCACCCATGTCCGTCCCAAGGGCAGGTGGGGGACAGGGCTCTGCCCGGGGGGACCCCGAGGAGCCCACCTCCAGCTCACGGCCTGCCTCTCCTCTCTGCAGACGTGGCAGCACCCTGCGCCCACAGCTCCGCCTGCCCCTCGACCAGCTGTGGGTGCTGAGCAGCCGGAAGGTGGGAGCAGGGGAGGAGGAGGAGGAAGGCGGCGATGAGGACAGCACCTCCTTCATCCTCATCTGGCCCAGCGGCTCCTGCGTTGTCGATTTCGGGTGAGGCGTGGTGCCACGTCCCATGGCAGGGCAGGAGAGGTGCCCAAGCACGGCCAGGCGGCCATCCTGGGAAGGGCCTCTGCCCTGTGTGCAGAGCCTGGGCAGGGAGCGGGCAGCACGCCGGCAGGGAGGGATGGGGGGGCATTCCCACCTCCTGCAGCCCCCGGTCACCTTGTGGTCCCCAGAAGGCAAGGGCAAAAGCAGCTGCTCTGGCAGGGCAGAGGGCTACGGGCTGCGGGCAGCACGGCCTGACGCTGTTTCTCCTCTCTTTCTGCAGCTCCCGGGCGCTGAAGGAGCTGTGGGAGGGCACGCTGCTGGGGTAAGGCGCGGGGACGCTGCAGGCGCAGCGGGATGGGGGAACACAGCTCCCCAGCTGGGGAGAGGTGCCCCCGCGGCTGCGGGCAGCTCTCGGCAAGCGCTGCGCGACAAGAGAGAAGGGGCAGCTTGGGGCTCAGCCAGCTCTCTCCCTGTCCCTTGGCGGTGCACAGGACCCCGGAAGGAGCAAAGAGAGCCCCGGTGACCCGTCTCCCATCCATCAAGCTCCTGGAGAGCAGCAGGAGCACCAGGAGCCTGGAGAGGCTGATGGAGGCCCAGGCAGAGGTGAGAATGGCTGCCTTTCAGCCGCCTCCGGCTGTGCCCAGGTGCCAGGGATGTGGGGTGAGCTTGTGCGGGAGGGAGGGAGAGTGCCACTCGGGGAGCGGAGAGGGTTGGGGAGCCACCAGGACCGGCGGCACGTCCTCCCAAGTGGCACTGGGAAGAATCGTGCTGCGTGGGGCAGAGAGCCCGGGAGGGCAGAGGGTCCCAGCTGTGCCACGCTCAGGCCGCTAATGCCGGGTGGCACCTCGCCCGTGGCACTTTGTGCTGCGGGGCCGCTCTCTAAGCGCAGCCTGGTTCTTGCAGGCTGATCCCAAGCAAGGGCCACCGCTGGCGTCTTCCGGCAACGGAGGAGGAGTTTGCCGCTCAGCAGGTGAGTTCTGGAAAGAAAGGCAACCTCCTGCCAGCGGTTGAGCTGTGCTCACTTGTCCCTTGAGTGTCGCCATGCAGGTGTGGCACCCCAAGGGAGGACTTCACCTGGAGGAGCAAGGACACCCGCTGGGCAGCGGCCGCTGGACGTGGTTCTGCAGGGACACGGAGCCTGTACTGCTGCCCACAGCTTGGAGGAGGGCAGGGCGAGGGCTGCCACAGGCTGTCCCGCTGGCATGCCGGCCCTCAGGATCCTCCGAGCTGGAGCCGCTGAGCCGGAGCCGTGCTTCCAGCTGACGGCTCCCTGCCCATCCTGCCGCTCTGCTTAGCACCGCGCTGCAGGCAGGGCAGGGCAGGGCAGGGCAGTCCCCGGGAGTGCTGGGCTGGCGGTCTCCATTGAGGGTCTCTTGCTCTCTTTTCCTTTGCAATAGAAGAGAGCAGCAGCAGCAGCAGGAGGAGGAGGGGGCTGCCCTGGCCCTTTGCTCTGCGTCGGAGCCTGGCCGCTGCCCAGG
Source organism: Gavia stellata (assembly GCF_030936135.1). Lineage (NCBI taxonomy): Eukaryota > Metazoa > Chordata > Aves > Gaviiformes > Gaviidae > Gavia > Gavia stellata. The sequence continues at coordinate 761,735 of NC_082630.1, read as the reverse complement.
TGCCAGGGCAGGCGGGCTCCGGCTGCGGCAGGGCGCTCTTTGGCCAGCCCCTGGCAGCCCTCTGCGGGGAGGACGGCACGCTGCCCCAGCCCATCCAGGTAAGCCAGCCTGGAGAGGGGGTGCCCTGCCCTCTCTCCGCCTGTTCCGCAGAGGCGGTGGGTGTTCCCAGGGGCTGCGGGCGTGGGGGATTGGGCTCTTCACCCATGCCTCACGCTTCTGGTGCCAGCCCCTTTTGAGGGCCAGGAGCCGCATCTGGGGCAGTGCTCTGGCCACCGCTCTTGGAAGCCAGCTCCTCAGGCACGCAACTGTCCTCCTGCCTCTTGTGCAGGAGCTGCTGGCTGTCCTGCAGCGGGAAGGACCGACAACAGAGGGGATATTCCGCAAAGCTCCCAGCGGGGCAGAGTTTTGGGATCTGCGGAAGGCCCTGGACCACGGCGTGGACATCGACCTGGGAAGGCAGCCTGCGGTGCTGCTGGCCGTCGTCTTGAAGGTGAGCGCTTCTGACCTGCAGCTGGAAGAGCCCCTGGCTGGCCTGGAGTGTTCAGGGGCTCACCTGGAGCCCTTGGCATTGCAGGACTTCCTCCGAAGCATCCCCGCCAGGCTCCTTGTGACAGAGCTCTACGAGGACTGGCTGGCAGCGATGCAGAAGTCCAGCAAGGAGGAGAAGATGGGAGAGCTGAAAGCGTAAGTGTGGGCAGCAGCCTGCCTGTTGAGCAGGAGCCCTGACCCCCAGCTGACAGCACCTGGAAGGCTGCGCAGCACAGCCTCTGGCGCGCGCCTGCCTGGGGCAAGCTTTGGGGACGGCTGGGGACAACAGCTGCTTTATTAACCTGGTCTGGCTGATCCCTCAGGGTGGCCGAGAAGTTGCCTGCAGCCAACCTCCTCCTCCTCAAGCGGCTGCTCGCACTGCTCCAGGACATCGGCCACAACGCGTCCACCAGCAGAATGACCCCCAGCAACCTGGCCATCTGCCTTGGGCCGAACCTCCTGAGCCCACCAAACGAGGACCTGCTGCCGCTGGAGGCCATGCTGGAGGTGACTCAGAAGGTAGGCTGGAGTGAGCAGGCGGCTGCAGCCTTCCCGAACCCTCGGAGCTTGGCTGTGGAGAGGTCCCTGGCTGCCTCCTGTCCTGAGCAAATGCTGGTGGGGTGGCTGCCTGGAAGGAGGGGGAGTGGGAGAGGCTGCCTGATACCTTTTCCAGCAGCTGGCTTGAGAGCAAGGCTTTGCTGTGTGCAGGTGAAGGTGCTGGTGGAGTTTATGATTGCAAACTGTGGTGCCATCTTTGGGGAGGAGATGGATGGCCTCTCCTGTTCAGCAGCCGCGGAGTCGCCGGCACCCGTGGACACATCCACAGGTACGAGGAGGAACGCAGGGTTGTCACAGGGTGGGGCTTGGCATACCAGAAACCTCAACGTCAAGAAGACAACTGGTGTAGGGCTTTGAGAGGGCTTTGCTTTAGGTGTTCTTTACTCGCAAGAAGTCACCTCGCTCACATGCTCTGGCTTTCTAGCCCTGCACTTGGAAGTGCCAAGTGGCCCTGCAGGCAGAGCAGAAGAGGAGCATCAGGCAAAAGCCCGTCTGGAAGCATCCTCCGCTCTGCTGGACCTCCTCGAAGAAGCTGGCGGAGACACAGCGGTGGAGTCTGAAACGGCAGAGGTATGGCAGCTCCACAAACACTGTGACAACGTGTCTCGGGCAGGAGGGTGGTTTCTGATGAGGCCAAGTCACTGCTGTGCCTCCTCCTGGCATCCATCTCCCCTGTGTGTGGGGTTCCTCCTCCCCCCGCAGTGATACATTGTAGGGAATAGTGTACAGGTTGTTTCTCAGATGCATTAGGCATGTGCTTCATCAGCCAAAATACCTACAAAATCCCTCCAAAAAGACAGAGGGGTGCAGCAGTACACTGGAGAGGGCTTTTGCTACGATCCTACTTCAGCACAGCTTCATCAAGTCTACTTTGGGGGCATGGGTGGACCGTGTGAAATGTGGCTGATGCAAAGCAGCATCTCCTCTGGAGAGCTAAGGTGGCAATTTGGCAATCAGTCGCTTACTACTCCAGGCCGTCTCTTGCCACCTGCGAACTCCAAAATTTCTGGTTTAGGCACCTCCAGCTTTGCCTGCAGCCATCCCCGAGAGTGCAGCAGAGTCCCTCATACGCCCGGAACAACTGACAGACCTTTCCGAGGAAAGAAGGTAAAAGGAGTCAGCTTTGCTTCAAATCAGAACTGACTCCAGCAGATCACGGCTTTCCCTATCTAACAGCACGGTGGGATGGAAAGGTTTGCAGGCCGTCCCCAGGAAACTGAAAACCAAAGAAAAAGAAAGAGGCAAGAGACCTGGGCAGAGCCAAGGGGGTACGAACGAGAGAATAAGAGGAGGAAGAGAGAAGGCGGCAACCGAAGAAAAGCAAGAAGGGGCAGGAGGTGAAGGCGGCCAGGTGTGTAGCAGGCTCTGCTGCCCATCTTCCCCAGCTCTCAGGACTGCTCGAAGTCCGTCCAACTCGCTGGCAAGGGACGGCGAGGGATGGTGCTGCGCAGGGTTTGGAAAGAACTCCGTGGCAGCTCCCCAGGGGCTCCCCGTCGAGCCCTGCTGCGTGGCACAGGGGCACTGTGCATCTCTGCACAGGCACAGCTCTCTGAGGGCATTGCCCATGGGGACGAGGCGCCAGAGCCAGCCCCATGCCAGTGCCAGCAAGAGCTCTCTCTTCTGGGCCAGAAACACTTCCTGCAAATGGTGTTCACCAAGGAAAGGGGAACCAAGGCATGCCCAGTCCTGCTTCTCTGGGTTTATCAGAGCTTTCTGACTCTGTCCTTGCAGGTGCTGATTCGTTTTCAGAGGCTGAAGCGCTGCGACTCCTGGGCCCCCCCGCGCAGTTGACGTCAACAATAAAAGCGTCTTGTCTCTCTTCCGACTGTGTCTGCCATGGGCTGTTGTGGAGTGGGGAGTTGTTGTTTGGTGTGGAATCCTTGGGGAGGAGTTTGGGAGCATCCCTTGTCCCAGCATCCTTTCCAGCGGGCATCAGGGCTGAGTGCAGGTGCTTTAGGAGTGAAACCAAAGCACAGGGTCCCACAGGAGGGTTGAGGTTGGAAGGCACCTGTGGAGCTGATGTGGTCCAACATGTGCTCAAGCAGGCTCCCCTAGAGCAGGTTGCCCAGGACCATGTCCTGGTGGGTTTTGGCTATCTCCCAGGCGCAGCGCCACCAGGCCAGAGTGAGGGCAAGACGTGGGCAGGGTGCTGTGGCCAGGAAGGGCTGAGGGTCCTTCTGCAGCCACCGTCACCTGCGGCTCGCTGTCCCCTGCAGCCATCCTCCTTGCACACTGCTTGTCGGGCAGTTTCTTCGGTCCCCCCTCACTCATGGCAATGGGAGAGATTAACTTCCACTCTGGGAGGTAGAAACGCGTCAGCTCACCCAACAAGCTTCTGAGGCGGCTCCAACAGCAGCCGGACTGCTGAGGCTTTCGTGCGTCCCGCTGTGATAGAGGGGACGCCTGCACCTGACGGAGGAGGAAGGAGGAGCACTCTCACCATCGGTAGGTAACTCTTTTGCCCAGAGGTTGCTGTGGTTTAACCCTGGCCGGCAGCTGAGCACCACACAGCCGCTCGCTCGCTCCCCCCAGGGGCATGGGGGGAGAGAATAGGAAGGGTAAGAGGGAGAAAGCTCACGGGTTCTCGTAAAGACAGTTTCACAATTTGAAAACAAGGGTAAGAAAAAGAAACCCAAGAAACAAGAGAGAGAGAAGAAAGCAAAGCCTCAGAAAACCAGGAGATGCCAAAAGAAGCAAGGCTGTTGGCAAAAGCCATTGTAATAGAAGTTTACAAAAATGTGACTTGATAGAACTCCATGGCAAGATTCACTCTATTACTTACTAAAACTTACAAAGGAAGATCAACTCAGAATCGCATCAGAAGGATTTCTGCAGAGAGACCAGAGAGACTAAAGGGACCCGCCCGTTGAGTCACAAGGTTCAGAATGGAGCCCCTTGCTTTCTGAGGTCCTTCTCAGAGAGGAGTTTAGGTGCGGCTGAATGCAGACTTCGTCTCAGACTTGGTCACCGGTTTCTATCTGAAGGATTCTATCTATTTAGTAGCAATCTAAGGTTCATTCCCAGTTTAAGGTAAAGGATAAAATCTTAGCAGCACTTAATATGACTTTTACATTTGCAAAGTGAGTTGGTAGGATTTACTACACTCACAACAGTGGCTAGATTACAGATTTGGAATGATAGTATTATATGTGCTGTTGTGTCCATAAATTGATTCGCACACACAGAGAGATATATAGAAATACATCTATTCATAGAAAGAGATGTGTATATGAAGGTATACTTCTTAAAAAATCCCCTCGAGCCCTGTGAAATACTCACTGTTACAGGGCATCTTGAGAAACAAGGGTTAAAAGTGGGAAAGAGGGACGTAGAGAAGATACTTTGTAAGAACTGCACCGCACTGAGACATATTGGAGATAAAGACTGTCTGCACTGACTCTCTGCTAACTCGCAATGAGGATTAGCACAAGGGCGAATCGTAGCAGAATAGAACAGACCGCCAAAATAGTGCCCTAGAGTTAACTTTATAACTCATTATAAATTTATTTTAATACCAAGAAACACACCTCCTAGCTAGAAAAGCATGGTGGTCCTGGCAAGAGCAGCCTTCAGACGGGCCAGGCCTGGAGAGCTGGGGAAAGGCTGGAGCAAAGGAGAGGTGCCCTTCGTGCAAGAGGAGCCGGTGAGATGCTCAGGGGGCAGAGGGGGAGACAGGAGAAGACTGCAGCAAGGTGGAGATGCACAAGTCCCTGGGGGGCCCCCATGGGCTGCACCCTCAAGCGCTGAGGGAGCTGGCAGATGGGCTTGAGAGGCCCCTCCCAAAGGCCGATGGGCCTGAAGGCTGCAAGAAAGCAAACCCCCCCGGGGCTGATGAGCAGTGCACTGGAGGGAAAAGTGGCTGAGCGGCCGGGCCCCGAGGGCGCTGAGCAGTGGCACCAAGGCTAGTTGGAGGTCCTGCCCCTCTGCCGTGTCCTGCTCTGGGCTCCCCAGTGCAAGACAGAGGTGGCCATACTGGAGAGAACCCCCAGCCCCGCAGAGTTCCGCCCCCCCCACTTTCCGTTGGGCTCAGAATGTTGGTCCGTTGGAGCCAACGGCCACCAGAGAGAGCGGGACGGAGCTGTGCTGGCACGGCGCAGCGCTGCGAGAGGCAGGCTCTGGCCGAACAGCGCTGCCCCGGCACCGGTACCCCGCTTGCCAGCCTCGCTGTGCCGGCTGAGCCGCATTCTCCGTGCACGGCGAGGGTCCTCCTGTCCCGGGCAGGATGGGCCAGGCCAACTGCTGCTGTGGCTCCAGGTAGGCTCCCCGCTCGGCTGGGGCTCACGCGGGCACGGCCAGGCCCCGCAGCTGCAGCAGCCTTTCTCATGCCCGCCGCGCTCTGCTCTGCAGGGAGGCTCTCACCGACGCCGAGTCGGTGCTGAGCGCGGACGTGCGGCTGACCCGGGGCCGCAAGAGGAGCGAGAGGCGCCTTCTCCTCCTCCAGGAGGAACTGCTCATCGCCAAGTTGCAGTAAGACGCTCCGAGCCCAGCTGCCTTTGCCCCAGCCCTGGCCCTGGCACCAGGGCAGGGACAGCCTGGCCCCCGCCCCAGGCCCCAGGACCTTGGTGCTGGAGGCACCCATGTCCGTCCCAAGGGCAGGTGGGGGACAGGGCTCTGCCCGGGGGGACCCCGAGGAGCCCACCTCCAGCTCACGGCCTGCCTCTCCTCTCTGCAGACGTGGCAGCACCCTGCGCCCACAGCTCCGCCTGCCCCTCGACCAGCTGTGGGTGCTGAGCAGCCGGAAGGTGGGAGCAGGGGAGGAGGAGGAGGAAGGCGGCGATGAGGACAGCACCTCCTTCATCCTCATCTGGCCCAGCGGCTCCTGCGTTGTCGATTTCGGGTGAGGCGTGGTGCCACGTCCCATGGCAGGGCAGGAGAGGTGCCCAAGCACGGCCAGGCGGCCATCCTGGGAAGGGCCTCTGCCCTGTGTGCAGAGCCTGGGCAGGGAGCGGGCAGCACGCCGGCAGGGAGGGATGGGGGGGCATTCCCACCTCCTGCAGCCCCCGGTCACCTTGTGGTCCCCAGAAGGCAAGGGCAAAAGCAGCTGCTCTGGCAGGGCAGAGGGCTACGGGCTGCGGGCAGCACGGCCTGACGCTGTTTCTCCTCTCTTTCTGCAGCTCCCGGGCGCTGAAGGAGCTGTGGGAGGGCACGCTGCTGGGGTAAGGCGCGGGGACGCTGCAGGCGCAGCGGGATGGGGGAACACAGCTCCCCAGCTGGGGAGAGGTGCCCCCGCGGCTGCGGGCAGCTCTCGGCAAGCGCTGCGCGACAAGAGAGAAGGGGCAGCTTGGGGCTCAGCCAGCTCTCTCCCTGTCCCTTGGCGGTGCACAGGACCCCGGAAGGAGCAAAGAGAGCCCCGGTGACCCGTCTCCCATCCATCAAGCTCCTGGAGAGCAGCAGAAGCACCAGGAGCTTGGAGAGGCTGATGGAGGCCCAGGCAGAGGTGAGAATGGCTGCCTTTCAGCCGCCTCCGGCTGTGCCCAGGTGCCAGGGATGTGGGGTGAGCTTGTGCGGGAGGGAGGGAGAGTGCCACTCGGGGAGCGGAGAGGGTTGGGGAGCCACCAGGACCGGCGGCACGTCCTCCCAAGTGGCACTGGGAAGAATCGTGCTGCGTGGGGCAGAGAGCCCGGGAGGGCAGAGGGTCCCAGCTGTGCCACGCTCAGGCCGCTAATGCCAGGTGGCACCTCGCCCGTGGCACTTTGTGCTGCGGGGCCGCTCTCTAAGCGCAGCCTGGTTCTTGCAGGCTGATCCCAAGCAAGGGCCACCGCTGGCGTCTTCCGGCAACGGAGGAGGAGTTTGCCGCTCAGCAGGTGAGTTCTGGAAAGAAAGGCAACCTCCTGCCAGCGGTTGAGCTGTGCTCACTTGTCCCTTGAGTGTCGCCATGCAGGTGTGGCACCCCAAGGGAGGACTTCACCTGGAGGAGCAAGGACACCCGCTGGGCAGCGGCCGCTGGACGTGGTTCTGCAGGGACACGGAGCCTGTACTGCTGCCCACAGCTTGGAGGAGGGCAGGGCGAGGGCTGCCACAGGCTGTCCCGCTGGCATGCCGGCCCTCAGGATCCTCCGAGCTGGAGCCGCTGAGCCGGAGCCGTGCTTCCAGCTGACGGCTCCCTGCCCATCCTGCCGCTCTGCTTAGCACCGCGCTGCAGGCAGGGCAGGGCAGGGCAGGGCAGTCCCCGGGAGCGCTGGGCTGGCGGTCTCCATTGAGGGTCTCTTGCTCTCTTTTCCTTTGCAATAGAAGAGAGCAGCAGCAGCAGCAGGAGGAGGAGGGGGCTGCCCTGGCCCTTTGCTCTGCGTCGGAGCCTGGCCGCTGCCCAGGTGCCAGGGCAGGCGGGCTCCGGCTGCGGCAGGGCGCTCTTTGGCCAGCCCCTGGCAGCCCTCTGCGGGGAGGACGGCACGCTGCCCCAGCCCATCCAGGTAAGCCAGCCTGGAGAGGGGGTGCCCTGCCCTCTCTCCGCCTGTTCCGCAGAGGCGGTGGGTGTTCCCAGGGGCTGCGGGCGTGGGGGATTGGGCTCTTCACCCATGCCTCACGCTTCTGGTGCCAGCCCCTTTTGAGGGCCAGGAGCCGCATCTGGGGCAGTGCTCTGGCCACCGCTCTTGGAAGCCAGCTCCTCAGGCACGCAACTGTCCTCCTGCCTCTTGTGCAGGAGCTGCTGGCTGTCCTGCAGCGGGAAGGACCGACAACAGAGGGGATATTCCGCAAAGCTCCCAGCGGGGCAGAGTTTTGGGATCTGCGGAAGGCCCTGGACCACGGCGTGGACATCGACCTGGGAAGGCAGCCTGCGGTGCTGCTGGCCGTCGTCTTGAAGGTGAGCGCTTCTGACCTGCAGCTGGAAGAGCCCCTGGCTGGCCTGGAGTGTTCAGGGGCTCACCTGGAGCCCTTGGCATTGCAGGACTTCCTCCGAAGCATCCCCGCCAGGCTCCTTGTGACAGAGCTCTACGAGGACTGGCTGGCAGCGATGCAGAAGTCCAGCAAGGAGGAGAAGATGGGAGAGCTGAAAGCGTAAGTGTGGGCAGCAGCCTGCCTGTTGAGCAGGAGCCCTGACCCCCAGCTGACAGCACCTGGAAGGCTGCGCAGCACAGCCTCTGGCGCGCGCCTGCCTGGGGCAAGCTTTGGGGACGGCTGGGGACAACAGCTGCTTTATTAACCTGGTCTGGCTGATCCCTCAGGGTGGCCGAGAAGTTGCCTGCAGCCAACCTCCTCCTCCTCAAGCGGCTGCTCGCACTGCTCCAGGACATCGGCCACAACGCGTCCACCAGCAGAATGACCCCCAGCAACCTGGCCATCTGCCTTGGGCCGAACCTCCTGAGCCCACCAAACGAGGACCTGCTGCCGCTGGAGGCCATGCTGGAGGTGACTCAGAAGGTAGGCTGGAGTGAGCAGGCGGCTGCAGCCTTCCCGAACCCTCGGAGCTTGGCTGTGGAGAGGTCCCTGGCTGCCTCCTGTCCTGAGCAAATGCTGGTGGGGTGGCTGCCTGGAAGGAGGGGGAGTGGGAGAGGCTGCCTGATACCTTTTCCAGCAGCTGGCTTGAGAGCAAGGCTTTGCTGTGTGCAGGTGAAGGTGCTGGTGGAGTTTATGATTGCAAACTGTGGTGCCATCTTTGGGGAGGAGATGGATGGCCTCTCCTGTTCAGCAGCCGCGGAGTCGCCGGCACCCGTGGACACATCCACAGGTACGAGGAGGAACGCAGGGTTGTCACAGGGTGGGGCTTGGCATACCAGAAACCTCAACGTCAAGAAGACAACTGGTGTAGGGCTTTGAGAGGGCTTTGCTTTAGGTGTTCTTTACTCGCAAGAAGTCACCTCGCTCACATGCTCTGGCTTTCTAGCCCTGCACTTGGAAGTGCCAAGTGGCCCTGCAGGCAGAGCAGAAGAGGAGCATCAGGCAAAAGCCCGTCTGGAAGCATCCTCCGCTCTGCTGGACCTCCTCGAAGAAGCTGGCGGAGACACAGCGGTGGAGTCTGAAACGGCAGAGGTATGGCAGCTCCACAAACACTGTGACAACGTGTCTCGGGCAGGAGGGTGGTTTCTGATGAGGCCAAGTCACTGCTGTGCCTCCTCCTGGCATCCATCTCCCCTGTGTGTGGGGTTCCTCCTCCCCCCGCAGTGATACATTGTAGGGAAAAGTGTAAAGGTTGTTTCTCAGATGCATTAGGCATGTGCTTCATCAGCCAAAATACCTACAAAATCCCTCCAAAAAGACAGAGGGGTGCAGCAGTACACTGGAGAGGGCTTTTGCTACGATCCTACTTCAGCACAGCTTCATCAAGTCTACTTTGGGGGCATGGGTGGACCGTGTGAAATGTGGCTGATGCAAAGCAGCATCTCCTCTGGAGAGCTAAGGTGGCAATTTGGCAATCAGTCGCTTACTACTCCAGGCCGTCTCTTGCCACCTGCGAACTCCAAAATTTCTGGTTTAGGCACCTCCAGCTTTGCCTGCAGCCATCCCCGAGAGTGCAGCAGAGTCCCTCATACGCCCGGAACAACTGACAGACCTTTCCGAGGAAAGAAGGTAAAAGGAGTCAGCTTTGCTTCAAATCAGAACTGACTCCAGCAGATCACGGCTTTCCCTATCTAACAGCACGGTGGGATGGAAAGGTTTGCAGGCCGTCCCCAGGAAACTGAAAACCAAAGAAAAAGAAAGAGGCAAGAGACCTGGGCAGAGCCAAGGGGGTACGAACGAGAGAATAAGAGGAGGAAGAGAGAAGGCGGCAACCGAAGAAAAGCAAGAAGGGGCAGGAGGTGAAGGCGGCCAGGTGTGTAGCAGGCTCTGCTGCCCATCTTCCCCAGCTCTCAGGACTGCTCGAAGTCCGTCCAACTCGCTGGCAAGGGACGGCGAGGGATGGTGCTGCGCAGGGTTTGGAAAGAACTCCGTGGCAGCTCCCCAGGGGCTCCCCGTCGAGCCCTGCTGCGTGGCACAGGGGCACTGTGCATCTCTGCACAGGCACAGCTCTCTGAGGGCATTGCCCATGGGGACGAGGCGCCAGAGCCAGCCCCATGCCAGTGCCAGCAAGAGCTCTCTCTTCTGGGCCAGAAACACTTCCTGCAAATGGTGTTCACCAAGGAAAGGGGAACCAAGGCATGCCCAGTCCTGCTTCTCTGGGTTTATCAGAGCTTTCTGACTCTGTCCTTGCAGGTGCTGATTCGTTTTCAGAGGCTGAAGCGCTGCGACTCCTGGGCCCCCCCGCGCAGTTGACGTCAACAATAAAAGCGTCTTGTCTCTCTTCCGACTGTGTCTGCCATGGGCTGTTGTGGAGTGGGGAGTTGTTGTTTGGTGTGGAATCCTTGGGGAGGAGTTTGGGAGCATCCCTTGTCCCAGCATCCTTTCCAGCGGGCATCAGGGCTGAGTGCAGGTGCTTTAGGAGTGAAACCAAAGCACAGGGTCCCACAGGAGGGTTGAGGTTGGAAGGCACCTGTGGAGCTGATGTGGTCCAACATGTGCTCAAGCAGGCTCCCCTAGAGCAGGTTGCCCAGGACCATGTCCTGGTGGGTTTTGGCTATCTCCCAGGCGCAGCGCCACCAGGCCAGAGTGAGGGCAAGACGTGGGCAGGGTGCTGTGGCCAGGAAGGGCTGAGGGTCCTTCTGCAGCCACCGTCACCTGCGGCTCGCTGTCCCCTGCAGCCATCCTCCTTGCACACTGCTTGTCGGGCAGTTTCTTCGGTCCCCCCTCACTCATGGCAATGGGAGAGATTAACTTCCACTCTGGGAGGTAGAAACGCGTCAGCTCACCCAACAAGCTTCTGAGGCGGCTCCAACAGCAGCCGGACTGCTGAGGCTTTCGTGCGTCCCGCTGTGATAGAGGGGACGCCTGCACCTGACGGAGGAGGAAGGAGGAGCACTCTCACCATCGGTAGGTAACTCTTTTGCCCAGAGGTTGCTGTGGTTTAACCCTGGCCGGCAGCTGAGCACCACACAGCCGCTCGCTCGCTCCCCCCAGGGGCATGGGGGGAGAGAATAGGAAGGGTAAGAGGGAGAAAGCTCACGGGTTCTCGTAAAGACAGTTTCACAATTTGAAAACAAGGGTAAGAAAAAGAAACCCAAGAAACAAGAGAGAGAGAAGAAAGCAAAGCCTCAGAAAACCAGGAGATGCCAAAAGAAGCAAGGCTGTTGGCAAAAGCCATTGTAATAGAAGTTTACAAAAATGTGACTTGATAGAACTCCATGGCAAGATTCACTCTATTACTTACTAAAACTTACAAAGGAAGATCAACTCAGAATCGCATCAGAAGGATTTCTGCAGAGAGACCAGAGAGACTAAAGGGACCCGCCCGTTGAGTCACAAGGTTCAGAATGGAGCCCCTTGCTTTCTGAGCTCCTTCTCAGAGAGGAGTTTAGGTGTGGCTGAATGCAGACTTCGTCTCAGACTTGGTCACCGGTTTCTATCTGAAGGATTCTATCTATTTAGTAGCAATCTAAGGTTCATTCCCAGTTTAAGGTAAAGGATAAAATCTTAGCAGCACTTAATATGACTTTTACATTTGCAAAGTGAGTTGGTAGGATTTACTACACTCACAACAGTGGCTAGATTACAGATTTGGAATGATAGTATTATATGTGCTGTTGTGTCCATAAATTGATTCGCACACACAGAGAGATATATAGAAATACATCTATTCATAGAAAGAGATGTGTATATGAAGGTATACTTCTTAAAAAATCCCCTCGAGCCCTGTGAAATACTCACTGTTACAGGGCATCTTGAGAAACAAGGGTTAAAAGTGGGAAAGAGGGACGTAGAGAAGATACTTTGTAAGAACTGCACCGCACTGAGACATATTGGAGATAAAGACTGTCTGCACTGACTCTCTGCTAACTCGCAATGAGGATTAGCACAAGGGCGAATCGTAGCAGAATAGAACAGACCGCCAAAATAGTGCCCTAGAGTTAACTTTATAACTCATTATAAATTTATTTTAATACCAAGAAACACACCTCCTAGCTAGAAAAGCATGGTGGTCCTGGCAAGAGCAGCCTTCAGACGGGCCAGGCCTGGAGAGCTGGGGAAAGGCTGGAGCAAAGGAGAGGTGCCCTTCGTGCAAGAGGAGCCGGTGAGATGCTCAGGGGGCAGAGGGGGAGACAGGAGAAGACTGCAGCAAGGTGGAGATGCACAAGTCCCTGGGGGGCCCCCATGGGCTGCACCCTCAAGCGCTGAGGGAGCTGGCAGATGGGCTTGAGAGGCCCCTCCCAAAGGCCGATGGGCCTGAAGGCTGCAAGAAAGCAAACCCCCCCGGGGCTGATGAGCAGTGCACTGGAGGGAAAAGTGGCTGAGCGGCCGGGCCCCGAGGGCGCTGAGCAGTGGCACCAAGGCTAGTTGGAGGTCCTGCCCCTCTGCCGTGTCCTGCTCTGGGCTCCCCAGTGCAAGACAGAGGTGGCCATACTGGAGAGAACCCCCAGCCCCGCAGAGTTCCGCCCCCCCCACTTTCCGTTGGGCTCAGAATGTTGGTCCGTTGGAGCCAACGGCCACCAGAGAGAGCGGGACGGAGCTGTGCTGGCACGGCGCAGCGCTGCGAGAGGCAGGCTCTGGCCGAACAGCGCTGCCCCGGCACCGGTACCCCGCTTGCCAGCCTCGCTGTGCCGGCTGAGCCGCATTCTCCGTGCACGGCGAGGGTCCTCCTGTCCCGGGCAGGATGGGCCAGGCCAACTGCTGCTGTGGCTCCAGGTAGGCTCCCCGCTCGGCTGGGGCTCACGCGGGCACGGCCAGGCCCCGCAGCTGCAGCAGCCTTTCTCATGCCCGCCGCGCTCTGCTCTGCAGGGAGGCTCTCACCGACGCCGAGTCGGTGCTGAGCGCGGACGTGCGGCTGACCCGGGGCCGCAAGAGGAGCGAGAGGCGCCTTCTCCTCCTCCAGGAGGAACTGCTCATCGCCAAGTTGCAGTAAGACCCTCCGAGCCCAGCTGCCTTTGCCCCAGCCCTGGCCCTGGCACCAGGGCAGGGACAGCCTGGCCCCCGCCCCAGGCCCCGGGACCTTGGTGCTGGAGGCACCCATGTCCGTCCGAAGGGCAGGTGGGGGACAGGGCTCTGCCCGGGGGGACCCCGAGGAGCCCACCTCCAGCTCACGGCCTGCCTCTCCTCTCTGCAGACGTGGCAGCACCCTGCGCCCACAGCTCCGCCTGCCCCTCGACCAGCTGTGGGTGCTGAGCAGCCGGAAGGTGGGAGCAGGGGAGGAGGAGGAGGAAGGCGGCGATGAGGACAGCACCTCCTTCATCCTCATCTGGCCCAGCGGCTCCTGCGTTGTCGATTTCGGGTGAGGCGTGGTGCCACGTCCCATGGCAGGGCAGGAGAGGTGCCCAAGCACGGCCAGGCGGCCATCCTGGGAAGGGCCTCTGCCCTGTGTGCAGAGCCTGGGCAGGGAGCGGGCAGCACGCCGGCAGGGAGGGATGGGGGGGCATTCCCACCTCCTGCAGCCCCCGGTCACCTTGTGGTCCCCAGAAGGCAAGGGCAAAAGCAGCTGCTCTGGCAGGGCAGAGGGATACGGGCTGCGGGCAGCACGGCCTGACGCTGTTTCTCCTCTCTTTCTGCAGCTCCCGGGCGCTGAAGGAGCTGTGGGAGGGCACGCTGCTGGGGTAAGGCGCGGGGACGCTGCAGGCGCAGCGGGATGGGGGAACACAGCTCCCCAGCTGGGGAGAGGTGCCCCCGCGGCTGCGGGCAGCTCTCGGCAAGCGCTGCGCGACAAGAGAGAAGGGGCAGCTTGGGGCTCAGCCAGCTCTCTCCCTGTCCCTTGGCGGTGCACAGGACCCCGGAAGGAGCAAAGAGAGCCCCGGTGACCCGTCTCCCATCCATCAAGCTCCTGGAGAGCAGCAGGAGCACCAGGAGCCTGGAGAGGCTGATGGAGGCCCAGGCAGAGGTGAGAATGGCTGCCTTTCAGCCGCCTCCGGCTGTGCCCAGGTGCCAGGGATGTGGGGTGAGCTTGTGCGGGAGGGAGGGAGAGTGCCACTCGGGGAGCGGAGAGGGTTGGGGAGCCACCAGGACCGGCGGCACGTCCTCCCAAGTGGCACTGGGAAGAATCGTGCTGCGTGGGGCAGAGAGCCCGGGAGGGCAGAGGGTCCCAGCTGTGCCACGCTCAGGCCACTAATGCCGGGTGGCACCTCGCCCGTGGCACTTTGTGCTGCGGGGCCGCTCTCTAAGCGCAGCCTGGTTCTTGCAGGCTGATCCCAAGCAAGGGCCACCGCTGGCGTCTTCCGGCAACGGAGGAGGAGTTTGCCGCTCAGCAGGTGAGTTCTGGAAAGAAAGGCAACCTCCTGCCAGCGGTTGAGCTGTGCTCACCTGTCCCTTGAGTGTCGCCATGCAGGTGTGGCACCCCAAGGGAGGACTTCACCTGGAGGAGCAAGGACACCCGCTGGGCAGCGGCCGCTGGACGTGGTTCTGCAGGGACACGGAGCCTGTACTGCTGCCCACAGCTTGGAGGAGGGCAGGGCGAGGGCTGCCACAGGCTGTCCCGCCACAGGCTGTCCCGCTGGCATGCCGGCCCTCAGGATCCTCCGAGCTGGAGCCGCTGAGCCGGAGCCGTGCTTCCAGCTGACAGCTCCCTGCCCATCCTGCCGCTCTGCTTAGCACCGCGCTGCAGGCAGGGCAGGGCAGGGCAGGGCAGTCCCCGGGAGCGCTGGGCTGGCGGTCTCCATTGAGGGTCTCTTGCTCTCTTTTCCTTTGCAACAGAAGAGAGCAGCAGCAGGAGGAGGAGGAGGGGGCTGCCCTGGCCCTTTGCTCTGCGTCGGAGCCTGGCCGCTGCCCAGGTGCCAGGGCAGGCGGGCTCCGGCTGCGGCAGGGCGCTCTTTGGCCAGCCCCTGGCAGCCCTCTGCGGGGAGGACGGCACGCTGCCCCAGCCCATCCAGGTAAGCCAGCCTGGAGAGGGGGTGCCCTGCCCTCTCTCCGCCTGTTCCGCAGAGGCGGTGGGTGTTCCCAGGGGCTGCGGGCGTGGGGGATTGGGCTCTTCACCCATGCCTCACGCTTCTGGTGCCAGCCCCTTTTGAGGGCCAGGAGCCGCATCTGGGGCAGTGCTCTGGCCACCGCTCTTGGAAGCCGGCTCCTCAGGCACGCAACTGTCCTCCTGCCTCTTGTGCAGGAGCTGCTGGCTGTCCTGCAGCGGGAAGGACCGACAACAGAGGGGATATTCCGCAAAGCTCCCAGCGGGGCAGAGTTTTGGGATCTGCGGAAGGCCCTGGACCACGGCGTGGACATCGACCTGGGAAGGCAGCCTGCGGTGCTGCTGGCCGTCATCTTGAAGGTGAGCGCTTCTGACCTGCAGCTGGAAGAGCCCCTGGCTGGCCTGGAGTGTTCAGGGGCTCACCTGGAGCCCTTGGCATTGCAGGACTTCCTCCGAAGCATCCCCGCCAGGCTCCTTGTGACAGAGCTCTACGAGGACTGGCTGGCAGCGATGCAGAAGTCCAGCAAGGAGGAGAAGATGGGAGAGCTGAAAGCGTAAGTGTGGGCAGCAGCCTGCCTGTTGAGCAGGAGCCCTGACCCCCAGCTGACAGCACCTGGAAGGCTGCGCAGCACAGCCTCTGGCGCGCGCCTGCCTGGGGCAAGCTTTGGGGACGGCTGGGGACAACAGCTGCTTTATTAACCTGGTCTGGCTGATCCCTCAGGGTGGCCGAGAAGTTGCCTGCAGCCAACCTCCTCCTCCTCAAGCGGCTGCTCGCACTGCTCCAGGACATCGGCCACAACGCGTCCACCAGCAGAATGACCCCCAGCAACCTGGCCATCTGCCTTGGGCCGAACCTCCTGAGCCCACCAAACGAGGACCTGCTGCCGCTGGAGGCCATGCTGGAGGTGACTCAGAAGGTAGGCTGGAGTGAGCAGGCGGCTGCAGCCTTCCCGAACCCTCGGAGCTTGGCTGTGGAGAGGTCCCTGGCTGCCTCCTGTCCTGAGCAAATGCTGGTGGGGTGGCTGCCTGGAAGGAGGGGGAGTGGGAGAGGCTGCCTGATACCTTTTCCGGCAGCTGGCTTGAGAGCAAGGCTTTGCTGTGTGCAGGTGAAGGTGCTGGTGGAGTTTATGATTGCAAACTGTGGTGCCATCTTTGGGGAGATGGATGGCCTCTCCTGTTCAGCAGCCGCGGAGTCGCCGGCACCCGTGGACACATCCACAGGTACGAGGAGGAACGCAGGGTTGTCACAGGGTGGGGCTTGGCATACCAGAAACCTCAACGTCAAGAAGACAACTGGTGTAGGGCTTTGAGAGGGCTTTGCTTTAGGTGTTCTTTACTCGCAAGAAGTCACCTCGCTCACATGCTCTGGCTTTCTAGCCCTGCACTTGGAAGTGCCAAGTGGCCCTGCAGGCAGAGCAGAAGAGGAGCATCAGGCAAAAGCCCGTCTGGAAGCATCCTCCGCTCTGCTGGACCTCCTCGAAGAAGCTGGCGGAGACACAGCGGTGGAGTCTGAAACGGCAGAGGTATGGCAGCTCCACAAACACTGTGACAACGTGTCTCGGGCAGGAGGGTGGTTTCTGATGAGGCCAAGTCACTGCTGTGCCTCCTCCTGGCATCCATCTCCCCTGTGTGTGGGGTTCCTCCTCCCCCCGCAGTGATACATTGTAGGGAAAAGTGTAAAGGTTGTTTCTCAGATGCATTAGGCATGTGCTTCATCAGCCAAAATACCTACAAAATCCCTCCAAAAAGACAGAGGGGTGCAGCAGTACACTGGAGAGGGCTTTTGCTACGATCCTACTTCAGCACAGCTTCATCAAGTCTACTTTGGGGGCATGGGTGGACCGTGTGAAATGTGGCTGATGCAAAGCAGCATCTCCTCTGGAGAGCTAAGGTGGCAATTTGGCAATCAGTCGCTTACTACTCCAGGCCGTCTCTTGCCACCTGCGAACTCCAAAATTTCTGGTTTAGGCACCTCCAGCTTTGCCTGCAGCCATCCCCGAGAGTGCAGCAGAGTCCCTCATACGCCCGGAACAACTGACAGACCTTTCCGAGGAAAGAAGGTAAAAGGAGTCAGCTTTGCTTCAAATCAGAACTGACTCCAGCAGATCACGGCTTTCCCTATCTAACAGCACGATGGGATGGAAAGGTTTGCAGGCCGTCCCCAGGAAACTGAAAACCAAAGAAAAAGAAAGAGGCAAGAAACCTGGGCAGAGCCAAGGGGGTACGAACGAGAGAATAAGAGGAGGAAGAGAGAAGGCGGCAACCGAAGAAAAGCAAGAAGGGGCAGGAGGTGAAGGCGGCCAGGTGTGTAGCAGGCTCTGCTGCCCATCTTCCCCAGCTCTCAGGACTGCTCGAAGTCCGTCCAACTCGCTGGCAAGGGACGGCGAGGGATGGTGCTGCGCAGGGTTTGGAAAGAACTCCGTGGCAGCTCCCCAGGGGCTCCCCGTCGAGCCCTGCTGCGTGGCACAGGGGCACTGTGCATCTCTGCACAGGCACAGCTCTCTGAGGGCATTGCCCATGGGGACGAGGCGCCAGAGCCAGCCCCATGCCAGTGCCAGCAAGAGCTCTCTCTTCTGGGCCAGAAACACTTCCTGCAAATGGTGTTCACCAAGGAAAGGGGAACCAAGGCATGCCCAGTCCTGCTTCTCTGGGTTTATCAGAGCTTTCTGACTCTGTCCTTGCAGGTGCTGATTCGTTTTCAGAGGCTGAAGCGCTGCGACTCCTGGGCCCCCCCGCGCAGTTGACGTCAACAATAAAAGCGTCTTGTCTCTCTTCCGACTGTGTCTGCCATGGGCTGTTGTGGAGTGGGGAGTTGTTGTTTGGTGTGGAATCCTTGGGGAGGAGTTTGGGAGCGTCCCTTGTCCCAGCATCCTTTCCAGCGGGCATCAGGGCTGAGTGCAGGTGCTTTAGGAGTGAAACCAAAGCACAGGGTCCCACAGGAGGGTTGAGGTTGGAAATCACCTGTGGAGCTGATGTGGTCCAACATGTGCTCAAGCAGGCTGCCCTAGAGCAGGTTGCCCAGGACCATGTCCTGGTGGGTTTTGGCTATCTCCCAGGCGCAGCGCCACCAGGCCAGAGCAAGGGCAAGACGTGGGCAGGGTGCTGTGGCCAGGAAGGGCTGAGGGTCCTTCTGCAGCCACCGTCACCTGCGGCTCGCTGTCCCCTGCAGCCATCCTCCTTGCACACTGCTTGTCGGGCAGTTTCTTCGGTCCCCCCTCACTCATGGCAATGGGAGAGATTAACTTCCACTCTGGGAGGTAGAAACGCGTCAGCTCACCCAACAAGCTTCTGAAGCGGCTCCAACAGCAGCCGGACTGCTGAGGCTTTCGTGCGTCCCGCTGTGATAGAGGGGACGCCTGCACCTGACGGAGGAGGAAGGAGGAGCACTCTCACCATCGGTAGGTAACTCTTTTGCTCACAGTTTGCTGTAGTTTAACCCTGGCCGGCAGCTGAGCACCACACAGCTGCTCGCTCGCTCCCCCCAGGGGCATGGGGGGAGAGAATAGGAAGGGTAAGAGGGAGAAAGCTCACGGGTTCTGGTAAAGACAGTTTCATAATTTGAAAACAAGGGTAAGAAAAAGAAACCCAAGAAACAAGAGAGAGAGAGAAGAAAGCAAAGCCTCAGAAAACCAGGAGATGCCAAAAGAAGCAAGGCTGTTGGCAAAAGCCATTGCAATAGAAGTTTACAAAAATGTGACTGGATAGAACTCCATGGCAAGATTCACTCTATTACTTACTAAAACTTACAAAGGAAGATCAACTCAGAATCACATCAGAAGGATTTCTGCAGAGAGACCAGAGAGACTAAAGGGACCCGCCCGTTGAGTCACAAGGTTCAGAATGGAGCCCCTTGCTTTCTGAGCTCCTTCTCAGAGAGGAGTTTAGGTGCGGCTGAATGCAGACTTCGTCTCAGACTTGGTCACCGGTTTCTATCTGAAGGATTCTATCTATTTAGTAGCAATCTAAGGTTCATTCCCAGTTTAAGGTAAAGGATAAAATCTTAGCAGCACTTAATATGACTTTTACATTTGCAAAGTGAGTTGGTAGGATTTACTACACTCACAACAGTGGCTAGATTACAGATTTGGAATGATAGTATTATATGTGCTGTTGTGTCCATAAATTGATTCGCACACACACAGAGATATAGAAATACATCTATTCATAGAAAGAGATGTGTATATGAAGGTATACTTCTTAAAAAATCCCCTCGAGCCCTGTGAAATACTCACTGTTACAGGGCATCTTGAGAAACAAGGGTTAAAAGTGGGAAAGAGGGATGTAGAGAAGATACTTTGTAAGAACTGCACCGCACTGAGACATATTGGAGATAAAGACTGTCTGCACTGACTCTCTGCTAACTAGCAATGAGGATTAGCACAAGGGCGAATCGTAGCAGAATAGAACAGACTGCCAAAATAGTGCCCTAGATTTAACTTGTCTCATTATAATCTCATTATAATACCAAGAAACACACCTCCTAGCTAGAGAACCCCAACCCAATGGAGCCCCTTACTCTCTGAGCATGCTTGGTGAATTAAAAGAGAACTGTAACTTTCAGATGAAGTAAGAAAAGTATTAACCAAGAGTTAATTAAGGGGTAGGACCAGGAGGCGTAACTAACTTTGTTAACTGCTTTAAATCCCTGTCATGATTTTAAGCCGGTGTGCATGTTAGGAGGAGAAATCCCCTTGCACCCGGCGCCGCAATAAACATTCCTGCTTTATAACTCTGTGTGAGCTGTGAAGTGTGTTTCCGCGTGTCAATTTTGGCACCCCAGGTGTGACCCTCTCTGCCCGCCCGCGGGACCGGCTGAGAGGGGGACATCCTTGGCGCGCCCCGAGATTACTCAGAGGACCTCCCTCGCTCGCCCGATCGCTGCAGGGACAGACAAGGACCATCAGTGGACCAGGTGTGTTAAGGGTGGGGAACCTGTAAGTGGTGAGGAGACGTCGTACGCGAGGTAAAGAGCATTGGTGCTCGCCCCAGGAGGGATTCGAATCCAGTAGTGAGGGCGCGGGAATCCCTGGATAGGGAAGTACGTGCGGGGGTACTCTTCTCTGAAATTGCGGGAGTACGGGATAGCTACATGAACGCAGGAATCCCTGATTAAGGGAAGTACGTGGGGTTGCTACTGTTTGTACCAACTATTATAACCGATGGGAATTGAAATTTATATTATAGTGGTTATAATTGGCATTTTATGATTGTCATTACAATCTATATACTGAAGAAGTTTTGTGCCCGGTACCGTGTATTCTGTGAAAAGTGCTTCATTATACAATTAATGTTGTTGTAAGTTGTTGTAAGTTGGGTGAGTGTTTGAGTGAGTGAGACGCAGTCGGACTGCGGAGTGCGGAGTCCTGATCCCCGGTTCCGTGTTGTCCGCGAGGAGAGTGGCCGGAGACAGACGAAGCGTGTGACAGACTGTGTTAATCAAACCGATTGTTAACCTTTATTGTCCTATACACAGATATCAGGATTTTTCATGCAACCCAATATATGTTTTTGAATGTTTTGGTTGTAAAGAGAACGTTTGCGTACGGTTTGGGGACGAGATGATTTTTGGCATAGTGAGTGTCAAGGAAGCAGGTGCTTTGTGGAAATATAAAAGGTATAAGGAATCAGTAAGAATGTCGCTGGTATGTGGGGGGGGGAATATAGAACAGAATAGTGACGGGTTTATTTGGCATGGAGCACTGTCTGATTTGCCATTGGTGTTGCTTGTTTGTTCGTGCTAAGTGTTTGGAGTGTCATAAGATTATTTACTTTTAGACAATTGTCTTGAATTGAGTGCATTCACTGTGGGGCAAGTACGCCCTTGCATCTTTTGCCTTGGACAAGGTATTATTGTTGTCAATTCAATCAGGTTGTATTCTTAGGCTGAGGAATAAGCCCCTGCGGGCAGGGTCTTCATTATGGCAGGTAAACAAAGTGGGGGAATATTGAAAAGGAGTCTTCTAGGCTGTATTTTAGCTCACTGGAAGGGGATAGGAGAGCTGCCAGGAGGAAGTGTGAGCAGAAAGTTTTTAATAAAATATTGTCATCAATGGTGGCCTTTGTATAAATTGGATGATGAGGAGAAATGGCCCTTTAATGGAACCTTGAATTACAACACCTTGTTGCAATTGATGTTGTTTTTGAGGGGGAGCCGGTACCGCGTTTCCCAGATTGAGTGGAAGCAGGGAAATGGCTCCGCGGCCTCCCCCCGTCTGGGGAGGGAGCTGGAGCCCAGTAAAACCAGTGTGACGAGGCCCGAGCGCGGTGCTGCGTGGTGTGTGCCCAGGGGGGCCCCTCCCGCCGCAAAGGTGCTTCTCGGAGGCAGAAGCCCCGCTGCTCAGAATCACAGAGAAAGGGCAGACACTGTCCTTGATTTTATTTTCTCAAGATGAAAGCTATTAACCAAGCTTTAACACCTACGGAGGATGATTTTGTAAGGGTAAAGGGAGCTACTGGCCAAAGTGAAAAGGCGTACTTTTAAAACCTCTTAAATTTAGATTGGGAAAACAATTGGGAATACACAAATTCTTACACATGCCTAACTCACCAAAACCTCTATTGGGGCGAGACTTATTGGAACAACTAAAAGCGGAAATAAAATTTGAGAAAGGAAGAATAGAGCTTCGTGTGGGGGATGACCAGCGCATTGAACTTCTGAGTCTGGCCCTCATAGATACTCCTGTTAGCTCAGAATTACCCGAGGAAATCCACAACCAAGTATATCCAGGGGTATGGGCCTCAGAAATACCAGGAAAAGCAAAAAATGCCTCCCCAGTAATGGTCAGGCTCAAATTAGGGGCGCAGCCTGTAAGAATTAAGCAATATCCCCTCAGAACTGAGGATAGGGAAGGAATCCAACCAATAATCAACCGATTTATCAAATATGGGCTACTAACAGAATGTGAATCGGAATATAACACTCCCATTCTACCTGTCAAAAAGCCGGATGGTAATTATGGAATAGTACAGGACCTCAGAGACATTAATAAAATTGTTGAGGATCTGCATCCTGTGGTGGCAAACCCATATACATTATTAACTAAATTGACGCTTGAATTGGCCTGGTTTACCGTATTGGACCTGAAAGACGCCTTCTTTTGCCTACCTTTGAGTCGAGAGAGCCAGTTGCAGTTTGCATTTGAGTGGGAAAACCCGGACTCTGGGAGAAAGACACAACTAACATGGACTGTGTTACCACAGGGGTTTAAAAATAGCGCCACTCTTTTTGGGAACCAACTAGCCAAAGACTTGGAACAGTGGGAGCGACCACATGGAGATGGAATAATGTTAACAATATGTAGATGATCTATTGATAGCCACTAAAACAAAAGAACTCTGTATACTATGGACAGTCAGTCTGCTGAATTTCCTTGGACTTAATGGCTATCAAGTCTCTCCACAGAAAGCCCGAATAGCTCAGCACAGGAAACTTACCTCGGCTAAGAGATAACTGCAGGCTAAAGGACCCTAGGAACAGCAAGAAAGGAGGCCATCTGCCAAACTCCTCGACCACAGACAGCTAAAGAACTCCGTACGTTTTTAGGGATGATGGGATGGTGTCGTCTATGGCTCTATAACTCCGGACTCTTGGTAAGGCCGCTCTATAAATATGCTAAATATTATTATTGCTAAATATGCTAAATATTCAAGAAGCACGTAAATTTACATTGGGCCAAAAGATTACAGTGCTGACATCTCATACTGTATCCACAGGATTAGAGGTAAAAGGGGGGGCATTGGCTCTCACCACAGAGATCCCTTAAGTATCAGGCTGTTCTGGTGGAACAGGATGATGTGGAAATAATGGTCACTCACATTGTCAATCCAGCAACTCTCCTCAGTGGAACCACGGGAGAACCGGTATCACATGACTGCCTGGAAACGATGGAAGCGGTCTATTCCAGCCGACCAGATCTAAAGGAGGAGCCACTGGAAGACGCTGAGGATTCCTGGTACACAGATGGAAGTAACTTTGTTTGACAAGGCGTCCGCAGAGCAGGGTATGCAATAACCACCGTGAATAAGGTCATAGAATCCGCAGCCCTTGCCCCAAATACTTTGGCACAAAAAGCAGAAATAATTGCTTTAACCCGAACGTTGGAGCTAGCCAAAGACAAAAAGATTAATATCTGGACGGACTCCAAATACGCTTTTGGGGCAGTCCATGCCCATGGAGCCACATGGAAAGAAAAGGGACTCCTATCCACCCAAGGGAAACATATAAAACGTGCTGAAGAAATTCTTAGGCTCCTGGAAGCAGTGCAGCAACCCGAAAAAGTGGCTATCATGCATTGCAAGGCTCATCAGAAAGGAGATACCGCTCAAGGGTTGGGCAATGCTATGGCAGATCAAGAAGTCAAAAGAGCAGCTGAGAAAGGTGAGTTAGAGGTGCAGTCTTTGGTCCCAGACGGCAAAATACAAATTGATTGTGAACCCAGGTATTCCAAAGAAGATGGGAAATTAGTTGAAGACGTAGGTGGAGAAATAGAGAAAGGTAAGTGGGTAAAGACTCTGCAGGGCAAAATAATCATCCCATTTGCGTTATTGTGGGCCATGGTTATAGCAGAACGCAGGAAATCCCACTGGGGAGCTGTGGCATTGCATAAACATTTGAGTCAGCGTATAGTTGCCCCGAACCTCTACACCACTGTTAAACAAGTGACACAGCAGTGTGAAATATGTTTGCAAAATAATTCTAAGGTAAGCCCTAGAGGCCAACTTGGACAGATAGGGAAAGGAAACTATCCAGGGCAGCAGTGGCAAATTGATTTCTCAGAACTTCCCAGAAAAGGGAGGTTTCGATATCTGCTGGTTCTAACAGACACCTTTTCAGGCTGGCCAGAAGCATTCCCTTGCCGAACTAATAAGGCTAGGGAAGTAACTAAAGCACTACTACAAGAAATAATACTGAGATTCGGAATTCCTGCAGCAATCTCCTCGGATAGAGGATCACATTTCATTGCAAAAAATTGTTCAACAAGTTAGTAAACATTTGGAAATAGATTGGCAGTTACATACCTCATATAGGCCACAAGCAAGTGGTCAAGTGGAAAAGATGAACCCCTTAATTAAGTGACAGATTGTAAAATAGGGCAGGAGGAGGCTGGATTGCCTTGGCCACAATCATTCTCTTTGGCACTCCTGAGGATTAGAACTAAACCCAGAACTAAGAGGGGTTGAGCCCTTTTGAAATACTGTACGGGAGGCCCTATATTCCTATATTCCAGGTTGGACTCGATGATCTTACAGGTCTTTTCCAACCGTACTGATTCTGTGATTCTGTGATATTGTACAGGCGGGAACATCAACTCAGATTGGAGACGAAACGTTATCTGATTATATGATAAGCCTGCAAAAACAACTTAGGAACCAGAGCCTGAGGTCTTGATGGGCCGGTGCATAATATTAAGCCTGGTGATTATGTGTATGTGAAGTGGGTGCATCATACCAGAGTGAAGAAAGCCCTAAGCCACGATGGGAATCGACACCTATGGGACCGTGGAAGCTTCGCATTCGAAAGCGATGGTATGGATTCTTATGACTCTGCTGAACTGTAACCACTGTTGGGAATGGCCTTGGAAAAATGTTTATTTTGGGTATACGGGAAGCTCGGGAAAGAATTTAAACGGGTTGAATTTGGCAACTGTGGCAATATATAATAATAACATGACACTGCGACCAACTGAATGGGAAAGAATAGATTCGGTCTATACAGGGACAACTGAGAAAGGAAAGGAGGTTCGGATAGGTTCTAGACTCCTTAATGCAAGTAACCTGCCTCCTCTCCAGACCCAAATTACTGTCAAGAACGGTGTGGTCTGGGATTCTGCCAATAGAACAGGCAGCACAATATGTAAAAGAAAGGAGGTTTGTTGGTATCCCTTCCATATAACTCAAACGGTGACCATAGTATGTCTGGGGGCAACTCAAGAGGGGGCCCAAGCTCTAACTTTTAGATTTTTGGTTGCAGACACCAGAGGAAACCACTACTCCCCCTGCCTACACTACCTCGACTCAGGGTACTACCATATGTGTATCCGACAGGACCATACGTAATTAAATATGTTGGTCAGCAACAGGTAATGTCTAATCCAATATGGTCTCTTAAACGAGTGGAATTATTAATACAGAATGATATTTCCACCGTTCAACCAGCCTGTTCGTCATTTATAAGACCCTTGCACATAGGGTGGACGTCATGCTTACATAAGAAGACCCCTCCTTCCCGAATGAGAAAAAGGAGAGATGTGATTGGTGCAGTAGGAACAGGACTGGGAGTTTTAAATAGTATAGATACTGAGATAATAAGGAACAAAGTTGCAACGGTTACCACTGATCTGAACAAAATACAGAACCCTTTAAGATCTTCCCTCCTAACTTTAGGAACCAGCCAATGGCTTTCAGCAAATACGTTACCAGAGTGGGAAAAGCTTAATGAAAAGGACAATGAACTGCTTATAAATGCATTAGAAGTGGCTCAGACTACTGTTTCTATAGCACTCAGTTGTATCCAAGCTCAATTATGGTCACAGACAATAGCAGCTGCAATCATTAGGGAAGGTGAAGACGGAATCCTACCAAAAGAAATCCGAAAGGTGGTTTGGAATAACGCAACGGAATTTGAAAGGAGATTCCAGTCGTGGTGGCATTTGGTTAATTTTACCTTTGACCCTACTAACAACACAGCTACAGCTTTTGTACTAACAATATATAAAGCTTTAGTGTATAGCATATACCCGATTGTTGCACTAGGATTAAACAACCACGGAACTGTACTTTGTCCCCTAGGACATAGGGTATGGGCTACGAAAAACAGGAATAAGTGGCAAACTATTGATGTCAAGTCCTGTGTCGTATGAGACTGACAAGGATTTATTTGTGAAGGAAACACCACCAAAGGGCAAGATATTTGTCTTGACACTGAACAAAATGTTTGTCACTTTGAGGTGCATCCCAACGAGACCCTAAGAGCCATCATAATTTACAGGGGTATGGGATGTGTTTGCCTGAGATCTCAGTGTGATTTTGTACAAGTAGATGATCAACTGGTGGACACGAGCAACCATTCAAATATTTGCATTTGTAACTTTGTTAGTCTTACAGGCTGTGATTTTAACTACACGGCTCCTGTTACTACTTATCAATTGCTACAATTTAATCATACTTTGATTCAGGATATACAGCCCACCCCTATTGGAATGAATCTCACTCTAATAAGAAAACTATTGCATCATGAAAATTTAAAAAGGTTGTTAAAGCAAGTTCTAGAAAGTGGAAGAAAGACTTTACTGTCCATCATGATGCAGAGGAAATACACCAAGTAGTGGAACGAGTGAAGTCAGAGGGAGAGCACAATTGGTGGGATGTGTTTAGGGGTTAATCCCCGTCAGCTACCAAAATGTTAAACATAATGACCCACCCAATACTGGTGTTACTAATAGCCACGACAACATTAACAACAGTAAATCTTATCCTTTGGTGTAAACTAAAGGAAATTAGTGGGCAAGTATGGACAGTAAAAATAATGATGAAACATAACGAACCACTTTTAAAAGCAAAAGAATTTGCTTAGGGGAAAGAAAAGGGGGGAATGTTACAGGGCATCTTGAGAAACAAGGGTTAAAAGTGGGAAAGAAGAATGGACACTTTGTAACAACTTTGTATAATACTTTGTAGCAAAGAGGATACTTTGTAAGAACTGCACCGCACTGAGACATATTGGAGATAAAGACTGTCTGCACTGACTCTCTGCTAACTCGCAATGAGGATTAGCACAAGGGCGAATCGTAGCAGAATAGAACAGACCGCCAAAATAGTGCCCTAGAGTTAACTTTATAACTCATTATAAATTTATTTTAATACCAAGAAACACACCTCCTAGCTAGAAAAGCATGGTGGTCCTGGCAAGAGCAGCCTTCAGACGGGCCAGGCCTGGAGAGCTGGGGAAAGGCTGGAGCAAAGGAGAGGTGCCCTTCGTGCAAGAGGAGCCGGTGAGATGCTCAGGGGGCAGAGGGGGAGACAGGAGAAGACTGCAGCAAGGTGGAGATGCACAAGTCCCTGGGGGGCCCCCATGGGCTGCACCCTCAAGCGCTGAGGGAGCTGGCAGATGGGCTTGAGAGGCCCCTCCCAAAGGCCGATGGGCCTGAAGGCTGCAAGAAAGCAAACCCCCCCGGGGCTGATGAGCAGTGCACTGGAGGGAAAAGTGGCTGAGCGGCCGGGCCCCGAGGGCGCTGAGCAGTGGCACCAAGGCTAGTTGGAGGTCCTGCCCCTCTGCCGTGTCCTGCTCTGGGCTCCCCAGTGCAAGACAGAGGTGGCCATACTGGAGAGAACCCCCAGCCCCGCAGAGTTCCGCCCCCCCCACTTTCCGTTGGGCTCAGAATGTTGGTCCGTTGGAGCCACCAGAGAGAGCGGGACGGAGCTGTGCTGGCACGGCGCAGCGCTGCGAGAGGCAGGCTCTGGCCGAACAGCGCTGCCCCGGCACCGGTACCCCGCTTGCCAGCCTCGCTGTGCCGGCTGAGCCACATCCTCGGTGCACGGCGAGGGTCCTCCTGTCCCGGGCAGGATGGGCCAGGCCAACTGCTGCTGTGGCTCCAGGTAGGCTCCCCGCTCGGCTGGGGCTCACGCGGGCACAGCCAGGCCCCGCAGCTGCAGCAGCCTTTCTCATGCCCGCCGCGCTCTGCTCTGCAGGGAGGCTCTCACCGACGCCGAGTCGGTGCTGAGCGCGGACGTGCGGCTGACCCGGGGCCGCAAGAGGAGCGAGAGGCGCCTTCTCCTCCTCCAGGAGGAACTGCTCATCGCCAAGTTGCAGTAAGACGCTCAGAGCCCAGCTGCCTTTGCCCCAGCCCTGGCCCTGGCACCAGGGCAGGGACAGCCTGGCCCCCGCCCCAGGCCCCGGGACCTTGGTGCTGGAGGCACCCATGTCCGTCCCAAGGGCAGGTGGGGGACAGGGCTCTGCCCGGGGGGACCCCGAGGAGCCCACCTCCAGCTCACGGCCTGCCTCTCCTCTCTGCAGACGTGGCAGCACCCTGCGCCCACAGCTCCGCCTGCCCCTCGACCAGCTGTGGGTGCTGAGCAGCCGGAAGGTGGGAGCAGGGGAGGAGGAGGAGGAAGGCGGCGATGAGGACAGCACCTCCTTCATCCTCATCTGGCCCAGCGGCTCCTGCGTTGTCGATTTCGGGTGAGGCGTGGTGCCACGTCCCATGGCAGGGCAGGAGAGGTGCCCAAGCACGGCCAGGCGGCCATCCTGGGAAGGGCCTCTGCCCTGTGTGCAGAGCCTGGGCAGGGAGCGGGCAGCACGCCGGCAGGGAGGGATGGGGGGGCATTCCCACCTCCTGCAGCCCCCGGTCACCTTGTGGTCCCCAGAAGGCAAGGGCAAAAGCAGCTGCTCTGGCAGGGCAGAGGGCAACGGGCTGCGGGCAGCACGGCCTGACGCTGTTTCTCCTCTCTTTCTGCAGCTCCCGGGCGCTGAAGGAGCTGTGGGAGGGCACGCTGCTGGGGTAAGGCGCGGGGACGCTGCAGGCGCAGCGGGATGGGGGAACACAGCTCCCCAGCTGGGGAGAGGTGCCCCCGCGGCTGCGGGCAGCTCTCGGCAAGCGCTGCGCGACAAGAGAGAAGGGGCAGCTTGGGGCTCAGCCAGCTCTCTCCCTGTCCCTTGGCGGTGCACAGGACCCCGGAAGGAGCAAAGAGAGCCCCGGTGACCCGTCTCCCATCCATCAAGCTCCTGGAGAGCAGCAGGAGCACCAGGAGCCTGGAGAGGCTGATGGAGGCCCAGGCAGAGGTGAGAATGGCTGCCTTTCAGCCGCCTCCGGCTGTGCCCAGGTGCCAGGGATGTGGGGTGAGCTTGTGCGGGAGGGAGGGAGAGTGCCACTCGGGGAGCGGAGAGGGTTGGGGAGCCACCAGGACCGGCGGCACGTCCTCCCAAGTGGCACTGGGAAGAATCGTGCTGCGTGGGGCAGAGAGCCCGGGAGGGCAGAGGGTCCCAGCTGTGCCACGCTCAGGCCGCTAATGCCGGGTGGCACCTCGCCCGTGGCACTTTGTGCTGCGGGGCCGCTCTCTAAGCGCAGCCTGGTTCTTGCAGGCTGATCCCAAGCAAGGGCCACCGCTGGCGTCTTCCGGCAACGGAGGAGGAGTTTGCCGCTCAGCAGGTGAGTTCTGGAAAGAAAGGCAACCTCCTGCCAGCGGCTGAGCTGTGCTCACTTGTCCCTTGAGTGTCGCCATGCAGGTGTGGCACCCCAAGGGAGGACTTCACCTGGAGGAGCAAGGACACCCGCTGGGCAGCGGCTGCTGGACGTGGTTCTGCAGGGACACGGAGCCTGTACTGCTGCCCACAGCTTGGAGGAGGGCAGGGCGAGGGCTGCCACAGGCTGTCCCGCTGGCATGCCGGCCCTCAGGATCCTCCGAGCTGGAGCCGCTGAGCCGGAGCCGTGCTTCCAGCTGACGGCTCCCTGCCCATCCTGCCGCTCTGCTTAGCACCGCGCTGCAGGCAGGGCAGGGCAGGGCAGGGCAGTCCCCGGGAGCGCTGGGCTGGCGGTCTCCATTGAGGGTCTCTTGCTCTCTTTTCCTTTGCAACAGAAGAGAGCAGCAGCAGCAGGAGGAGGAGGAGGGGGCTGCCCTGGCCCTTTGCTCTGCGTCGGAGCCTGGCCGCTGCCCAGGTGCCAGGGCAGGCGGGCTCCGGCTGCGGCAGGGCGCTCTTTGGCCAGCCCCTGGCAGCCCTCTGCGGGGAGGACGGCACGCTGCCCCAGCCCATCCAGGTAAGCCAGCCTGGAGAGGGGGTGCCCTGCCCTCTCTCCGCCTGTTCCGCAGAGGCGGTGGGTGTTCCCAGGGGCTGCGGGCGTGGGGGATTGGGCTCTTCAGCCATGCCTCACGCTTCTGGTGCCAGCCCCTTTTGAGGGCCAGGAGCCGCATCTGGGGCAGTGCTCTGGCCACCGCTCTTGGAAGCCAGCTCCTCAGGCACGCAACTGTCCTCCTGCCTCTTGTGCAGGAGCTGCTGGCTGTCCTGCAGCGGGAAGGACCGACAACAGAGGGGATATTCCGCAAAGCTCCCAGCGGGGCAGAGTTTTGGGATCTGCGGAAGGCCCTGGACCACGGCGCGGACATCGACCTGGGAAGGCAGCCTGCGGTGCTGCTGGCCGTCGTCTTGAAGGTGAGCGCTTCTGACCTGCAGCTGGAAGAGCCCCTGGCTGGCCTGGAGTGTTCAGGGGCTCACCTGGAGCCCTTGGCATTGCAGGACTTCCTCCGAAGCATCCCCGCCAGGCTCCTTGTGACAGAGCTCTACGAGGACTGGCTGGCAGCGATGCAGAAGTCCAGCAAGGAGGAGAAGATGGGAGAGCTGAAAGCGTAAGTGTGGGCAGCAGCCTGCCTGTTGAGCAGGAGCCCTGACCCCCAGCTGACAGCACCTGGAAGGCTGCGCAGCACAGCCTCTGGCGCGCGCCTGCCTGGGGCAAGCTTTGGGGACGGCTGGGGACAACAGCTGCTTTATTAACCTGGTCTGGCTGATCCCTCAGGGTGGCCGAGAAGTTGCCTGCAGCCAACCTCCTCCTCCTCAAGCGGCTGCTCGCACTGCTCCAGGACATCGGCCACAACGCGTCCACCAGCAGAATGACCCCCAGCAACCTGGCCATCTGCCTTGGGCCGAACCTCCTGAGCCCACCAAACGAGGACCTGCTGCCGCTGGAGGCCATGCTGGAGGTGACTCAGAAGGTAGGCTGGCGTGAGCAGGCGGCTGCAGCCTTCCCGAACCCTCGGAGCTTGGCTGTGGAGAGGTCCCTGGCTGCCTCCTGTCCTGAGCAAATGCTGGTGGGGTGGCTGCCTGGAAGGAGGGGGAGTGGGAGAGGCTGCCTGATACCTTTTCCGGCAGCTGGCTTGAGAGCAAGGCTTTGCTGTGTGCAGGTGAAGGTGCTGGTGGAGTTTATGATTGCAAACTGTGGTGCCATCTTTGGGGAGGAGATGGATGGCCTCTCCTGTTCAGCAGCCGCGGAGTCGCCGGCACCCGTGGACACATCCACAGGTACGAGGAGGAACGCAGGGTTGTCACAGGGTGGGGCTTGGCATACCAGAAACCTCAACGTCAAGAAGACAACTGGTGTAGGGCTTTGAGAGGGCTTTGCTTTAGGTGTTCTTTACTCGCAAGAAGTCACCTCGCTCACATGCTCTGGCTTTCTAGCCCTGCACTTGGAAGTGCCAAGTGGCCCTGCAGGCAGAGCAGAAGAGGAGCATCAGGCAAAAGCCCGTCTGGAAGCATCCTCCGCTCTGCTGGACCTCCTCGAAGAAGCTGGCGGAGACACAGCGGTGGAGTCTGAAACGGCAGAGGTATGGCAGCTCCACAAACACTGTGACAACGTGTCTCGGGCAGGAGGGTGGTTTCTGATGAGGCCAAGTCACTGCTGTGCCTCCTCCTGGCATCCATCTCCCCTGTGTGTGGGGTTCCTCCTCCCCCCGCAGTGATACATTGTAGGGAAAAGTGTAAAGGTTGTTTCTCAGATGCATTAGGCATGTGCTTCATCAGCCAAAATACCTACAAAATCCCTCCAAAAAGACAGAGGGGTGCAGCAGTACACTGGAGAGGGCTTTTGCTACGATCCTACTTCAGCACAGCTTCATCAAGTCTACTTTGGGGGCATGGGTGGACCGTGTGAAATGTGGCTGATGCAAAGCAGCATCTCCTCTGGAGAGCTAAGGTGGCAATTTGGCAATCAGTCGCTTACTACTCCAGGCCGTCTCTTGCCACCTGCGAACTCCAAAATTTCTGGTTTAGACACCTCCAGCTTTGCCTGCAGCCATCCCTGAGAGTGCAGCAGAGTCCCTCATACGCCCGGAACAACTGACAGACCTTTCCGAGGAAAGAAGGTAAAAGGAGTCAGCTTTGCTTCAAATCAGAACTGACTCCAGCAGATCACGGCTTTCCCTATCTAACAGCACGATGGGATGGAAAGGTTTGCAGGCCGTCCCCAGGAAACTGAAAACCAAAGAAAAAGAAAGAGGCAAGAGACCTGGGCAGAGCCAAGGGGGTACGAACGAGAGAATAAGAGGAGGAAGAGAGAAGGCGGCAACCGAAGAAAAGCAAGAAGGGGCAGGAGGTGAAGGCGGCCAGGTGTGTAGCAGGCTCTGCTGCCCATCTTCCCCAGCTCTCAGGACTGCTCGAAGTCCGTCCAACTCGCTGGCAAGGGACGGCCAGGGATGGTGCTGCGCAGGGTTTGGAAAGAACTCCGTGGCAGCTCCCCAGGGGCTCCCCGTCGAGCCCTGCTGCGTGGCACAGGGGCACTGTGCATCTCTGCACAGGCACAGCTCTCTGAGGGCATTGCCCATGGGGACGAGGCGCCAGAGCCAGCCCCATGCCAGTGCCAGCAAGAGCTCTCTCTTCTGGGCCAGAAACACTTCCTGCAAATGGTGTTCACCAAGGAAAGGGGAACCAAGGCATGCCCAGTCCTGCTTCTCTGGGTT
Source organism: Gavia stellata (assembly GCF_030936135.1). Lineage (NCBI taxonomy): Eukaryota > Metazoa > Chordata > Aves > Gaviiformes > Gaviidae > Gavia > Gavia stellata. The sequence goes on along the minus strand of NC_082630.1, from coordinate 729,358 downwards.
TATCAGAGCTTTCTGACTCTGTCCTTGCAGGTGCTGATTTGTTTTCAGAGGCTGAAGCGCTGCGACTCCTGGGCCCCCCCGCGCAGTTGACATCAACAATAAAAGCGTCTTGTCTCTCTTCCGACTGTGTCTGCCATGGGCTATTGTGGAGTGGGGAGTTGTTGTTTGGTGTGGAATCCTTGGGGAGGAGTTTGGGAGCGTCCCTTGTCCCAGCATCCTTTCCAGCGGGCATCAGGGCTGAGTGCAGGTGCTTTAGGAGTGAAACCAAAGCACAGGGTCCCACAGGAGGGTTGAGGTTGGAAGGCACCTGTGGAGCTGATGTGGTCCAACATGTGCTCAAGCAGGCTCCCCTAGAGCAGGTTGCCCAGGACCATGTCCTGGTGGGTTTTGGCTATCTCCCAGGCGCAGCGCCACCAGGCCAGAGCGAGGGCAAGACGTGGGCAGGGTGCTGTGGCCAGGAAGGGCTGAGGGTCCTTCTGCAGCCACCGTCACCTGCGGCTCGCTGTCCCCTGCAGCCATCCTCCTTGCACACTGCTTGTCGGGCAGTTTCTTCGGTCCCCCCTCACTCATGGCAATGGGAGAGATTAACTTCCACTCTGGGAGGTAGAAACGCGTCAGCTCACCCAACAAGCTTCTGAAGCGGCTCCAACAGCAGCCGGACTGCTGAGGCTTTCGTGCGTCCCGCTGTGATAGAGGGGACGCCTGCACCTGACGGAGGAGGAAGGAGGAGCACTCTCACCATCGGTAGGTAACTCTTTTGCTCACAGTTTGCTGTGGTTTAACCCTGGCCGGCAGCTGAGCACCACACAGCCGCTCGCTCGCTCCCCCCAGGGGCATGGGGGGAGAGAATAGGAAGGGTAAGAGGGAGAAAGCTCACGGGTTCTGGTAAAGACGGTTTCATAATTTGAAAACAAGGGTAAGAAAAAGAAACCCAAGAAACAAGAGAGAGAGAAGAAAGCAAAGCCTCAGAAAACCAGGAGATGCCAAAAGAAGCAAGGCTGTTGGCAAAAGCCATTGTAATAGCAGTTTACAAAAACGTGACTTGATAGAACTCCATGGCAAGATTCACTCTATTACTTACTAAAACTTACAAAGGAAGATCAACTCAGAATCGCATCAGAAGGATTTCTGCAGAGAGACCAAAGGGACCCGCCCGTTGAGTCACAAGGTTCAGAATATAGCCCCTTGCTTTCTGAACTCCTTCTCAGAGAGGAGTTTAGGTGCGGCTGAATGCAGACTTCGTCTCAGACTTGGTCACCGGTTTCTATCTGAAGGATTCTATCTATTTAGTAGCAATCTAAGGTTCATTCCCAGTTTAAGGTAAAGGATAAAATCTTAGCAGCACTTAATATGACTTTTACATTTGCAAAGTGAGTTGGTAGGATTTACTACACTCACAACAGTGGCTAGATTACAGATTTGGAATGATAGTATTATATGTGCTGTTGTGTCCATAAATTGATTCGCACACACAGAGAGATATATAGAAATACATCTATTCATAGAAAGAGATGTGTATATGAAGGTATACTTCTTAAAAAATCCCCTCGAGCCCTGTGAAATACTCACTGTTACAGGGCATCTTGAGAAACAAGGGTTAAAAGTGGGAAAGAGGGACGTAGAGAAGATACTTTGTAAGAACTGCACCGCACTGAGACATATTGGAGATAAAGACTGTCTGCACTGACTCTCTGCTAACTAGCAATGAGGATTAGCACAAGGGCGAATCGTAGCAGAATAGAACAGACTGCCAAAATAGTGCCCTAGATTTAACTTGTCTCATTATAATCTCATTATAATACCAAGGAACACACCTCCCAGCTAGAGAACCCCAACCCAATGGAGCCCCCTACTCTCTGAGCATGCTTGGTGAATTAAAAGAGAACTGCAACTTTCAGATGAAGTAAGAAAAGTATTAACCAAGAGTTAATTAAGGGGTAGGACCAGGAGGCGTAAGTAACTTTGTTAACTGCTTTAAATCCCTGTCATGATTTTAAGCCGGTGTGCATGTTAGGAGGAGAAATCCCCTTGCACCCGGCGCCGCAATAAACATTCCTGCTTTATAACTCTGTGTGAGCTGTGAAGTGTGTTTCCGCGTGTCAATTTTGGCACCCCAGGTGTGACCCTCTCTGCCCGCCCGCGGGACCGGCTGAGAGGGGGACATCCTTGGCGCGCCCCGAGATTTCTCGGAGGACCTCCCTCGCTCGCCCGATCGCTGCAGGGACAGACAAGGACCATCAGCGGACCAGGTGTGTTAAGGGTGGGGAACCTGTAAGTGGTGAGGAGACGTCGTACGCGAGGTAAAGAGCATTGGTGCTCGCCCCAGGAGGGATTTGAATCCAGTAGTGAGGGCGCGGGAATCCCTGGATAGGGAAGTACGCGCGGGGGTACTCTTCTCTGAAATTGCGGGAGTACGGGATAGCTACATGAACGCAGGAATCCCTGATTAAGGGAAGTACGTGGGGTTGCTACTGTTTGTACCAACTATTATAACCGATGGGAATTGAAATTTATATTATAGTGGTTATAATTGGCATTTTATGATTGTCATTACAATCTATATACTTCAGAAGTTTTGTGCCCGGTACCGTGTATTCTGTGAAAAGTGCTTCATTATACAATTAATGTTGTTGTAAGTTGTTGTAAGTTGGGTGAGTGTTTGAGTGAGTGAGACGCAGTCGGACTGCGGAGTGCGGAGTCCTGATCCCCGGTTCCGTGTTGTCCGCGAGGAGAGTGGCCGGAGACAGACGAAGCGTGTGACAGACTGTGTTAATCAAACCGATTGTTAACCCTTATTGTCCTATACACAGATATCAGGATTTTTCATGCAACCCAATATATGTTTTTGAATGTTTTGGTTGTAAAGAGAACGTTTGAGTACGGTTTGGGGACGAGATGATTTTTGGCATAGTGAGTGTCAAGGAAGCAGGTGCTTTGTGGAAATATAAAAGGTATAAGGAATCAGTAAGAATGTTGCTGGTATGTGGCGGGGGGAAATGTAGGACAGAATAGTGACGGGTTTATTTGGCGTGGAGCACTGTCTGATTTGCCATTGGTGTTGCTTGTTTGTTCGTGCTAAGTGTTTGGAGTGTCATAAGATTATTTACTTTTAGACAATTGTCTTGAATTGAGTGCATTCACTGTGGGGCAAGTACGCCCTTCCATCTTTTGCCTTGGACAAGGTATTATTGTTGTCAATTCAATCAGGTTGTATTCTTAGGCTGAGGAATAAGCCCCTGCGGGCAGGGTCTTCATTATGGGAGTTAAACAAAGTGGGGGAATATTGAAAAGGAGCCTTCTAGGCTGTATTTTAGCTCACTGGAAGGGGATAGGAGAGCTGCCAGGAGGAAGTGTGAGTAGAAAGATTTTAGTAAAATATTGTCATCAATGGTGGCCTTTGTATAAATTGGATGATGAGGAGAAATGGCCCTTTAATGGAACCTTGAATTACAACACCTTGTTGCAATTGATGTTGTTTTTGAGGGGGAGCCGGTACCCGCATTTCCCAGATTGAGTGGAAGCAGGGAAACGGCCCCGTGGCCTCCCCCGGCTGGGGAGGGAGCTGGAGCCCAGTAAAACCAGTGTGACGAGGCCCGAGTGCGGTGCTGTGTGGTGTGTGCCCAGGGGGGCCCCTCCCGCCGCAAAGGTGCTTCTCGGAGGCAGCAGCCCCGCTGCTCAGAATCACAGAGAAAGGGCAGACCCTGTCCTTGATTTTATTTTCTCAAGATGAAAGCTATTAACCAAGCTTTAACACCTACGGAGGATGATTTTGTAAGGGTAAAGGGAGCTACTGGCCAAAGTGAAAAGGCGTACTTATAAAACCTCTTAAATTTAGATTGGGAAAACAATTGGGAATACACAAATTCTTACACATGCCTAACTCACCAAAACCTCTATTGGGGCGAGACTTATTGGAACAACTAAAAGCGGAAATAAAATTTGAGAAAGGAAGAATAGAGCTTCGTGTGGGGGATGACCAGCGCATTGAACTTCTGAGTCTGGCCCTCATAGATACTCCTGTTAGCTCAGAAGTACCCGAGGAAATCCAGAACCAAGTATATCCAGGGGTATGGGCCTCAGAAATACCAGGAAAAACAAAAAATGCCTCCCCAGTAATGGTCAGGCTCTAATTAGGGGCGCAGCCTGTAAGAATTAAGCAATATCCCCTCAGAACTGAGGATAGGGAAGGAATCCAACCAATAATCAACTGATTTATCAAATATGGGCTACTAACAGAATGTGAATCGGAATATAACACTCCCATTCTACCTGTCAAAAAGCCGGATGGTAATTATGGAATAGTACAGGACCTCAGAGCCATTAATAAAATTGTTGAGGATCTGCATCCTGTGGTGGCAAACCCATATACATTATTAACTAAATTGGCACTTGAATTGGCCTGGTTTACCGTATTGGACCTGAAAGATGCCTTCTTTTGCCTACCTTTGAGTCGAGAGAGCCAGTTGCAGTTTGCATTTGAGTGGGAAAACCCGGACTCTGGGAGAAAGACACAACTAACATGGACTGTGTTACCACAGGGGTTTAAAAATAGCGCCACTCTTTTTGGGAACCAACTAGCCAAAGACTTGGAACAGTGGGAACGACCACATGGAGATGGAATAATGTTACAATATGTAGATGATCTATTGATAGCCACTAAAACAAAAGAACTCTGTATACTATGGACAGTCAGTCTGCTGAATTTCCTTGGACTTAATGGCTATCAAGTCTCTCCACAGAAAGCCCGAATAGCTCAGCACAGGAAACTTACCTCGGATATGAGATATCTGCAGGCTAAAGGACCCTAGGAACAGCAAGAAAGGAGGCCATCTGCCAAACTCCTCGACCACAGACAGCTAAAGAACTCCGTACGTTTTTAGGGATGATGGGATGGTGTCGTCTATGGCTCTATAACTCCGGACTCTTGGTAAGACCACTCTATAAACTGTTGAAATCTAATCCAAAAGACCTCACCTGGAATGGGGAAGCAGAAAGAGCATTCCAGCAACTGAAAAGGAAATTAATGGAAGCCCCTGCTTTGGGGTTACCAGATATTACTAAGACATTCTGGTTGTTCTCCCATGAGAAACAGGGAATGGCCCTGGGAATCCTAGCCCAAAACTTGGGACCGTATAGAAGAGCAGCGGCGTATTTCTCCAAACAACTTGATGAAGTAAGTAAAGGTTGGCCTAGCTGCTTCAGGGCGGTAGCAGCATTGGTGCTAAATATTCAAGAAGCACGTAAATTTACATTGGGCCAAAAGATTACAGTGCTGACATCTCATACTGTATCCACAGGATTAGAGGTAAAAGGGGGGGCATTGGCTCTCACCACAGAGATCCCTTAAGTATCAGGCTGTTCTGGTGGAACAGGATGATGTGGAAATAATGGTCACTCACATTGTCAATCCAGCAACTCTCCTCAGTGGAACCACGGGAGAACCGGTATCACATGACTGCCTGGAAACGATGGAAGCGGTCTATTCCAGCCGACCAGATCTAAAGGAGGAGCCACTGGAAGACGCTGAGGATTCCTGGTACACAGATGGAAGTAGCTTTGTTCGACAAGGCGTCCGCAGAGCAGGGTATGCAATAACCACCGTGAATAAGGTAATAGAATCCGCAGCCCTTGCCCCATATACTTTGGCACAAAAAGCAGAAATAATTGCTTTAACCCGAACGTTGGAGCTAGCCAAAGACAAAAAGATTAATATCTGCTTTTGGGGTAGTCCATGCCCATGGAGCCACATGGAAAGAAAAGGGACTCCTATCCACCCAAGGGAAACATATAAAACGTGCTGAAGAAATTCTTAGGCTCCTGGAAGCAGTGCAGCAACCCGAAAAAGTGGCTATCATGCATTGCAAGGCTCATCAGAAAGGAGATACCGCTCAAGGGTTGGGCAATGCTATGGCAGATCAAGAAGCCAAAAGAGCAGCTGAGAAAGGTGAGTTAGAGGTGCAGTCTTTGGTCCCAGACGGCAAAATACAAAGTGATTGTGAACCCAGGTATTCCAAAGAAGATGGGAAATTAGTTGAAGACGTAGGTGGAGAAATAGAGAAAGGTAAGTGGGCAAAGACTCTGCAGGGCAAAATAATAATCCCATTTGCGTTATTGTGGGCCATGGTTATAGCAGAACACAGGAAATCCCACTGGGGAGCTGTGGCATTGCATAAACATTTGAGTCAGCGTATAGTTGCCCCGAACCGCTACACCACTGTTAAACAAGTGACACAGCAGTGTGAAATATGTTTGAAAAATAATCCTAAGGTAGGCCCTAGAGGCCAACTTGGACAGATAGGGAAAGGAAACTATCCAGGGCAGCAGTGGCAAATTGATTTCTCAGAACTTCCCAGAAAAGGGAGGTTTCGATATCTGCTGGTTCTAACAGACACCTTTTCAGGCTGGCCAGAAGCATTCCCTTGCCGAACTAATAAGGCTAGGGAAGTAACTAAAGCACTACTACAAGAAATAATACCGAGATTGGGAATTCCTGCAACAATCTCCTCGGATAGAGGATCACATTTCATTGCAAAAAATTGTTCAACAAGTTAGTAAACATTTGGAAATAGATTGGCAGTTACATACCTCATATAGGCCACAAGCAAGTGGTCAAGTGGAAAAGATGAACCCCTTAATTAAGTGACAGATTGTAAAATAGGGCAGGAGGAGGCTGGATTGCCTTGGCCACAATCATTCTCTTTGGCACTCCTGAGGATTAGAACTAAACCCAGAACTAAAGAGGGGTTGAGCCCTTTTGAAATACTGTACGGGAGGCCCTATATTGTACAGGCGGGAACATCAACTCAGATTGGAGACGAAACGTTATCTGATTATATGATAAGCCTGCAAAAACAACTTAGGAACCAGAGCCCGAGGTCTTGATGGGCCGGTGCATAATATTAAGCCTGGTGATTATGTGTATGTGAAGTGGGTGCATCATACCAGAGTGAAGAAAGCCCTAAGCCACGATGGGAATCGACACCTATGGGACCGTGGAAGCTTCGCATTCGAAAGCGATGGTATGGATTCTTATGACTCTGCCGAACTGTAACCACTGTTGGGAGTGGCCTTGGAAAAATGCTTATTTTGGGTATACGGGAAGCTCGGGAAAGAATTTAAACGGGTTGAATTTGGCAACTGTGGCAATATATAATAATAACATGACACTGCGACCAACTGAATGGGAAAGAATAGATTCGGTCTATACAGGGACAACTGAGAAAGGAAAGGAGGTTCAGATAGGTTCTAGACTCCTTAATGCAAGTAACCTGCCTCCTCTCCAGACCCAAATTACTGTCAAGAACGGTGTGGTCTGGGATTCTGCCAATAGAACAGGCAGCACAATATGTAAAAGAAAGGAGGTTTGTTGGTATCCCTTCCATATAACTCAAACGGTGACCATAGTATGTCTGGGGGCAACTCAAGAGGGGGCCCAAGCTCTAACTTTTAGATTTTTGGTTGCAGACACCAGAGGAAACCACTACTCCCCCTGCCTACACTACCTCGACTCAGGGTACTACCATATGTGTATCCGACAGGACCATACGTAATTAAATATGTCGGTCAGCAACAGGTAATGTCTAATCCAATATGGTCTATTAAACGAGTGGAATTATTAATACAGAATGATATTTCCGCCGTTCAACCAGCCTGTTCGTCATTTATAAGACCCTTACACATAGGGTGGACGTCATGGTCACATAAGAAGACCCCTCCTTCCCGAATGAGAAAAAGGAGAGATGTGATTGGTGCAGTAGGAACAGGACTGGGAGTTTTAAATAGTATAGATACTGAGATAATAAGGAACAAACTCGCAACTGTGACCAGTGATCTAAACAAAATACCGAACCCTTTAAGATCTTCCCTCCTAACTTTAGGAACCAGCCAATGGCTTTCAGCAAATACGTTACCAGAGTGGGAAAAGCTTAATGAAAAGGACAATGAACTGCTTATAAATGCATTAGAAGTGGCTCAGACTACTGTTTCTATAGCACTCAGTTGTATCCAAGCTCAATTATGGTCACAGACAATAGCAGCTGCAATCATTAGGGAAGGTGAAGACGGAATCCTACCAAAAGAAATGGTGGTTTGGAATAACACAACGGAATTTGAAAGGAGATTCCAGTCGTGGTGCATTTGGTTAATTTTACCTTTGACCCTACTAACAACACAGCTACAGCTTTTGTACTAACAATATATAAAGCTTTAGTGTATAGCATATACCCGATTGTTGCACTAGGATTAAACAACGACGGAACTGTACTTTATCCCCTAGGACATAGGGTATGGGCTACGAAAAACAGGAATAAGTGGCAAACTATTGATGTCAAGTCCTGTGTCGTATGAGACTGACAAGGATTTATTTGTGAAGGAAACACCACCAAAGGGCAAGATATTTGTCTTGACACTGAACAAAATGTTTGTCACTTTGAGGTGCATCCCAACGAGACCCTAAGAGCCATCATAATTTACAGGGGTATGGGATGTGTTTGCCTGAGATCTCAGTGTGATTTTGTACAAGTAGATGATCAACTGGTGGACACGAGCAACCATTCAAATATTTGCATTTGTAACTTTGTTAGTCGTACAGGCTGTGATTTTAACTACACGGCTCCTGTTACTACTTATCAATTGCTACAATTTAATCATACTTTGATTCAGGATATACAGCCCACCCCTATTGGAATGAATCTCACTCTAATAAGAAAACTATTGCATCATGAAAATTTAAAAAGGTTGTTAAAGCAAGTTCTAGAAAGTGGAAGAAAGACTTTACTGTCCATCATGATGCAGAGGAAATACACCAAGTAGTGGAACGAGTGAAGTCAGAGGGAGAGCACAATTGGTGGGATGTGTTTAGGGGTTAATCCCTGTCAGCTACCAAAATGTTAAACATAATGACCCACCCAATACTGCTGTTACTAATAGCCACGACAACATTAACAACAGTAAATCTTATCCTTTGGTGTAAACTAAAGGAAATTAGTGGGCAAGTATGGACAGTAAAAATAATGATGAAACATAACGAACCACTTTTAAAAGCAAAAGAATTTGCTTAGGGGAAAGAAAAGGGGGGAATGTTACAGGGCATCTTGAGAAACAAGGGTTAAAAATAGGAAAGAAGAATGGATACTTTGTAACAACTTTGTATAATACTTTGTAGCAAAGAGGATACTTTGTAAGAACTGCACCGCACTGAGACATATTGGAGATAAAGACTGTCTGCACTGACTCTCTGCTAACTCGCAATGAGGATTAGCACAAGGGCGAATCGTAGCAGAATAGAACAGACCGCCAAAATAGTGCCCTAGAGTTAACTTTATAACTCATTATAAATTTATTTTAATAGTAAGAAACACACCTCCTAGCTAGAAAAGCATGGTGGTCCTGGCAAGAGCAGCCTTCCGACGGGCCAGGCCTGGAGAGCTGGGGAAAGGCTGGAGCAAAGGAGAGGTGCCCTTCGTGCAAGAGGAGCCGGTGAGATGCTCAGGGGGCAGAGGGGGAGACAGGAGAAGACTGCAGCAAGGTGGAGATGCACAAGTCCCTGGGGGGCCCCCATGGGCTGCACCCTCAAGCGCTGAGGGAGCTGGCAGATGGGCTTGAGAGGCCCCTCCCAAAGGCCGATGGGCCTGAAGGCTGCAAGAAAGCAAACCCCCCCGGGGCTGATGAGCAGTGCACTGGAGGGAAAAGTGGCTGAGCGGCCGGGCCCCGAGGGCGCTGAGCAGTGGCACCAAGGCTAGTTGGAGGTCCTGCCCCTCTGCCGTGTCCTGCTCTGGGCTCCCCAGTGCAAGACAGAGGTGGCCATACTGGAGAGAACCCCCAGCCCCGCAGAGTTCCGCCCCCCCCACTTTCCGTTGGGCTCAGAATGTTGGTCCGTTGGAGCCAACGGCCACCAGAGAGAGCGGGACGGAGCTGTGCTGGCACGGCGCAGCGCTGCGAGAGGCAGGCTCTGGCCAAACAGCGCTGCCCCGGCACCGGTACCCCCGCTTGCCAGCCTCGCTGTGCCGGCTGAGCCGCATTCTCCGTGCACGGCGAGGGTCCTCCTGTCCCGGGCAGGATGGGCCAGGCCAACTGCTGCTGTGGCTCCAGGTAGGCTCCCCGCTCGGCTGGGGCTCACGCGGGCACGGCCAGGCCCCGCAGCTGCAGCAGCCTTTCTCATGCCCGCCGCGCTCTGCTCTGCAGGGAGGCTCTCACCGACGCCGAGTCGGTGCTGAGCGCGGACGTGCGGCTGACCCGGGGCCGCAAGAGGAGCGAGAGGCGCCTTCTCCTCCTCCAGGAGGAACTGCTCATCGCCAAGTTGCAGTAAGACGCTCAGAGCCCAGCTGCCTTTGCCCCAGCCCTGGCCCAGGCACCAGGGCAGGGACAGCCTGGCCCCCGCCCCAGGCCCCGGGACCTTGGTGCTGGAGGCACCCATGTCCGTCCCAAGGGCAGGTGGGGGACAGGGCTCTGCCCGGGGGGACCCCGAGGAGCCCACCTCCAGCTCACGGCCTGCCTCTCCTCTCTGCAGACGTGGCAGCACCCTGCGCCCACAGCTCCGCCTGCCCCTCGACCAGCTGTGGGTGCTGAGCAGCCGGAAGGTGGGAGCAGGGGAGGAGGAGGAGGAAGGCGGCGATGAGGACAGCACCTCCTTCATCCTCATCTGGCCCAGCGGCTCCTGCGTTGTCGATTTCGGGTGAGGCGTGGTGCCACGTCCCATGGCAGGGCAGGAGAGGTGCCCAAGCACGGCCAGGCGGCCATCCTGGGAAGGGCCTCTGCCCTGTGTGCAGAGCCTGGGCAGGGAGCGGGCAGCACGCCGGCAGGGAGGGATGGGGGGGCATTCCCACCTCCTGCAGCCCCCGGTCACCTTGTGGTCCCCAGAAGGCAAGGGCAAAAGCAGCTGCTCTGGCAGGGCAGAGGGCTACGGGCTGCGGGCAGCACGGCCTGACGCTGTTTCTCCTCTCTTTCTGCAGCTCCCGGGCGCTGAAGGAGCTGTGGGAGGGCACGCTGCTGGGGTAAGGCGCGGGGACGCTGCAGGCGCAGCGGGATGGGGGAACACAGCTCCCCAGCTGGGGAGAGGTGCCCCCGCGGCTGCGGGCAGCTCTCGGCAAGCGCTGCGCGACAAGAGAGAAGGGGCAGCTTGGGGCTCAGCCAGCTCTCTCCCTGTCCCTTGGCGGTGCACAGGACCCCGGAAGGAGCAAAGAGAGCCCCGGTGACCCGTCTCCCATCCATCAAGCTCCTGGAGAGCAGCAGGAGCACCAGGAGCCTGGAGAGGCTGATGGAGGCCCAGGCAGAGGTGAGAATGGCTGCCTTTCAGCCGCCTCCGGCTGTGCCCAGGTGCCAGGGATGTGGGGTGAGCTTGTGCGGGAGGGAGGGAGAGTGCCACTCGGGGAGCGGAGAGGGTTGGGGAGCCACCAGGACCGGCGGCACGTCCTCCCAAGTGGCACTGGGAAGAATCGTGCTGCGTGGGGCAGAGAGCCCGGGAGGGCAGAGGGTCCCAGCTGTGCCACGCTCAGGCCGCTAATGCCGGGTGGCACCTCGCCCGTGGCACTTTGTGCTGCGGGGCCGCTCTCTAAGCGCAGCCTGGTTCTTGCAGGCTGATCCCAAGCAAGGGCCACCGCTGGCGTCTTCCGGCAACGGAGGAGGAGTTTGCCGCTCAGCAGGTGAGTTCTGGAAAGAAAGGCAACCTCCTGCCAGCGGCTGAGCTGTGCTCACTTGTCCCTTGAGTGTCGCCATGCAGGTGTGGCACCCCAAGGGAGGACTTCACCTGGAGGAGCAAGGACACCCGCTGGGCAGCGGCTGCTGGACGTGGTTCTGCAGGGACACGGAGCCTGTACTGCTGCCCACAGCTTGGAGGAGGGCAGGGCGAGGGCTGCCACAGGCTGTCCCGCTGGCATGCCGGCCCTCAGGATCCTCCGAGCTGGAGCCGCTGAGCCGGAGCCGTGCTTCCAGCTGACGGCTCCCTGCCCATCCTGCCGCTCTGCTTAGCACCGCGCTGCAGGCAGGGCAGGGCAGGGCAGTCCCCGGGAGCGCTGGGCTGGCGGTCTCCATTGAGGGTCTCTTGCTCTCTTTTCCTTTGCAACAGAAGAGAGCAGCAGCAGCAGCAGCAGGAGGAGGAGGAGGGGGCTGCCCTGGCCCTTTGCTCTGCGTCGGAGCCTGGCCGCTGCCCAGGTGCCAGGGCAGGCGGGCTCCGGCTGCGGCAGGGCGCTCTTTGGCCAGCCCCTGGCAGCCCTCTGCGGGGAGGACGGCACGCTGCCCCAGCCCATCCAGGTAAGCCAGCCTGGAGAGGGGGTGCCCTGCCCTCTCTCCGCCTGTTCCGCAGAGGCGGTGGGTGTTCCCAGGGGCTGCGGGCGTGGGGGATTGGGCTCTTCAGCCATGCCTCACGCTTCTGGTGCCAGCCCCTTTTGAGGGCCAGGAGCCGCATCTGGGGCAGTGCTCTGGCCACCGCTCTTGGAAGCCAGCTCCTCAGGCACGCAACTGTCCTCCTGCCTCTTGTGCAGGAGCTGCTGGCTGTCCTGCAGCGGGAAGGACCGACAACAGAGGGGATATTCCGCAAAGCTCCCAGCGGGGCAGAGTTTTGGGATCTGCGGAAGGCCCTGGACCACGGCGCGGACATCGACCTGGGAAGGCAGCCTGCGGTGCTGCTGGCCGTCGTCTTGAAGGTGAGCGCTTCTGACCTGCAGCTGGAAGAGCCCCTGGCTGGCCTGGAGTGTTCAGGGGCTCACCTGGAGCCCTTGGCATTGCAGGACTTCCTCCGAAGCATCCCCGCCAGGCTCCTTGTGACAGAGCTCTACGAGGACTGGCTGGCAGCGATGCAGAAGTCCAGCAAGGAGGAGAAGATGGGAGAGCTGAAAGCGTAAGTGTGGGCAGCAGCCTGCCTGTTGAGCAGGAGCCCTGACCCCCAGCTGACAGCACCTGGAAGGCTGCGCAGCACAGCCTCTGGCGCGCGCCTGCCTGGGGCAAGCTTTGGGGACGGCTGGGGACAACAGCTGCTTTATTAACCTGGTCTGGCTGATCCCTCAGGGTGGCCGAGAAGTTGCCTGCAGCCAACCTCCTCCTCCTCAAGCGGCTGCTCGCACTGCTCCAGGACATCGGCCACAACGCGTCCACCAGCAGAATGACCCCCAGCAACCTGGCCATCTGCCTTGGGCCGAACCTCCTGAGCCCACCAAACGAGGACCTGCTGCCGCTGGAGGCCATGCTGGAGGTGACTCAGAAGGTAGGCTGGCGTGAGCAGGCGGCTGCAGCCTTCCCGAACCCTCGGAGCTTGGCTGTGGAGAGGTCCCTGGCTGCCTCCTGTCCTGAGCAAATGCTGGTGGGGTGGCTGCCTGGAAGGAGGGGGAGTGGGAGAGGCTGCCTGATACCTTTTCCGGCAGCTGGCTTGAGAGCAAGGCTTTGCTGTGTGCAGGTGAAGGTGCTGGTGGAGTTTATGATTGCAAACTGTGGTGCCATCTTTGGGGAGGAGATGGATGGCCTCTCCTGTTCAGCAGCCGCGGAGTCGCCGGCACCCGTGGACACATCCACAGGTACGAGGAGGAACGCAGGGTTGTCACAGGGTGGGGCTTGGCATACCAGAAACCTCAACGTCAAGAAGACAACTGGTGTAGGGCTTTGAGAGGGCTTTGCTTTAGGTGTTCTTTACTCGCAAGAAGTCACCTCGCTCACATGCTCTGGCTTTCTAGCCCTGCACTTGGAAGTGCCAAGTGGCCCTGCAGGCAGAGCAGAAGAGGAGCATCAGGCAAAAGCCCGTCTGGAAGCATCCTCCGCTCTGCTGGACCTCCTCGAAGAAGCTGGCGGAGACACAGCGGTGGAGTCTGAAACGGCAGAGGTATGGCAGCTCCACAAACACTGTGACAACGTGTCTCGGGCAGGAGGGTGGTTTCTGATGAGGCCAAGTCACTGCTGTGCCTCCTCCTGGCATCCATCTCCCCTGTGTGTGGGGTTCCTCCTCCCCCCGCAGTGATACATTGTAGGGAAAAGTGTAAAGGTTGTTTCTCAGATGCATTAGGCATGTGCTTCATCAGCCAAAATACCTACAAAATCCCTCCAAAAAGACAGAGGGGTGCAGCAGTACACTGGAGAGGGCTTTTGCTACGATCCTACTTCAGCACAGCTTCATCAAGTCTACTTTGGGGGCATGGGTGGACCGTGTGAAATGTGGCTGATGCAAAGCAGCATCTCCTCTGGAGAGCTAAGGTGGCAATTTGGCAATCAGTCGCTTACTACTCCAGGCCGTCTCTTGCCACCTGCGAACTCCAAAATTTCTGGTTTAGACACCTCCAGCTTTGCCTGCAGCCATCCCTGAGAGTGCAGCAGAGTCCCTCATACGCCCGGAACAACTGACAGACCTTTCCGAGGAAAGAAGGTAAAAGGAGTCAGCTTTGCTTCAAATCAGAACTGACTCCAGCAGATCACGGCTTTCCCTATCTAACAGCACGATGGGATGGAAAGGTTTGCAGGCCGTCCCCAGGAAACTGAAAACCAAAGAAAAAGAAAGAGGCAAGAGACCTGGGCAGAGCCAAGGGGGTATGAACGAGAGAATAAGAGGAGGAAGAGAGAAGGCGGCAACCGAAGAAAAGCAAGAAGGGGCAGGAGGTGAAGGCGGCCAGGTGTGTAGCAGGCTCTGCTGCCCATCTTCCCCAGCTCTCAGGACTGCTCGAAGTCCGTCCAACTCGCTGGCAAGGGACGGCCAGGGATGGTGCTGCGCAGGGTTTGGAAAGAACTCCGTGGCAGCTCCCCAGGGGCTCCCCGTCGAGCCCTGCTGCGTGGCACAGGGGCACTGTGCATCTCTGCACAGGCACAGCTCTCTGAGGGCATTGCCCATGGGGACGAGGCGCCAGAGCCAGCCCCATGCCAGTGCCAGCAAGAGCTCTCTCTTCTGGGCCAGAAACACTTCCTGCAAATGGTGTTCACCAAGGAAAGGGGAACCAAGGCATGCCCAGTCCTGCTTCTCTGGGTTTATCAGAGCTTTCTGACTCTGTCCTTGCAGGTGCTGATTTGTTTTCAGAGGCTGAAGCGCTGCGACTCCTGGGCCCCCCCGCGCAGTTGACATCAACAATAAAAGCGTCTTGTCTCTCTTCCGACTGTGTCTGCCATGGGCTATTGTGGAGTGGGGAGTTGTTGTTTGGTGTGGAATCCTTGGGGAGGAGTTTGGGAGCGTCCCTTGTCCCAGCATCCTTTCCAGCGGGCATCAGGGCTGAGTGCAGGTGCTTTAGGAGTGAAACCAAAGCACAGGGTCCCACAGGAGGGTTGAGGTTGGAAGGCACCTGTGGAGCTGATGTGGTCCAACATGTGCTCAAGCAGGCTCCCCTAGAGCAGGTTGCCCAGGACCATGTCCTGGTGGGTTTTGGCTATCTCCCAGGCGCAGCGCCACCAGGCCAGAGCGAGGGCAAGACGTGGGCAGGGTGCTGTGGCCAGGAAGGGCTGAGGGTCCTTCTGCAGCCACCGTCACCTGCGGCTCGCTGTCCCCTGCAGCCATCCTCCTTGCACACTGCTTGTCGGGCAGTTTCTTCGGTCCCCCCTCACTCATGGCAATGGGAGAGATTAACTTCCACTCTGGGAGGTAGAAACGCGTCAGCTCACCCAACAAGCTTCTGAAGCGGCTCCAACAGCAGCCGGACTGCTGAGGCTTTCGTGCGTCCCGCTGTGATAGAGGGGACGCCTGCACCTGACGGAGGAGGAAGGAGGAGCACTCTCACCATCGGTAGGTAACTCTTTTGCTCACAGTTTGCTGTGGTTTAACCCTGGCCGGCAGCTGAGCACCACACAGCCGCTCGCTCGCTCCCCCCAGGGGCATGGGGGGAGAGAATAGGAAGGGTAAGAGGGAGAAAGCTCACGGGTTCTGGTAAAGACGGTTTCATAATTTGAAAACAAGGGTAAGAAAAAGAAACCCAAGAAACAAGAGAGAGAGAAGAAAGCAAAGCCTCAGAAAACCAGGAGATGCCAAAAGAAGCAAGGCTGTTGGCAAAAGCCATTGTAATAGAAGTTTACAAAAATGTGACTTGATAGAACTCCATGGCAAGATTCACTCTATTACTTACTAAAACTTACAAAGGAAGATCAACTCAGAATCGCATCAGAAGGATTTCTGCAGAGAGACTAAAGGGACCCGCCCGTTGAGTCACAAGGTTCAGAATGGAGCCCCTTGCTTTCTGAACTCCTTCTCAGAGAGGAGTTTAGGTGCGGCTGAATGCAGACTTCGTCTCCGACTTGGTCACCGGTTTCTATCTGAAGGATTCTATCTATTTAGTAGCAATCTAAGGTTCATTCCCAGTTTAAGGTAAAGGATAAAATCTTAGCAGCACTTAATATGACTTTTACATTTGCAAAGTGAGTTGGTAGGATTTACTACACTCACAACAGTGGCTAGATTACAGATTTGGAATGATAGTATTATATGTGCTGTTGTGTCCATAAATTGATTCGCACACACAGAGAGATATATAGAAATACATCTATTCATAGAAAGAGATGTGTATATGAAGGTATACTTCTTAAAAAATCCCCTCGAGCCCTGTGAAATACTCACTGTTACAGGGCATCTTGAGAAACAAGGGTTAAAAGTGGGAAAGAGGGACGTAGAGAAGATACTTTGTAAGAACTGCACCGCACTGAGACATATTGGAGATAAAGACTGTCTGCACTGACTCTCTGCTAACTAGCAATGAGGATTAGCACAAGGGCGAATCGTAGCAGAATAGAACAGACTGCCAAAATAGTGCCCTAGATTTAACTTGTCTCATTATAATCTCATTATAATACCAAGGAACACACCTCCCAGCTAGAGAACCCCAACCCAATGGAGCCCCCTACTCTCTGAGCATGCTTGGTGAATTAAAAGAGAACTGTAACTTTCAGATGAAGTAAGAAAAGTATTAACCAAGAGTTAATTAAGGGGTAGGACCAGGAGGCGTAAGTAACTTTGTTAACTGCTTTAAATCCCTGTCATGATTTTAAGCCGGTGTGCATGTTAGGAGGAGAAATCCCCTTGCACCCGGCGCCGCAATAAACATTCCTGCTTTATAACTCTGTGTGAGCTGTGAAGTGTGTTTCCGCGTGTCAATTTTGGCACCCCAGGTGTGACCCTCTCTGCCCGCCCGCGGGACCGGCTGAGAGGGGGACATCCTTGGCGCGCCCCGAGATTTCTCGGAGGACCTCCCTCGCTCGCCCGATCGCTGCAGGGACAGACAAGGACCATCAGCGGACCAGGTGTGTTAAGGGTGGGGAACCTGTAAGTGGTGAGGAGACGTCGTACGCGAGGTAAAGAGCATTGGTGCTCGCCCCAGGAGGGATTTGAATCCAGTAGTGAGGGCGCGGGAATCCCTGGATAGGGAAGTACGCGCGGGGGTACTCTTCTCTGAAATTGCGGGAGTACGGGATAGCTACATGAACGCAGGAATCCCTGATTAAGGGAAGTACGTGGGGTTGCTACTGTTTGTACCAACTATTATAACCGATGGGAATTGAAATTTATATTATAGTGGTTATAATTGGCATTTTATGATTGTCATTACAATCTATATACTTCAGAAGTTTTGTGCCCGGTACCGTGTATTCTGTGAAAAGTGCTTCATTATACAATTAATGTTGTTGTAAGTTGTTGTAAGTTGGGTGAGTGTTTGAGTGAGTGAGACGCAGTCGGACTGCGGAGTGCGGAGTCCTGATCCCCGGTTCCGTGTTGTCCGCGAGGAGAGTGGCCGGAGACAGACGAAGCGTGTGACAGACTGTGTTAATCAAACCGATTGTTAACCCTTATTGTCCTATACACAGATATCAGGATTTTTCATGCAACCCAATATATGTTTTTGAATGTTTTGGTTGTAAAGAGAACGTTTGAGTACGGTTTGGGGACGAGATGATTTTTGGCATAGTGAGTGTCAAGGAAGCAGGTGCTTTGTGGAAATATAAAAGGTATAAGGAATCAGTAAGAATGTTGCTGGTATGTGGCGGGGGGAAATGTAGGACAGAATAGTGACGGGTTTATTTGGCGTGGAGCACTGTCTGATTTGCCATTGGTGTTGCTTGTTTGTTCGTGCTAAGTGTTTGGAGTGTCATAAGATTATTTACTTTTAGACAATTGTCTTGAATTGAGTGCATTCACTGTGGGGCAAGTACGCCCTTCCATCTTTTGCCTTGGACAAGGTATTATTGTTGTCAATTCAATCAGGTTGTATTCTTAGGCTGAGGAATAAGCCCCTGCGGGCAGGGTCTTCATTATGGGAGTTAAACAAAGTGGGGGAATATTGAAAAGGAGCCTTCTAGGCTGTATTTTAGCTCACTGGAAGGGGATAGGAGAGCTGCCAGGAGGAAGTGTGAGTAGAAAGATTTTAGTAAAATATTGTCATCAATGGTGGCCTTTGTATAAATTGGATGATGAGGAGAAATGGCCCTTTAATG
This sequence comes from Gavia stellata, assembly GCF_030936135.1. NCBI lineage: Eukaryota > Metazoa > Chordata > Aves > Gaviiformes > Gaviidae > Gavia > Gavia stellata. The sequence continues at coordinate 710,986 of NC_082630.1, read as the reverse complement.
GAACCTTGAATTACAACACCTTGTTGCAATTGATGTTGTTTTTGAGGGGGAGCCGGTACCGCATTTCCCAGATTGAGTGGAAGCAGGGAAACGGCCCCGTGGCCTCCCCCGGCTGGGGAGGGAGCTGGAGCCCAGTAAAACCAGTGTGACGAGGCCCGAGTGCGGTGCTGCGTGGTGTGTGCCCAGGGGGGCCGCTCCCGCCGCAAAGGTGCTTCTCGGAGGCAGCAGCCCCGCTGCTCAGAATCACAGAGAAAGGGCAGACCCTGTCCTTGATTTTATTTTCTCAAGATGAAAGCTATTAACCAAGCTTTAACACCTACGGAGGATGATTTTGTAAGGGTAAAGGGAGCTACTGGCCAAAGTGAAAAGGCGTACTTTTAAAACCTCTTAAATTTAGATTGGGAAAACAATTGGGAATACACAAATTCTTACACATGCCTAACTCACCAAAACCTCTATTGGGGCGAGACTTATTGGAACAACTAAAAGCGGAAATAAAATTTGAGAAAGGAAGAATAGAGCTTCGTGTGGGGGATGACCAGCGCATTGAACTTCTGAGTCTGGCCCTCATAGATACTCCTGTTAGCTCAGAAGTACCCGAGGAAATCCAGAACCAAGTATATCCAGGGGTATGGGCCTCAGAAATACCAGGAAAAACAAAAAATGCCTCCCCAGTAATGGTCAGGCTCTAATTAGGGGCGCAGCCTGTAAGAATTAAGCAATATCCCCTCAGAACTGAGGATAGGGAAGGAATCCAACCAATAATCAACTGATTTATCAAATATGGGCTACTAACAGAATGTGAATCGGAATATAACACTCCCATTCTACCTGTCAAAAAGCCGGATGGTAATTATGGAATAGTACAGGACCTCAGAGCCATTAATAAAATTGTTGAGGATCTGCATCCTGTGGTGGCAAACCCATATACATTATTAACTAAATTGGCACTTGAATTGGCCTGGTTTACCGTATTGGACCTGAAAGATGCCTTCTTTTGCCTACCTTTGAGTCGAGAGAGCCAGTTGCAGTTTGCATTTGAGTGGGAAAACCCGGACTCTGGGAGAAAGACACAACTAACGTGGACTGTGTTACCACAGGGGTTTAAAAATAGCGCCACTCTTTTTGGGAACCAACTAGCCAAAGACTTGGAACAGTGGGAACGACCACATGGAGATGGAATAATGTTACAATATGTAGATGATCTATTGATAGCCACTAAAACAAAAGAACTCTGTATACTATGGACAGTCAGTCTGCTGAATTTCCTTGGACTTAATGGCTATCAAGTCTCTCCACAGAAAGCCCGAATAGCTCAGCACAGGAAACTTACCTCGGATATGAGATATCTGCAGGCTAAAGGACCCTAGGAACAGCAAGAAAGGAGGCCATCTGCCAAACTCCTCGACCACAGACAGCTAAAGAACTCCGTACGTTTTTAGGGATGATGGGATGGTGTCGTCTATGGCTCTATAACTCCGGACTCTTGGTAAGACCACTCTATAAACTGTTGAAATCTAATCCAAAAGACCTCACCTGGAATGGGGAAGCAGAAAGAGCATTCCAGCAACTGAAAAGGAAATTAATGGAAGCCCCTGCTTTGGGGTTACCAGATATTACTAAGACATTCTGGTTGTTCTCCCATGAGAAACAGGGAATGGCCCTGGGAATCCTAGCCCAAAACTTGGGACCGTATAGAAGAGCAGCGGCGTATTTCTCCAAACAACTTGATGAAGTAAGTAAAGGTTGGCCTAGCTGCTTCAGGGCGGTAGCAGCATTGGTGCTAAATATTCAAGAAGCACGTAAATTTACATTGGGCCAAAAGATTACAGTGCTGATATCTCATACTGTATCCACAGGATTAGAGGTAAAAGGGGGGGCATTGGCTCTCACCACAGAGATCCCTTAAGTATCAGGCTGTTCTGGTGGAACAGGATGATGTGGAAATAATGGTCACTCACATTGTCAATCCAGCAACTCTCCTCAGTGGAACCACGGAGAACCGGTATCACATGACTGCCTGGAAACGATGGAAGCGGTCTATTCCAGCCGACCAGATCTAAAGGAGGAGCCACTGGAAGACGCTGAGGATTCCTGGTACACAGATGGAAGTAGCTTTGTTCGACAAGGCGTCCGCAGAGCAGGGTATGCAATAACCACCGTGAATAAGGTAATAGAATCCGCAGTCCTTGCCCCATATACTTTGGCACAAAAAGCAGAAATAATTGCTTTAACCCGAACGTTGGAGCTAGCCAAAGACAAAAAGATTAATATCTGCTTTTGGGGTAGTCCATGCCCATGGAGCCACATGGAAAGAAAAGGGACTCCTATCCACCCAAGGGAAACATATAAAACGTGCTGAAGAAATTCTTAGGCTCCTGGAAGCAGTGCAGCAACCCGAAAAAGTGGCTATCATGCATTGCAAGGCTCATCAGAAAGGAGATACCGCTCAAGGGTTGGGCAATGCTATGGCAGATCAAGAAGCCAAAAGAGCAGCTGAGAAAGGTGAGTTAGAGGTGCAGTCTTTGGTCCCAGACGGCAAAATACAAAGTGATTGTGAACCCAGGTATTCCAAAGAAGATGGGAAATTAGTTGAAGACGTAGGTGGAGAAATAGAGAAAGGTAAGTGGGCAAAGACTCTGCAGGGCAAAATAATAATCCCATTTGCGTTATTGTGGGCCATGGTTATAGCAGAACACAGGAAATCCCACTGGGGAGCTGTGGCATTGCATAAACATTTGAGTCAGCGTATAGTTGCCCCGAACCGCTACACCACTGTTAAACAAGTGACACAGCAGTGTGAAATATGTTTGAAAAATAATCCTAAGGTAGGCCCTAGAGGCCAACTTGGACAGATAGGGAAAGGAAACTATCCAGGGCAGCAGTGGCAAATTGATTTCTCAGAACTTCCCAGAAAAGGGAGGTTTCGATATCTGCTGGTTCTAACAGACACCTTCTCAGGCTGGCCAGAAGCATTCCCTTGCCGAACTAATAAGGCTAGGGAAGTAACTAAAGCACTACTACAAGAAATAATACCGAGATTGGGAATTCCTGCAACAATCTCCTCGGATAGAGGATGACATTTCATTGCAAAAAATTGTTCAACAAGTTAGTAAACATTTGGAAATAGATTGGCAGTTACATACCTCATATAGGCCACAAGCAAGTGGTCAAGTGGAAAAGATGAACCCCTTAATTAAGTGACAGATTGTAAAATAGGGCAGGAGGAGGCTGGATTGCCTTGGCCACAATCATTCTCTTTGGCACTCCTGAGGATTAGAACTAAACCCAGAACTAAAGAGGGGTTGAGCCCTTTTGAAATACTGTACGGGAGGCCCTATATTGTACAGGCGGGAACATCAACTCAGATTGGAGACGAAACGTTATCTGATTATATGATAAGCCTGCAAAAACAACTTAGGAACCAGAGCCCGAGGTCTTGATGGGCCGGTGCATAATATCAAGCCTGGTGATTATGTGTATGTGAAGTGGGTGCATCATACCAGAGTGAAGAAAGCCCTAAGCCACGATGGGAATCGACACCTATGGGACCGTGGAAGCTTCGCATTCGAAAGCGATGGTATGGATTCTTATGACTCTGCCGAACTGTAACCACTGTTGGGAGTGGCCTTGGAAAAATGCTTATTTTGGGTATACGGGAAGCTCGGGAAAGAATTTAAACGGGTTGAATTTGGCAACTGTGGCAATATATAATAATAACATGACACTGCGACCAACTGAATGGGAAAGAATAGATTCGGTCTATACAGGGACAACTGAGAAAGGAAAGGAGGTTCAGATAGGTTCTAGACTCCTTAATGCAAGTAACCTGCCTCCTCTCCAGACCCAAATTACTGTCAAGAACGGTGTGGTCTGGGATTCTGCCAATAGAACAGGCAGCACAATATGTAAAAGAAAGGAGGTTTGTTGGTATCCCTTCCATATAACTCAAACGGTGACCATAGTATGTCTGGGGGCAACTCAAGAGGGGGCCCAAGCTCTAACTTTTAGATTTTTGGTTGCAGACACCAGAGGAAACCACTACTCCCCCTGCCTACACTACCTCGACTCAGGGTACTACCATATGTGTATCCGACAGGACCATACGTAATTAAATATGTCGGTCAGCAACAGGTAATGTCTAATCCAATATGGTCTATTAAACGAGTGGAATTATTAATACAGAATGATATTTCCGCCGTTCAACCAGCCTGTTCGTCATTTATAAGACCCTTACACATAGGGTGGACGTCATGGTCACATAAGAAGACCCCTCCTTCCCGAATGAGAAAAAGGAGAGATGTGATTGGTGCAGTAGGAACAGGACTGGGAGTTTTAAATAGTATAGATACTGAGATAATAAGGAACAAACTCGCAACTGTGACCAGTGATCTAAACAAAATACCGAACCCTTTAAGATCTTCCCTCCTAACTTTAGGAACCAGCCAATGGCTTTCAGCAAATACGTTACCAGAGTGGGAAAAGCTTAATGAAAAGGACAATGAACTGCTTATAAATGCATTAGAAGTGGCTCAGACTACTGTTTCTATAGCACTCAGTTGTATCCAAGCTCAATTATGGTCACAGACAATAGCAGCTGCAATCATTAGGGAAGGTGAAGACGGAATCCTACCAAAAGAAATGGTGGTTTGGAATAACACAACGGAATTTGAAAGGAGATTCCAGTCGTGGTGCATTTGGTTAATTTTACCTTTGACCCTACTAACAACACAGCTACAGCTTTTGTACTAACAATATATAAAGCTTTAGTGTATAGCATATACCCGATTGTTGCACTAGGATTAAACAACCACGGAACTGTACTTTATCCCCTAGGACATAGGGTATGGGCTACGAAAAACAGGAATAAGTGGCAAACTATTGATGTCAAGTCCTGTGTCATATGAGACTGACAAGGATTTATTTGTGAAGGAAACACCACCAAAGGGCAAGATATTTGTCTTGACACTGAACAAAATGTTTGTCACTTTGAGGTGCATCCCAACGAGACCCTAAGAGGCATCATAATTTACAGGGGTATGGGATGTGTTTGCCTGAGATCTCAGTGTGATTTTGTACAAGTAGATGATCAACTGGTGGACACGAGCAACCATTCAAATATTTGCATTTGTAACTTTGTTAGTCTTACAGGCTGTGATTTTAACTACACGGCTCCTGTTACTACTTATCAATTGCTACAATTTAATCATACTTTGATTCAGGATATACAGCCCACCCCTATTGGAATGAATCTCACTCTAATAAGAAAACTATTGCATCATGAAAATTTAAAAAGGTTGTTAAAGCAAGTTCTAGAAAGTGGAAGAAAGACTTTACTGTCCATCATGATGCAGAGGAAATACACCAAGTAGTGGAACGAGTGAAGTCAGAGGGAGAGCACAATTGGTGGGATGTGTTTAGGGGTTAATCCCCGTCAGCTACCAAAATGTTAAACATAATGACCCACCCAATACTGCTGTTACTAATAGCCACGACAACATTAACAACAGTAAATCTTATCCTTTGGTGTAAACTAAAGGAAATTAGTGGGCAAGTATGGACAGTAAAAATAATGATGAAACATAACGAACCACTTTTAAAAGCAAAAGAATTTGCTTAGGGGAAAGAAAAGGGGGGAATGTTACAGGGCATCTTGAGAAACAAGGGTTAAAAGTGGGAAAGAAGAATGGACACTTTGTAACAACTTTGTATAATACTTTGTAGCAAAGAGGATACTTTGTAAGAACTGCACCGCACTGAGACATATTGGAGATAAAGACTGTCTGCACTGACTCTCTGCTAACTCGCAATGAGGATTAGCACAAGGGCGAATCGTAGCAGAATAGAACAGACCGCCAAAATAGTGCCCTAGAGTTAACTTTATAACTCATTATAAATTTATTTCAATAGTAAGAAACACACCTCCTAGCTAGAAAAGCATGGTGGTCCTGGCAAGAGCAGCCTTCAGACGGGCCAGGCCTGGAGAGCTGGGGAAAGGCTGGAGCAAAGGAGAGGTGCCCTTCGTGCAAGAGGAGCCGGTGAGATGCTCAGGGGGCAGAGGGGGAGACAGGAGAAGACTGCAGCAAGGTGGAGATGCACAAGTCCCTGGGGGGCCCCCATGGGCTGCACCCTCAAGCGCTGAGGGAGCTGGCAGATGGGCTTGAGAGGCCCCTCCCAAAGGCCGATGGGCCTGAAGGCTGCAAGAAAGCAAACCCCCCCGGGGCTGATGAGCAGTGCACTGGAGGGAAAAGTGGCTGAGCGGCCGGGCCCCGAGGGCGCTGAGCAGTGGCACCAAGGCTAGTTGGAGGTCCTGCCCCTCTGCCGTGTCCTGCTCTGGGCTCCCCAGTGCAAGACAGAGGTGGCCATACTGGAGAGAACCCCCAGCCCCGCAGAGTTCCGCCCCCCCCACTTTCCGTTGGGCTCAGAATGTTGGTCCGTTGGAGCCAACGGCCACCAGAGAGAGCGGGACGGAGCTGTGCTGGCACGGCGCAGCGCTGCGAGAGGCAGGCTCTGGCCGAACAGCGCTGCCCCGGCACCGGTACCCCGCTTGCCAGCCTCGCTGTGCCGGCTGAGCCGCATCCTCGGTGCACGGCGAGGGTCCTCCTGTCCCGGGCAGGATGGGCCAGGCCAACTGCTGCTGTGGCTCCAGGTAGGCTCCCCGCTGGGCTGGGGCTCACGCGGGCACGGCCAGGCCCCGCAGCTGCAGCAGCCTTTCTCATGCCCGCCGCGCTCTGCTCTGCAGGGAGGCTCTCACCGACGCCGAGTCGGTGCTGAGCGCGGACGTGCGGCTGACCCGGGGCCGCAAGAGGAGCGAGAGGCGCCTTCTCCTCCTCCAGGAGGAACTGCTCATCGCCAAGTTGCAGTAAGACCCTCCGAGCCCAGCTGCCTTTGCCCCAGCCCTGGCCCTGGCACCAGGGCAGGGACAGCCTGGCCCCCGCCCCAGGCCCCGGGACCTTGGTGCTGGAGGCACCCATGTCCGTCCCAAGGGCAGGTGGGGGACAGGGCTCTGCCCGGGGGGACCCCGAGGAGCCCACCTCCAGCTCACGGCCTGCCTCTCCTCTCTGCAGACGTGGCAGCACCCTGCGCCCACAGCTCCGCCTGCCCCTCGACCAGCTGTGGGTGCTGAGCAGCCGGAAGGTGGGAGCAGGGGAGGAGGAGGAGGAAGGCGGCGATGAGGACAGCACCTCCTTCATCCTCATCTGGCCCAGCGGCTCCTGCGTTGTCGATTTCGGGTGAGGCGTGGTGCCACGTCCCATGGCAGGGCAGGAGAGGTGCCCAAGCACGGCCAGGCGGCCATCCTGGGAAGGGCCTCTGCCCTGTGTGCAGAGCCTGGGCAGGGAGCGGGCAGCACGCCGGCAGGGAGGGATGGGGGGGCATTCCCACCTCCTGCAGCCCCCGGTCACCTTGTGGTCCCCAGAAGGCAAGGGCAAAAGCAGCTGCTCTGGCAGGGCAGAGGGCTATGGGCTGCGGGCAGCACGGCCTGACGCTGTTTCTCCTCTCTTTCTGCAGCTCCCGGGCGCTGAAGGAGCTGTGGGAGGGCACGCTGCTGGGGTAAGGCGCGGGGACGCTGCAGGCGCAGCGGGATGGGGGAACACAGCTCCCCAGCTGGGGAGAGGTGCCCCCGCGGCTGCGGGCAGCTCTCGGCAAGCGCTGCGCGACAAGAGAGAAGGGGCAGCTTGGGGCTCAGCCAGCTCTCTCCCTGTCCCTTGGCGGTGCACAGGACCCCGGAAGGAGCAAAGAGAGCCCCGGTGACCCGTCTCCCATCCATCAAGCTCCTGGAGAGCAGCAGGAGCACCAGGAGCCTGGAGAGGCTGATGGAGGCCCAGGCAGAGGTGAGAATGGCTGCCTTTCAGCTGCCTCCGGCTGTGCCCAGGTGCCAGGGATGTGGGGTGAGCTTGTGCGGGAGGGAGGGAGAGTGCCACTCGGGGAGCGGAGAGGGTTGGGGAGCCACCAGGACCGGCGGCACGTCCTCCCAAGTGGCACTGGGAAGAATCGTGCTGCGTGGGGCAGAGAGCCCGGGAGGGCAGAGGGTCCCAGCTGTGCCACGCTCAGGCCGCTAATGCCGGGTGGCACCTCGCCCGTGGCACTTTGTGCTGCGGGGCCGCTCTCTAAGCGCAGCCTGGTTCTTGCAGGCTGATCCCAAGCAAGGGCCACCGCTGGCGTCTTCCGGCAACGGAGGAGGAGTTTGCCGCTCAGCAGGTGAGTTCTGGAAAGAAAGGCAACCTCCTGCCAGCGGTTGAGCTGTGCTCACTTGTCCCTTGAGTGTCGCCATGCAGGTGTGGCACCCCAAGGGAGGACTTCACCTGGAGGAGCAAGGACACCCGCTGGGCAGCGGCCGCTGGACGTGGTTCTGCAGGGACACGGAGCCTGTACTGCTGCCCACAGCTTGGAGGAGGGCAGGGCGAGGGCTGCCACAGGCTGTCCCGCTGGCATGCCGGCCCTCAGGATCCTCCGAGCTGGAGCCGCTGAGCCGGAGCCGTGCTTCCAGCTGACGGCTCCCTGCCCATCCTGCCGCTCTGCTTAGCACCGCGCTGCAGGCAGGGCAGGGCAGGGCAGGGCAGTCCCCGGGAGCGCTGGGCTGGCGGTCTCCATTGAGGGTCTCTTGCTCTCTTTTCCTTTGCAACAGAAGAGAGCAGCAGCAGCAGCAGCAGCAGGAGGAGGAGGGGGCTGCCCTGGCCCTTTGCTCTGCGTCGGAGCCTGGCCGCTGCCCAGGTGCCAGGGCAGGCGGGCTCCGGCTGCGGCAGGGCGCTCTTTGGCCAGCCCCTGGCAGCCCTCTGCGGGGAGGACGGCACGCTGCCCCAGCCCATCCAGGTAAGCCAGCCTGGAGAGGGGGTGCCCTGCCCTCTCTCCGCCTGTTCCGCAGAGGCGGTGGGTGTTCCCAGGGGCTGCGGGCGTGGGGGATTGGGCTCTTCAGCCATGCCTCACGCTTCTGGTGCCAGCCCCTTTTGAGGGCCAGGAGCCGCATCTGGGGCAGTGCTCTGGCCACCGCTCTTGGAAGCCAGCTCCTCAGGCACGCAACTGTCCTCCTGCCTCTTGTGCAGGAGCTGCTGGCTGTCCTGCAGCGGGAAGGACCGACAACAGAGGGGATATTCCGCAAAGCTCCCAGCGGGGCAGAGTTTTGGGATCTGCGGAAGGCCCTGGACCACGGCGTGGACATCGACCTGGGAAGGCAGCCTGCGGTGCTGCTGGCCGTCGTCTTGAAGGTGAGCGCTTCTGACCTGCAGCTGGAAGAGCCCCTGGCTGGCCTGGAGTGTTCAGGGGCTCACCTGGAGCCCTTGGCATTGCAGGACTTCCTCCGAAGCATCCCCGCCAGGCTCCTTGTGACAGAGCTCTACGAGGACTGGCTGGCAGCGATGCAGAAGTCCAGCAAGGAGGAGAAGATGGGAGAGCTGAAAGCGTAAGTGTGGGCAGCAGCCTGCCTGTTGAGCAGGAGCCCTGACCCCCAGCTGACAGCACCTGGAAGGCTGCGCAGCACAGCCTCTGGCGCGCGCCTGCCTGGGGCAAGCTTTGGGGACGGCTGGGGACAACAGCTGCTTTATTAACCTGGTCTGGCTGATCCCTCAGGGTGGCCGAGAAGTTGCCTGCAGCCAACCTCCTCCTCCTCAAGCGGCTGCTCGCACTGCTCCAGGACATCGGCCACAACGCGTCCACCAGCAGAATGACCCCCAGCAACCTGGCCATCTGCCTTGGGCCGAACCTCCTGAGCCCACCAAACGAGGACCTGCTGCCGCTGGAGGCCATGCTGGAGGTGACTCAGAAGGTAGGCTGGAGTGAGCAGGCGGCTGCAGCCTTCCCGAACCCTCGGAGCTTGGCTGTGGAGAGGTCCCTGGCTGCCTCCTGTCCTGAGCAAATGCTGGTGGGGTGGCTGCCTGGAAGGAGAGGGAGTGGGAGAGGCTGCCTGATACATTTTTCAGCAGCTGGCTTGAGAGCAAGGCTTTGCTGTGTGCAGGTGAACGTGCTGGTGGAATTTATGATTGCAAACTGCGGGGCCATCTTTGGGGAGGAGATGGATGGCCTCTCCTGTCCAGCAGCCACAGAATCGCCGGCACCCGCGGACACATCCACAGGTACGAGGAGGAACGCAGGGTTGTCACAGGGTTGGGCTTGGCATACCAGAAACCTCAACGTCAAGAAGACAACTGGTGTAGGGCTTTGAGAGGGCTTTGCTTTAGGTGTTCTTTACTCCCAAGAAGTCACCTCGCTCACATGCTCTGGCTTTCTAGCCCTGCACTTGGAAGTGCCAAGTGGCCCTGCAGGCAGAGCAGAAGAGGAGCATCAGGCAAAAGCCCGTCTGGAAGCATCCTCCGCTCTGCTGGACCTCCTCGAAGAAGCTGGCGGAGACACAGCGGTGGAGTCTGAAACGGCAGAGGTATGGCAGCTCCACAAACACTGTGACAACGTGTCTCGGGCAGGAGGGTGGTTTCTGATGAGGCCAAGTCACTGCTGTGCCTCCTCCTGGCATCCATCTCCCCTGTGTGTGGGGTTCCTCCTCCCCCCGCAGTGATACATTGTAGGGAAAAGTGTAAAGGTTGTTTCTCAGATGCATTAGGCATGTGCTTCATCAGCCAAAATACCTACAAAATCCCTCCAAAAAGACAGAGGGGTGCAGCAGTACACTGGAGAGGGCTTTTGCTGCGATCCTACTTCAGCACAGCTTCATCAAGTCTACTTTGGGCGGGTGGGGGGACTGTGTGAAATGTGGCTGATGCAAAGCAGCATCTCCTCTGGAGAGCTAAGGTGGCAATTTGGCAATCAGTCGCTTACTACTCCAGGCCGTCTCTTGCCACCTGCGAACTCCAAAATTTCTGGTTTAGGCACCTCCAGCTTTGCCTGCAGCCATCCCCGAGAGTGCAGCAGAGTCCCTCATACGCCCGGAACAACTGACAGACCTTTCTGAGGAAAGAAGGTAAAAGGAGTCAGCTTTGCTTCAAATCAGAACTGACTCCAGCAGATCACGGCTTTCCCTATCTAACAGCACGATGGGATGGAAAGGTTTGCAGGCCGTCCCCAGGAAACTGAAAACCAAAGAAAAAGAAAGAGGCAAGAGACCTGGGCAGAGCCAAGGGGGTACGAACGAGAGAATAAGAGGAGGAAGAGAGAAGGCGGCAACCGAAGAAAAGCAAGAAGGGGCAGGAGGTGAAGGCGGCCAGGTGTGTAGCAGGCTCTGCTGCCCATCTTCCCCAGCTCTCAGGACTGCTCGAAGTCCGTCCAACTCGCTGGCAAGGGACGGCGAGGGATGGTGCTGCGCAGGGTTTGGAAAGAACTCCGTGGCAGCTCCCCAGGGGCTCCCCGTCGAGCCCTGCTGCGTGGCACAGGGGCACTGTGCATCTCTGCACAGGCACAGCTCTCTGAGGGCATTGCCCATGGGGACGAGGCGCCAGAGCCAGCCCCATGCCAGTGCCAGCAAGAGCTCTCTCTTCTGGGCCAGAAACACTTCCTGCAAATGGTGTTCACCAAGGAAAGGGGAACCAAGGCATGCCCAGTCCTGCTTCTCTGGGTTTGTCAGAGCTTTCTGACTCTGTCCTTGCAGGTGCTGATTCGTTTTCAGAGGCTGAAGCGCTGCGACTCCTGGGCCCCCCCGCGCAGTTGACATCAACAATAAAAGCGTCTTGTCTCTCTTCCGACTGTGTCTGCCATGGGCTGTTGCGGAGTGGGGAGTTGTTGTTTGGTGTGGAATCCTTGGGGAGGAGTTTGGGAGCATCCCTTGTCCCAGCATCCTTTCCAGCGGGCATCAGGGCTGAGTGCAGGTGCTTTAGGAGTGAAACCAAAGCACAGGGTCCCACAGGAGGGTTGAGGTTGGAAGGCACCTGTGGAGCTGATGTGGTCCAACATGTGCTCAAGCAGGCTCCCCTAGAGCAGGTTGCCCAGGACCATGTCCTGGTGGGTTTTGGCTATCTCCCAGGCGCAGCGCCACCAGGCCAGAGCGAGGGCAAGACGTGGGCAGGGTGCTGTGGCCAGGAAGGGCTGAGGGTCCTTCTGCAGCCACCGTCACCTGCGGCTCGCTGTCCCCTGCAGCCATCCTCCTTGCACACTGCTTGTCGGGCAGTTTCTTCGGTCCCCCCTCACTCATGGCAATGGGAGAGATTAACTTCCACTCTGGGAGGTAGAAACGCGTCAGCTCACCCAACAAGCTTCTGAGGCGGCTCCAACAGCAGCCGGACTGCTGAGGCTTTCATGCGTCCCGCTGTGATAGAGGGGACGCCTGCACCTGACGGAGGAGGAAGGAGGAGCACTCTCACCATCGGTAGGTAACTCTTATGCCCAGAGGTTGCTGTAGTTTAACCCTGGCCGGCAGCTGAGCACCACACAGCCGCTCGCTCGCTCCCCCCAGGGGCATGGGGGGAGAGAATAGGAAGGGTAAGAGGGAGAAAGCTCACAGGTTCTGGTAAAGACGGTTTCACAATTTGAAAACAAGGGTAAGAAAAAGAAACCCAAGAAACAAGAGAGAGAGAAGAAAGCAAAGCCTCAGAAAACCAGGAGATGCCAAAAGAAGCAAGGCTGTTGGCCAAAGCCATTGTAATAGAAGTTTACAAAAATGTGACTTGATAGAACTCCATGGCAAGATTCACTCTATTACTTACTAAAACTTACAAAGGAAGATCAACTCAGAATCACATCAGAAGGATTTCTGCAGAGAGACCAAAGGGACCCGCCCGTTGAGTCACAAGGTTCAGAATGGAGCCCCTTGCTTTCTGAGCTCCTTCTCAGAGAGGAGTTTAGGTGCGGCTGAATGCAGACTTCGTCTCAGACTTGGTCACCGGTTTCTATCTGAAGGATTCTATCTATTTAGTAGCAATCTAAGGTTCATTCCCAGTTTAAGGTAAAGGATAAAATCTTAGCAGCACTTAATATGACTTTTACATTTGCAAAGTGAGTTGGTAGGATTTACTACACTCACAACAGTGGCTAGATTACAGATTTGGAATGATAGTATTATATGTGCTGTTGTGTCCATAAATTGATTCGCACACACAGAGAGATATATAGAAATACATCTATTCATAGAAAGAGATGTGTATATGAAGGTATACTTCTTAAAAATTCCCCTCGAGCCCTGTGAAATACTCACTGTTACAGGGCATCTTGAGAAACAAGGGTTAAAAGTGGGAAAGAGGGACGTAGAGAAGATACTTTGTAAGAACTGCACCGCACTGAGACATATTGGAGATAAAGACTGTCTGCACTGACTCTCTGCTAACTCGCAATGAGGATTAGCACTAGGACGAATCGTAGGAAAATTAAACAGACTGCCAAAATAGTGCCCTAGAGTTAACTTGTCTCATTATAATCTCATTATAATACCAAGGAACACACCTCCTAGCTAGAGAATCCCCAACCCAATGAAGCCCCCTACTCTCTGAGCATGCTTGGTGAATTAAAAGAGAACTGTAACTTTCAGATGAAGTAAGAAAAGTATTAACCAAGAGTTAATTAAGGGGTAGGACCAGGAGGCGTAACTAACTTTGTTAACTGCTTTAAATCCCTGTCATGATTTTAAGCCGGTGTGCATGTTAGGAGGAGAAATCCCCTTGCACCCGGCGCCGCAATAAACATGCCTGCTTCATAACTCTGTGTGAGCTGTGAAGTGTGTTTCCGCGTGTCAATTTTGGCACCCCAGGTGGGACCCTCTCTGCCCGCCCGCGGGACCGGCTGAGAGGGGGACATCCTTGGCGCGCCCCGAGATTTCTCGGAGGACCTCCCTCACTCGCCCGATCACTGCAGGGACAGACAAGGACCATCAGCGGACCAGGTGTGTTAAGGGTGGGGAACCTGTAAGTGGTGAGGAGACGTCATACGCGAGGTAAAGAGCATTGGTGCTCGCCCCAGGAGGGATTCGAATCCAGTAGTGAGGGCGCGGGAATCCCTGGATAGGGAAGTACGTGCGGGGGTACTCTTCTCTGAAATTGCGGGAGTACGGGATAGCTACATGAACGCAGGAATCCCTGATTAAGGGAAGTACGTGGGGTTGCTACTGTTTGTACCAACTATTATAACCGATGGGAATTGAAATTTATATTATAGTGGCTATAATTGGCATTTTATGATAGTCATTACAATCTATATACTTCAGAAGTTTTGTGCCCGGTACCGTGTATTCTGTGAAAAGTGCTTCATTATACAATTAATGTTGTTGTAAGTTGTTGTAAGTTGGGTGAGTGTTTGAGTGAGTGAGACGCAGTCGGACTGCGGAGTGCGGAGTCCTGATCCCCGGTTCCGTGTTGTCTGCGAGGAGAGTGGCCGGAGACAGACGAAGCGTGTGACAGACTGTGTTAATCGAACCGATTTTTTAACCCTTATTGTCCTAGACACAGATATCAGGATTTTTCATGCAACCCCATATATGTTTTTGAATGTTTTGGTTGTAAAGAGAACGTTTGAGTACGGTTTGGGGACGAGATGATTTTTGGCATAGTGAGTGTCAAGGAAGCAGGTGCTTTGTGGAAATATAAAAGGTATAAGGAATCAGTAAGAATGTCGCTGGTATGTGGCGGGGGAAATATAGAACAGAATAGTGACGGGTTTATTTGGCGTGGAGCACTGTCTGATTTGCCGTTGGTGTTGCTTGTTTGTTCGTGCTAAGTGTTTGGAGTGTCATAAGATTATTTACTTTTAGACAATTGTCTTGAATTGAGTGCATTCACTGTGGGGCAAGTACGCCCTTGCATCTTTTGCCTTGGACAAGGTATTATTGTTGTCAATTCAATCAGGTTGTATTCTTAGGCTGAGGAATAAGCCCCTGCGGGCAGGGTCTTCATTATGGGAGGTAAACAAAGTGGGGGAATATTGAAAAGGAGCCTTCTAGGCTGTATTTTAGCTCACTGGAAGGGGATAGGAGAGCTGCCAGGAGGAAGTGTGAGCAGAAAGATTTTAATAAAATATTGTCATCAATGGTGGCCTTTGTATAAATTGGATGATGAGGAGAAATGGCCCTTTAATGGAACCTTGAATTACAACACCTTGTTGCAATTGATGTTGTTTTTGAGGGGGAGCCGGTACCGCGTTTCCCAGATTGAGTGGAAGCAGGGAAATGGCCCCGTGGCCTCCCCCGGCTGGGGAGGGAGCTGGAGCCCAGTAAAACCAGTGTGACGAGGCCCGAGTGCGGTGCTGCGTGGTGTGTGCCCAGGGGGGCCCCTCCCGCCGCAAAGGTGCTTCTCGGAGGCAGCAG
Source organism: Gavia stellata (assembly GCF_030936135.1). Lineage (NCBI taxonomy): Eukaryota > Metazoa > Chordata > Aves > Gaviiformes > Gaviidae > Gavia > Gavia stellata. The sequence continues at coordinate 695,820 of NC_082630.1, read as the reverse complement.
CCCCGCTGCTCAGAATCACAGAGAAAGGGCAGACCCCGTCCTTGATTTTATTTTCTCAAGATGAGACCTATTAACCAAGCTTTAACACCTACGGAGGATGATTTTGTAAGGGTAAAGGGAGCTACTGGCCAAAGTGAAAAGGCGTACTTTTAAAACCTCTTAAATTTAGATTGGGAAAACAATTGGGAATACACAAATTCTTACACATGCCTAACTCACCAAAACCTCTATTGGGGCGAGACTTATTGGAACAACTAAAAGCGGAAATAAAATTTGAGAAAGGAAGAATAGAGCTTCATGTGGGGGATGACCAGCGCATTGAACTTCTGAGTCTGGCCCTCATAGATACTCCTGTTAGCTCAGACGTACCTGAGGAAATCCAGAACCAAGTATATCCAGGGGTATGGGCCTCAGAAATACCAGGAAAAGCCAAAAATGCCTCCCCAGTAATGGTCAGGCTCAAATTAGGGGCGCAGCCTGTAAGAATTAAGCAATATCTCCTCAGAACTGAGGATAGGGAAGGAATCCGACCAATAATCAACTGATTTATCAAATATGGGCTACTAACAGAATGTGAATTGGAATATAACACTCCCATTCTACCTGTCAAAAAGCCGGATGGTAATTATGGAATAGTACAGGACCTCAGAGCCATTAATAAAATTGTTGAGGATCTGCATCCTGTGGTGGCAAACCCATATACATTATTAACTAAATTGGCACTTGAATTGCCCTGGTTTACCGTATTGGACCTGAAAGACGCCTTCTTTTGCCTACCTTTGAGTCGAGAGAGCCAGTTGCTGTTTGCATTTGAGTGGGAAAACCCGGACTCTGGGAGAAAGACACAACTAACACGGACTGTGTTACCACAGGGGTTTAAAAATAGCGCCACTCTTTTTGGGAACCAACTAGCCAAAGACTTGGAACAGTGGGAGCGACCACATGGAGATGGAATAATGTTACAATATGTAGATGATCTATTGATAGCCACTAAAACAAAAGAACTCTGTATACTATGGACAGTCAGTCTGCTGAATTTCCTTGGACTTAATGGCTATCAAGTCTCTCCACAGAAAGCCCGAATAGCTCAGCACAGGAAACTTACCTCGGCTAAGAGATAACTGCAGGCTAAAGGACCCTAGGAACAGCAAGAAAGGAGGCCATCTGCCAAACTCCTCGACCACAGACAGCTAAAGAACTCCGTACGTTTTTAGGGATGACGGGATGGTGTCATCTATGGCTCTATAACTCCGGACTCTTGGTAAGGCCGCTCTATAAACTGTTGAAATCTAATCCAAAAGACCTCACCTGGAATGGGGAAGCAGAAAGAGCATTCCAGCAACTGAAAAGGAAATTAATGGAAGCCCCTGCTTTGGGGTTACCAGATATTACTAAGACATTCTGGTTGTTCTCCCATGAGAAACAGGGAATGGCCCTGGGAATCCTAGCCCAAAACTTGGGACCGTATAGAAGAGCAGCGGCGTATTTCTCCAAACAACTTGATGAAGTAAGTAAAGGTTGGCCTAGCTGCTTCAGGGCGGTAGCAGCATTGGTGCTAAATATTCAAGAAGCACGTAAATTTACATTGGGCCAAAAGATTACAGTGCTGACATCTCATACTGTATCCACAGGATTAGAGGTAAAAGGGGGGGCATTGGCTCTCACCACAGAGATCCCTTAAGTATCAGGCTGTTCTGGTGGAACAGGATGATGTGGAAATAATGGTCACTCACATTGTCAATCCAGCAACTCTCCTCAGTGGAACCACGGAGAACCGGTATCACATGACTGCCTGGAAACGATGGAAGCGGTCTATTCCAGCCGACCAGATCTAAAGGAGGAGCCACTGGAAGACGCTGAGGATTCCTGGTACACAGATGGAAGTAGCTTTGTTCGACAAGGCGTCCGCAGAGCAGGGTATGCAATAACCACCGTGAATAAGGTAATAGAATCCACAGTCCTTGCCCCAAATACTTTGGCACAAAAAGCAGAAATAATTGCTTTAACCCGAACGTTGGAGCTAGCCAAAGACAAAAAGATTAATATCTGGACGGACTCCAAATACGCTTTTGGGGCAGTCCATGCCCATGGAGCCACATGGAAAGAAAAGGGACTCCTATCCACCCAAGGGAAACATATAAAATGTGCTGAAGAAATTCTTAGGCTCCTGGAAGCAGTGCAGCAACCCGAAAAAGTGGCTATCATGCATTGCAAGGCTCATCAGAAAGGAGATACCGCTCAAGGGTTGGGCAATGCTATGGCAGATCAAGAAGCCAAAAGAGCAGCTGAGAAAGGTGAGTTAGAGGTGCAGTCTTTGGTCCCAGACGGCAAAATACAAATTGATTGTGAACCCAGGTATTCCAAAGAAGATGGGAAATTAGTTGAAGACGTAGGTGGAGAAATAGAGAAAGGTAAGTGGGTAAAGACTCTGCAGGGCAAAATAATCATCCCATTTGCGTTATTGTGGGCCATGGTTATAGCAGAACACAGGAAATCCCACTGGGGAGCTGTGGCATTGTGTAAACATTTGAGTCAGCGTATAGTTGCCCCGAACCTCTACACCACTGTTAAACAAGTGACACAGCAGTGTGAAATATGTTTGAAAAATAATCCTAAGGTAGGCCCTAGAGGCCAACTTGGACAGATAGGGAAAGGAAACTATCCAGGGCAGCAGTGGCAAATTGATTTCTCAGAACTTCCCAGAAAAGGGAGGTTTCGATATCTGCTGGTTCTAACAGACACCTTCTCAGGCTGGCCAGAAGCATTCCCTTGCCGAACTAATAAGGCTAGGGAAGTAACTAAAGCACTACTACAAGAAATAATACCGAGATTGGGAATTCCTGCAGCAATCTCCTCGGATAGAGGATGACATTTCATTGCAAAAAATTGTTCAACAAGTTAGTAAACTCTTGGGAATAGATTGGCAGTTACATACCTCATATAGGCCACAAGCAAGTGGTCAAGTGGAAAAGATGAACCCCTTAATTAAGTGACAGATTGTAAAATAGGGCAGGAGGAGGCTGGATTGCCTTGGCCACAATCATTCTCTTTGGCACTCCTGAGGATTAGAACTAAACCCAGAACTAAGAGGGGTTGAGCCCTTTTGAAATACTGTATGGGAGGCCCTATATTGTACAGGCGGGAACATCAACTCAGATTGGAGACGAAACGTTATCTGATTATATGATAAGCCTGCAAAAACAACTTAGGAACCAGAGCCCGAGGTCTTGATGGGCCGGTGCATAATATTAAGCCTGGTGATTATGTGTATGTGAAGTGGGTGCATCATACCAGAGTGAAGAAAGCCCTAAGCCACGATGGGAATCGACACCTATGGGACCGTGGAAGCTTCGCATTCGAAAGCGATGGTATGGATTCTTATGACTCTGCCGAACTGTAACCACTGTTGGGAGTGGCCTTGGAAAAATGCTTATTTTGGGTATACGGGAAGCTCGGGAAAGAATTTAAACGGGTTGAATTTGGCAACTGTGGCAATATATAATAATAACATGACACTGCGACCAACTGAATGGGAAAGAATAGATTCGGTCTATACAGGGACAACTGAGAAAGGAAAGGAGGTTCGGATAGGTTCTAGACTCCTTAATGCAAGTAACCTGCCTCCTCTCCAGACCCAAATTACTGTCAAGAACGGTGTGGTCTGGGATTCTGCCAATAGAACAGGCAGCACAATATGTAAAAGAAAGGAGGTTTGTTGGTATCCCTTCCATATAACTCAAACGGTGACCATAGTATGTCTGGGGGCAACTCAAGAGGGGGCCCAAGCTCTAACTTTTAGATTTTTGGTTGCAGACACCAGAGGAAACCACTACTCCCCCTGCCTACACTACCTCGACTCAGGGTACTACCATATGTGTATCCGACAGGACCATACGTAATTAAATATGTCGGTCAGCAACAGGTAATGTCTAATCCAATATGGTCTCTTAAACGAGTGGAATTATTAATACAGAATGATATTTCCACCGTTCAACCAGCCTGTTCGTCATTTATAAGACCCTTACACATAGGGTGGACGTCATGGTTACATAAGAAGACCCCTCCTTCCCGAATGAGAAAAAGGAGAGATGTGATTGGTGCAGTAGGAACAGGACTGGGAGTTTTAAATAGTATAGATACTGAGATAATAAGGAACAAACTCGCAACTGTGACCAGTGATCTAAACAAAATACAGAACCCTTTAAGATCTTCCCTCCTAACTTTAGGAACCAGCCAATGGCTTTCAGCAAATATGTTACCAGAGTGGGAAAACACCACCAAAGGGCAAGATATTTGTCTTGACACTGAACAAAATGTTTGTCACTTTGAGGTGCATCCCAACGAGACCCTAAGAGGCATCATAATTTACAGGGGTATGGGATGTGTTTGCCTGAGATCTCAGTGTGATTTTGTACAAGTAGATGATCAACTGGTGGACACGAGCAACCATTCAAATATTTGCATTTGTAACTTTGTTAGTCTTACAGGCTGTGATTTTAACTACACGGCTCCTGTTACTACTTATCAATTGCTACAATTTAATCATACTTTGATTCAGGATATACAGCCCACCCCTATTGGAATGAATCTCACTCTAATAAGAAAACTATTGCATCATGAAAATTTAAAAAGGTTGTTAAAACAAGTTCTAGAAAGTGGAAGAAAGACTTTACTGTCCATCATGATGCAGAGGAAATACACCAAGTAGTGGAACGAGTGAAGTCAGAGGGAGAGCACAATTGGTGGGATGTGTTTAGGGGTTAATCCCCGTCAGCTACCAAAATGTTAAACATAATGACCCACCCAATACTGGTGTTACTAATAGCCACGACAACATTAACAACAGTAAATCTTATCCTTTGGTGTAAACTAAAGGAAATTAGTGGGCAAGTCTGGACAGTAAAAATAATGATGAAACATAACGAACCACTTTTAAAAGCAAAAGAATTTGCTTAGGGGAAAGAAAAGGGGGGAATGTTACAGGGCATCTTGAGAAACAAGGGTTAAAAGTAGGAAAGAAGAATGGATACTTTGTAACAACTTTGTATAATACTTTGTAGCAAAGAGGATACTTTGTAAGAACTGCACCGCACTGAGACATATTGGAGATAAAGACTGTCTGCACTGACTCTCTGCTAACTCGCAATGAGGATTAGCACAAGGGCGAATCGTAGCAGAATAGAACAGACCGCCAAAATAGTGCCCTAGAGTTAACTTTATAACTCATTATAAATTTATTTTAATAGTAAGAAACACACCTCCTAGCTAGAAAAGCATGGTGGTCCTGGCAAGAGCAGCCTTCAGACGGGCCAGGCCTGGAGAGCTGGGGAAAGGCTGGAGCAAAGGAGAGGTGCCCTTCGTGCAAGAGGAGCCGGTGAGATGCTCAGGGGGCAGAGGGGGAGACAGGAGAAGACTGCAGCAAGGTGGAGATGCACAAGTCCCTGGGGGGCCCCCATGGGCTGCACCCTCAAGCGCTGAGGGAGCTGGCAGATGGGCTTGAGAGGCCCCTCCCAAAGGCCGATGGGCCTGAAGGCTGCAAGAAAGCAAACCCCCCCGGGGCTGATGAGCAGTGCACTGGAGGGAAAAGTGGCTGAGCGGCCGGGCCCCGAGGGCGCTGAGCAGTGGCACCAAGGCTAGTTGGAGGTCCTGCCCCTCTGCCGTGTCCTGCTCTGGGCTCCCCAGTGCAAGACAGAGGTGGCCATACTGGAGAGAACCCCCAGCCCCGCAGAGTTCCGCCCCCCCCACTTTCCGTTGGGCTCAGAATGTTGGTCCGTTGGAGCCAACGGCCACCAGAGAGAGCGGGACGGAGCTGTGCTGGCACGGCGCAGCGCTGCGAGAGGCAGGCTCTGGCCGAACAGCGCTGCCCCGGCACCGGTACCCCGCTTGCCAGCCTCGCTGTGCCGGCTGAGCCGCATTCTCCGTGCACGGCGAGGGTCCTCCTGTCCCGGGCAGGATGGGCCAGGCCAACTGCTGCTGTGGCTCCAGGTAGGCTCCCCGCTCGGCTGGGGCTCACGCGGGCACGGCCAGGCCCCGCAGCTGCAGCAGCCTTTCTCATGCCCGCCGCGCTCTGCTCTGCAGGGAGGCTCTCACCGACGCCGAGTCGGTGCTGAGCGCGGACGTGCGGCTGACCCGGGGCCGCAAGAGGAGCGAGAGGCGCCTTCTCCTCCTCCAGGAGGAACTGCTCATCGCCAAGTTGCAGTAAGACGCTCCGAGCCCAGCTGCCTTTGCCCCAGCCCTGGCCCTGGCACCAGGGCAGGGACAGCCTGGCCCCCGCCCCAGGCCCCAGGACCTTGGTGCTGGAGGCACCCATGTCCGTCCCAAGGGCAGGTGGGGGACAGGGCTCTGCCCGGGGGGACCCCGAGGAGCCCACCTCCAGCTCACGGCCTGCCTCTCCTCTCTGCAGACGTGGCAGCACCCTGCGCCCACAGCTCCGCCTGCCCCTCGACCAGCTGTGGGTGCTGAGCAGCCGGAAGGTGGGAGCAGGGGAGGAGGAGGAGGAAGGCGGCGATGAGGACAGCACCTCCTTCATCCTCATCTGGCCCAGCGGCTCCTGCGTTGTCGATTTCGGGTGAGGCGTGGTGCCACGTCCCATGGCAGGGCAGGAGAGGTGCCCAAGCACGGCCAGGCGGCCATCCTGGGAAGGGCCTCTGCCCTGTGTGCAGAGCCTGGGCAGGGAGCGGGCAGCACGCCGGCAGGGAGGGATGGGGGGGCATTCCCACCTCCTGCAGCCCCCGGTCACCTTGTGGTCCCCAGAAGGCAAGGGCAAAAGCAGCTGCTCTGGCAGGGCAGAGGGCTACGGGCTGCGGGCAGCACGGCCTGACGCTGTTTCTCCTCTCTTTCTGCAGCTCCCGGGCGCTGAAGGAGCTGTGGGAGGGCACGCTGCTGGGGTAAGGCGCGGGGACGCTGCAGGCGCAGCGGGATGGGGGAACACAGCTCCCCAGCTGGGGAGAGGTGCCCCCGCGGCTGCGGGCAGCTCTCGGCAAGCGCTGCGCGACAAGAGAGAAGGGGCAGCTTGGGGCTCAGCCAGCTCTCTCCCTGTCCCTTGGCGGTGCACAGGACCCCGGAAGGAGCAAAGAGAGCCCCGGTGACCCGTCTCCCATCCATCAAGCTCCTGGAGAGCAGCAGGAGCACCAGGAGCCTGGAGAGGCTGATGGAGGCCCAGGCAGAGGTGAGAATGGCTGCCTTTCAGCCGCCTCCGGCTGTGCCCAGGTGCCAGGGATGTGGGGTGAGCTTGTGCGGGAGGGAGGGAGAGTGCCACTCGGGGAGCGGAGAGGGTTGGGGAGCCACCAGGACCGGCGGCACGTCCTCCCAAGTGGCACTGGGAAGAATCGTGCTGCGTGGGGCAGAGAGCCCGGGAGGGCAGAGGGTCCCAGCTGTGCCACGCTCAGGCCGCTAATGCCGGGTGGCACCTCGCCCGTGGCACTTTGTGCTGCGGGGCCGCTCTCTAAGCGCAGCCTGGTTCTTGCAGGCTGATCCCAAGCAAGGGCCACCGCTGGCGTCTTCCGGCAACGGAGGAGGAGTTTGCCGCTCAGCAGGTGAGTTCTGGAAAGAAAGGCAACCTCCTGCCAGCGGTTGAGCTGTGCTCACTTGTCCCTTGAGTGTCGCCATGCAGGTGTGGCACCCCAAGGGAGGACTTCACCTGGAGGAGCAAGGACACCCGCTGGGCAGCGGCTGCTGGACGTGGTTCTGCAGGGACACGGAGCCTGTACTGCTGCCCACAGCTTGGAGGAGGGCAGGGCGAGGGCTGCCACAGGCTGTCCCGCTGGCATGCCGGCCCTCAGGATCCTCCGAGCTGGAGCCGCTGAGCCGGAGCCGTGCTTCCAGCTGACGGCTCCCTGCCCATCCTGCCGCTCTGCTTAGCACCGCGCTGCAGGCAGGGCAGGGCAGGGCAGGGCAGTCCCCGGGAGCGCTGGGCTGGCGGTCTCCATTGAGGGTCTCTTGCTCTCTTTTCCTTTGCAATAGAAGAGAGCAGCAGCAGCAGCAGCAGCAGGAGGAGGAGGAGGGGGCTGCCCTGGCCCTTTGCTCTGCGTCGGAGCCTGGCCGCTGCCCAGGTGCCAGGGCAGGCGGGCTCCGGCTGCGGCAGGGCGCTCTTTGGCCAGCCCCTGGCAGCCCTCTGCGGGGAGGACGGCACGCTGCCCCAGCCCATCCAGGTAAGCCAGCCTGGAGAGGGGGTGCCCTGCCCTCTCTCCGCCTGTTCCGCAGAGGCGGTGGGTGTTCCCAGGGGCTGCGGGCGTGGGGGATTGGGCTCTTCACCCATGCCTCACGCTTCTGGTGCCAGCCCCTTTTGAGGGCCAGGAGCCGCATCTGGGGCAGTGCTCTGGCCACCGCTCTTGGAAGCCAGCTCCTCAGGCACGCAACTGTCCTCCTGCCTCTTGTGCAGGAGCTGCTGGCTGTCCTGCAGCGGGAAGGACCGACAACAGAGGGGATATTCCGCAAAGCTCCCAGCGGGGCAGAGTTTTGGGATCTGCGGAAGGCCCTGGACCACGGCGTGGACATCGACCTGGGAAGGCAGCCTGCGGTGCTGCTGGCCGTCGTCTTGAAGGTGAGCGCTTCTGACCTGCAGCTGGAAGAGCCCCTGGCTGGCCTGGAGTGTTCAGGGGCTCACCTGGAGCCCTTGGCATTGCAGGACTTCCTCCGAAGCATCCCCGCCAGGCTCCTTGTGACAGAGCTCTACGAGGACTGGCTGGCAGCGATGCAGAAGTCCAGCAAGGAGGAGAAGATGGGAGAGCTGAAAGCGTAAGTGTGGGCAGCAGCCTGCCTGTTGAGCAGGAGCCCTGACCCCCAGCTGACAGCACCTGGAAGGCTGCGCAGCACAGCCTCTGGCGCGCGCCTGCCTGGGGCAAGCTTTGGGGACGGCTGGGGACAACAGCTGCTTTATTAACCTGGTCTGGCTGATCCCTCAGGGTGGCCGAGAAGTTGCCTGCAGCCAACCTCCTCCTCCTCAAGCGGCTGCTCGCACTGCTCCAGGACATCGGCCACAACGCGTCCACCAGCAGAATGACCCCCAGCAACCTGGCCATCTGCCTTGGGCCGAACCTCCTGAGCCCACCAAACGAGGACCTGCTGCCGCTGGAGGCCATGCTGGAGGTGACTCAGAAGGTAGGCTGGAGTGAGCAGGCGGCTGCAGCCTTCCCGAACCCTCGGAGCTTGGCTGTGGAGAGGTCCCTGGCTGCCTCCTGTCCTGAGCAGATGCTGGTGGGGTAGCTGCCTGGAAGAGCAGCCCCTCAGCCACAGTCTTCTGCACAGGGGCCAGGCTCAGGAGTGGGAGAGGCTGCTTGCTCTTGTTTCAGGCGTCTGGCTTGAGAGCAAGGCTTTGCTGTGTGCAGGTGAAGGTGCTGGTGGAGTTCCTGATTGACAACTACAGGGAACTCTTTGCGGAGGGGACAAGTGACCTCTCCTGTCCAGCAGCCAAGGAGCTGCCAGCCCCCCCCCCGAGATCCCGAGGTAAGAGGCGGGAGGGAGGGTTGTCACAGGCTGGGGCTTGGGACACCACAAAGCTCAGCGTTGTTTCTGGCAGGGCTGGGCATCGAGTGTTGTCCTCTCAGCCCCGCTGGCCCCCTGACCTCTCCTTGGCCACTGCCTCTCGGGGCAAGAACGCTTTGCTCTGCAAGAGGAGCTCAAGCCTGCAGACAGGGCCTCAGAGGGCTGCAAAGAGACGTGGTGTAGGGCTTTGGGTGGGTTCTGCTTGAGCTGTTTTTTACTTGCCAGCAGTCGCTTTGCTTGACATGCTTTTGCTTTCTAGAGCGGCGTTGGGAAGAGCCAAGTGTCCCGGCAGACACCGAGCATCGAGCAGAAGCCTTGCTGCATGCACCCCCCGCTCTGCTCGGTGTCCTCAGAGAAGCTGGGGGAGAGATGGTGGTGGTGGAAGCTGAAAGGGGAGAGGTATGTCAAGTCCCAGGAGGGGAGTTTCTGGTGAGGCCAAGTCGCTGCTGTGCCTCCTCCTGGCAGTAGAGCTGGTGTGCGTCTGGGTTATTGCTCCACCCGCCGGGATGATCCAGAGTAAGGAAAAGGGGCAAGGCTCTTCCTCAAATGCACTAGGCATGTGCTTAAGCAAAGCAAATGCCTCCAAAATCCCTCCAAAAAGACAGAGGGGAGCAGCTGTCCACGTCAGAGGGGTTTCGCTGAGGTCCTACTTCGTCAGAGCTTCGTCAAGTCTATTTTGGGCGGGCGGGGGGACTGTGTGAAATGTGGCTGATGCAAAGCAGCCAGAGGGATCTCCTCTGGAGAGCTAAGGTAGCGAACTGGCAAAGAGGCCCTTACTGCCCCAGGCTGTCCCCTGCCCCCTGCTAACGCTGACATTTCTGTTGTAGGCACCTGCGGCTTCGCCTCCAAGCACCCCCGAGAGCGCGGCAGACTCCCTGGGCTGCCCCAAAGAGCTGGCGAGCCTTCCCGAGGAAAGAAGGTAAAAGGAGTCAGCTTTGCTTCAAATCAGAACTGACTCCAGCAGATCACGGCTTTCCCTATCTAATAGCACGGTGGGATGGAAAGGTTTGCAGGCCGTCCCCAGGAAACTGAAAACCAAAGAAAAAGAAAGAGGCAAGAGACCTGGGCAGAGCCAAGGGAGTACAAAGGAGAGAATAAGAGGAGGAAGAGAGAAGGCGGCAACCGAAGAAAAGCAAGAAGGGGCAGGAGGTGAAGGCGGCCAGGTGTGTAGCAGGCTCTGCTGCCCATCTTCCCCAGCTCTCAGGACTGCTCGAAGTCCGTCCAACTCACTGGCAAGGGACGGCGAGGGATGGTGCTGCGCAGGGTTTGGAAAGAACTCCGTGGCAGCTCCCCAGGGGCTCCCCGTCGAGCCCTGCTGCGTGGCACAGGGGCACTGTGCATCTCTGCACAGGCACAGCTCTCTGAGGGCATTGCCCATGGGGACGAGGCGCCAGAGCCAGCCCCATGCCAGTGCCAGCAAGAGCTCTCTCTTCTGGGCCAGAAACACTTCCTGCAAATGGTGTTCACCAAGGAAAGGGGAACCAAGGCATGCCCAGTCCTGCTTCTCTGGGTTTATCAGAGCTTTCTGACTCTGTCCTTGCAGGTGCTGATTCGTTTTCAGAGGCTGAAGCGCTGCGACTCCTGGGCCCCCCCGCGCAGTTGACGACACCAATAAAAGCGTCTTGTCTCTCTTCCGACTGTGTCTGCCATGGGCTGTTGTGGAGTGGGGAGTTGTTGTTTGGTGTGGAATCCTTGGGGAGGAGTTTGGGAGCATCCCTTGTCCCAGCATCCTTTCCAGCGGGCATCAGGGCTGAGTGCAGGTGCTTTAGGAGTGAAACCAAAGCACAGGGTCCCACAGGAGGGTTGAGATTGGAAGGCACCTGTGGAGCTGATGTGGTCCAACATGTGCTCAAGCAGGCTCCCCTAGAGCAGGTTGCCCAGGACCATGTCCTGGTGGGTTTTGGCTATCTCCCAGGCGCAGCGCCACCAGGCCAGAGCGAGGGCAAGACGTGGGCAGGGTGCTGTGGCCAGGAAGGGCTGAGGGTCCTTCTGCAGCCACCGTCACCTGCGGCTCGCTGTCCCCTGCAGCCATCCTCCTTGCACACTGCTTGTCGGGCAGTTTCTTCGGTCCCCCCTCACTCATGGCAATGGGAGAGATTAACTTCCACTCTGGGAGGTAGAAACGCGTCAGCTCACCCAACAAGCTTCTGAAGCGGCTCCAACAGCAGCCGGACTGCTGAGGCTTTCGTGCGTCCCGCTGTGATAGAGGGGACGCCTGCACCTGACGGAGGAGGAAGGAGGAGCACTCTCACCATCGGTAGGTAACTCTTTTGCCCAGAGGTTGCTGTAGTTTAACCCTGGCCGGCAGCTGAGCACCACACAGCCGCTCGCTCGCTCCCCCCAGGGGCATGGGGGGAGAGAATAGGAAGGGTAAGAGGGAGAAAGCTCACGGGTTCTGGTAAAGACAGTTTCATAATTTGAAAACAAGGGTAAGAAAAAGAAACCCAAGAAACAAGAGAGAGAGAAGAAAGCAAAGCCTCAGAAAACCAGGAGATGCCAAAAGAAGCAAGGCTGTTGGCCAAAGCCATTGTAATAGAAGTTTACAAAAATGTGACTTGATAGAACTCCATGGCAAGATTCACTCTATTACTTACTAAAACTTACAAAGGAAGATCAACTCAGAATCGCATCAGAAGGATTTCTGCAGAGAGACTAAAGGGACCCGCCCGTTGAGTCACAAGGTTCAGAATGGAGCCCCTTGCTTTCTGAACTCCTTCTCAGAGAGGAGTTTAGGTGCGGCTGAATGCAGACTTCGTCTCCGACTTGGTCACCGGTTTCTATCTGAAGGATTCTATCTATTTAGTAGCAATCTAAGGTTCATTCCCAGTTTAAGGTAAAGGATAAAATCTTAGCAGCACTTAATGACTTTTACATTTGCAAAGTGTGTTGGTAGGATTTACTACACTCACAACAGTGGCTAGATTACAGATTTGGAATGATAGTATTATATGTGCTGTTGTGTCCATAAATTGATTCGCACACACAGAGAGATATATAGAAATACATCTATTCATAGAAAGAGATGTGTATATGAAGGTATACTTCTTAAAAAATCCCCTCGAGCCCTGTGAAATACTCACTGTTACAGGGCATCTTGAGAAACAAGGGTTAAAAGTGGGAAAGAGGGACGTAGAGAAGATACTTTGTAAGAACTGCACCGCACTGAGACATATTGGAGATAAAGACTGTCTGCACTGACTCTCTGCTAACTAGCAATGAGGATTAGCACAAGGGCGAATCGTAGCAGAATAGAACAGACCGCCAAAATAGTGCCCTAGAGTTAACTTTATAACTCATTATAAATTTATTTTAATAGTAAGAAACACACCTCCTAGCTAGAAAAGCATGGTGGTCCTGGCAAGAGCAGCCTTCAGACGGGCCAGGCCTGGAGAGCTGGGGAAAGGCTGGAGCAAAGGAGAGGTGCCCTTCGTGCAAGAGGAGCCGGTGAGATGCTCAGGGGGCAGAGGGGGAGACAGGAGAAGACTGCAGCAAGGTGGAGATGCACAAGTCCCTGGGGGGCCCCCATGGGCTGCACCCTCAAGCGCTGAGGGAGCTGGCAGATGGGCTTGAGAGGCCCCTCCCAAAGGCCGATGGGCCTGAAGGCTGCAAGAAAGCAAACCCCCCCGGGGCTGATGAGCAGTGCACTGGAGGGAAAAGTGGCTGAGCGGCCGGGCCCCGAGGGCGCTGAGCAGTGGCACCAAGGCTAGTTGGAGGTCCTGCCCCTCTGCCGTGTCCTGCTCTGGGCTCCCCAGTGCAAGACAGAGGTGGCCATACTGGAGAGAACCCCCAGCCCCGCAGAGTTCCGCCCCCCCCACTTTCCGTTGGGCTCAGAATGTTGGTCCGTTGGAGCCAACGGCCACCAGAGAGAGCGGGACGGAGCTGTGCTGGCACGGCGCAGCGCTGCGAGAGGCAGGCTCTGGCCGAACAGCGCTGCCCCGGCACCGGTACCCCCGCTTGCCAGCCTCGCTGTGCCGGCTGAGCCGCATTCTCCGTGCACGGCGAGGGTCCTCCTGTCCCGGGCAGGATGGGCCAGGCCAACTGCTGCTGTGGCTCCAGGTAGGCTCCCCGCTCGGCTGGGGCTCACGCGGGCACGGCCAGGCCCCGCAGCTGCAGCAGCCTTTCTCATGCCCGCCGCGCTCTGCTCTGCAGGGAGGCTCTCACCGACGCCGAGTCGGTGCTGAGCGCGGACGTGCGGCTGACCCGGGGCCGCAAGAGGAGCGAGAGGCGCCTTCTCCTCCTCCAGGAGGAACTGCTCATCGCCAAGTTGCAGTAAGACGCTCAGAGCCCAGCTGCCTTTGCCCCAGCCCTGGCCCTGGCACCAGGGCAGGGACAGCCTGGCCCCCGCCCCAGGCCCCGGGACCTTGGTGCTGGAGGCACCCATGTCCGTCCCAAGGGCAGGTGGGGGACAGGGCTCTGCCCGGGGGGACCCCGAGGAGCCCACCTCCAGCTCACGGCCTGCCTCTCCTCTCTGCAGACGTGGCAGCACCCTGCGCCCACAGCTCCGCCTGCCCCTCGACCAGCTGTGGGTGCTGAGCAGCCGGAAGGTGGGAGCAGGGGAGGAGGAGGAGGAAGGCGGCGATGAGGACAGCACCTCCTTCATCCTCATCTGGCCCAGCGGCTCCTGCGTTGTCGATTTCGGGTGAGGCGTGGTGCCACGTCCCATGGCAGGGCAGGAGAGGTGCCCAAGCACGGCCAGGCGGCCATCCTGGGAAGGGCCTCTGCCCTGTGTGCAGAGCCTGGGCAGGGAGCGGGCAGCACGCCGGCAGGGAGGGATGGGGGGGCATTCCCACCTCCTGCAGCCCCCGGTCACCTTGTGGTCCCCAGAAGGCAAGGGCAAAAGCAGCTGCTCTGGCAGGGCAGAGGGATACGGGCTGCGGGCAGCACGGCCTGACGCTGTTTCTCCTCTCTTTCTGCAGCTCCCGGGCGCTGAAGGAGCTGTGGGAGGGCACGCTGCTGGGGTAAGGCGCGGGGACGCTGCAGGCGCAGCGGGATGGGGGAACACAGCTCCCCAGCTGGGGAGAGGTGCCCCCGCGGCTGCGGGCAGCTCTCGGCAAGCGCTGCGCGACAAGAGAGAAGGGGCAGCTTGGGGCTCAGCCAGCTCTCTCCCTGTCCCTTGGCGGTGCACAGGACCCCGGAAGGAGCAAAGAGAGCCCCGGTGACCCGTCTCCCATCCATCAAGCTCCTGGAGAGCAGCAGGAGCACCAGGAGCCTGGAGAGGCTGATGGAGGCCCAGGCAGAGGTGAGAATGGCTGCCTTTCAGCCGCCTCCGGCTGTGCCCAGGTGCCAGGGATGTGGGGTGAGCTTGTGCGGGAGGGAGGGAGAGTGCCACTCGGGGAGCGGAGAGGGTTGGGGAGCCACCAGGACCGGCGGCACGTCCTCCCAAGTGGCACTGGGAAGAATCGTGCTGCGTGGGGCAGAGAGCCCGGGAGGGCAGAGGGTCCCAGCTGTGCCACGCTCAGGCCGCTAATGCCGGGTGGCACCTCGCCCGTGGCACTTTGTGCTGCGGGGCCGCTCTCTAAGCGCAGCCTGGTTCTTGCAGGCTGATCCCAAGCAAGGGCCACCGCTGGCGTCTTCCGGCAACGGAGGAGGAGTTTGCCGCTCAGCAGGTGAGTTCTGGAAAGAAAGGCAACCTCCTGCCAGCGGTTGAGCTGTGCTCACTTGTCCCTTGAGTGTCGCCATGCAGGTGTGGCACCCCAAGGGAGGACTTCACCTGGAGGAGCAAGGACACCCGCTGGGCAGCGGCCGCTGGACGTGGTTCTGCAGGGACACGGAGCCTGTACTGCTGCCCACAGCTTGGAGGAGGGCAGGGCGAGGGCTGCCACAGGCTGTCCCGCTGGCATGCCGGCCCTCAGGATCCTCCGAGCTGGAGCCGCTGAGCCGGAGCCGTGCTTCCAGCTGACAGCTCCCTGCCCATCCTGCCGCTCTGCTTAGCACCGCGCTGCAGGCAGGGCAGGGCAGGGCAGGGCAGTCCCCGGGAGCGCTGGGCTGGCGGTCTCCATTGAGGGTCTCTTGCTCTCTTTTCCTTTGCAACAGAAGAGAGCAGCAGCAGGAGGAGGAGGAAGGGGGCTGCCCTGGCCCTTTGCTCTGCGTCGGAGCCTGGCTGCTGCCCAGGTGCCAGGGCAGGCGGGCTCCGGCTGCGGCAGGGCGCTCTTTGGCCAGCCCCTGGCAGCCCTCTGCGGGGAGGACGGCACGCTGCCCCAGCCCATCCAGGTAAGCCAGCCTGGAGAGGGGGTGCCCTGCCCTCTCTCCGCCTGTTCCGCAGAGGCGGTGGGTGTTCCCAGGGGCTGCGGGCGTGGGGGATTGGGCTCTTCACCCATGCCTCACGCTTCTGGTGCCAGCCCCTTTTGAGGGCCAGGAGCCGCATCTGGGGCAGTGCTCTGGCCACCGCTCTTGGAAGCCAGCTCCTCAGGCACGCAACTGTCCTCCTGCCTCTTGTGCAGGAGCTGCTGGCTGTCCTGCAGCGGGAAGGACCGACAACAGAGGGGATATTCCGCAAAGCTCCCAGCGGGGCAGAGTTTTGGGATCTGCGGAAGGCCCTGGACCACGGCGTGGACATCGACCTGGGAAGGCAGCCTGCGGTGCTGCTGGCCGTCGTCTTGAAGGTGAGCGCTTCTGACCTGCAGCTGGAAGAGCCCCTGGCTGGCCTGGAGTGTTCAGGGGCTCACCTGGAGCCCTTGGCATTGCAGGACTTCCTCCGAAGCATCCCCGCCAGGCTCCTTGTGACAGAGCTCTACGAGGACTGGCTGGCAGCGATGCAGAAGTCCAGCAAGGAGGAGAAGATGGGAGAGCTGAAAGCGTAAGTGTGGGCAGCAGCCTGCCTGTTGAGCAGGAGCCCTGACCCCCAGCTGACAGCACCTGGAAGGCTGCGCAGCACAGCCTCTGGCGCGCGCCTGCCTGGGGCAAGCTTTGGGGACGGCTGGGGACAACAGCTGCTTTATTAACCTGGTCTGGCTGATCCCTCAGGGTGGCCGAGAAGTTGCCTGCAGCCAACCTCCTCCTCCTCAAGCGGCTGCTCGCACTGCTCCAGGACATCGGCCACAACGCGTCCACCAGCAGAATGACCCCCAGCAACCTGGCCATCTGCCTTGGGCCGAACCTCCTGAGCCCACCAAACGAGGACCTGCTGCCGCTGGAGGCCATGCTGGAGGTGACTCAGAAGGTAGGCTGGAGTGAGCAGGCGGCTGCAGCCTTCCCGAACCCTCGGAGCTTGGCTGTGGAGAGGTCCCTGGCTGCCTCCTGTCCTGAGCAAATGCTGGTGGGGTGGCTGCCTGGAAGGAGGGGGAGTGGGAGAGGCTGCCTGATACCTTTTCCGGCAGCTGGCTTGAGAGCAAGGCTTTGCTGTGTGCAGGTGAAGGTGCTGGTGGAGTTCCTGATTGACAACTACAGGGAACTCTTTGCGGAGGGGACAAGTGACCTCTCCTGTCCAGCAGCCAAGGAGCTGCCAGCCCCCCCACCGAGATCCCGAGGTAAGAGGCGGGAGGGAGGGTTGTCACAGGCTGGGGCTTGGGACACCACAAAGCTCAGCGTTGTTTCTGGCAGGGCTGGGCATCGAGTGTTGTCCTCTCAGCCCCGCTGGCCCCCTGACCTCTCCTTGGCCACTGCCTCTCGGGGCAAGAACGCTTTGCTCTGCAAGAGGAGCTCAAGCCTGCAGACAGGGCCTCAGAGGGCTGCAAAGAGACGTGGTGTAGGGCTTTGGGTGGGTTCTGCTTGAGCTGTTTTTTACTTGCCAGCAGTCGCTTTGCTTGACATGCTTTTGCTTTCTAGAGCGGCGTTGGGAAGAGCCAAGTGTCCCGGCAGACACCGAGCATCGAGCAGAAGCCTTGCTGCATGCACCCCCCGCTCTGCTTGGTGTCCTCAGAGAAGCTGGGGGAGAGATGGTGGTGGTGGAAGCTGAAAGGGGAGAGGTATGTCAAGTCCCAGGAGGGGAGTTTCTGGTGAGGCCAAGTCGCTGCTGTGCCTCCTCCTGGCAGTAGAGCTGGTGTGCGTCTGGGTTATTGCTCCACCCGCCGGGATGATCCAGAGTAAGGAAAAGGGGCAAGGCTCTTCCTCAAATGCACTAGGCATGTGCTTAAGCAAAGCAAATGCCTCCAAAATCCCTCCAAAAAGACAGAGGGGAGTAGCTGTCCACGTCAGAGGGGTTTCGCTGAGGTCCTACTTCGTCAGAGCTTCGTCAAGTCTATTTTGGGCGGGCGGGGGGACTGTGTGAAATGTGGCTGATGCAAAGCAGCCAGAGGGATCTCCTCTGGAGAGCTAAGGTAGCGAACTGGCAAAGAGGCCCTTACTGCCCCAGGCTGTCCCCTGCCCCCTGCTAACGCTGACATTTCTGTTGTAGGCACCTGCGGCTTCGCCTCCAAGCACCCCCGAGAGCGCGGCAGACTCCCTGGGCTGCCCCAAAGAGCTGGCGAGCCTTCCCGAGGAAAGAAGGTAAAAGGAGTCAGCTTTGCTTCAAATCAGAACTGACTCCAGCAGACCACGGCTTTCCCTATCTAATAGCACGGTGGGATGGAAAGGTTTGCAGGCCGTCCCCAGGAAACTGAAAACCAAAGAAAAAGAAAGAGGCAAGAGACCTGGGCAGAGCCAAGGGAGTACAAAGGAGAGAATAAGAGGAGGAAGAGAGAAGGCGGCAACCGAAGAAAAGCAAGAAGGGGCAGGAGGTGAAGGCGGCCAGGTGTGTAGCAGGCTCTGCTGCCCATCTTCCCCAGCTCTCAGGACTGCTCGAAGTCCGTCCAACTCGCTGGCAAGGGACGGCGAGGGATGGTGCTGCGCAGGGTTTGGAAAGAACTCCGTGGCAGCTCCCCAGGGGCTCCCCGTCGAGCCCTGCTGCGTGGCACAGGGGCACTGTGCATCTCTGCACAGGCACAGCTCTCTGAGGGCATTGCCCATGGGGACGAGGCGCCAGAGCCAGCCCCATGCCAGTGCCAGCAAGAGCTCTCTCTTCTGGGCCAGAAACACTTCCTGCAAATGGTGTTCACCAAGGAAAGGGGAACCAAGGCATGCCCAGTCCTGCTTCTCTGGGTTTATCAGAGCTTTCTGACTCTGTCCTTGCAGGTGCTGATTCGTTTTCAGAGGCTGAAGCGCTGCGACTCCTGGGCCCCCCCGCGCAGTTGACGACACCAATAAAAGCGTCTTGTCTCTCTTCCGACTGTGTCTGCCATGGGCTATTGTGGAGTGGGGAGTTGTTGTTTGGTGTGGAATCCTTGGGGAGGAGTTTGGGAGCATCCCTTGTCCCAGCATCCTTTCCAGCGGGCATCAGGGCTGAGTGCAGGTGCTTTAGGAGTGAAACCAAAGCACAGGGTCCCACAGGAGGGTTGAGGTTGGAAATCACCTGTGGAGCTGATGTGGTCCAACATGTGCTCAAGCAGGCTCCCCTAGAGCAGGTTGCCCAGGACCATGTCCTGGTGGGTTTTGGCTATCTCCCAGGCGCAGCGCCACCAGGCCAGAGCGAGGGCAAGACGTGGGCAGGGTGCTGTGGCCAGGAAGGGCTGAGGGTCCTTCTGCAGCCACCGTCACCTGCGGCTCGCTGTCCCCTGCAGCCATCCTCCTTGCACACTGCTTGTCGGGCAGTTTCTTCGGTCCCCCCTCACTCATGGCAATGGGAGAGATTAACTTCCACTCTGGGAGGTAGAAACGCGTCAGCTCACCCAACAAGCTTCTGAAGCGGCTCCAACAGCAGCCGGACTGCTGAGGCTTTCGTGCGTCCCGCTGTGATAGAGGGGACGCCTGCACCTGACGGAGGAGGAAGGAGGAGCACTCTCACCATCGGTAGGTAACTCTTTTGCTCACAGTTTGCTGTGGTTTAACCCTGGCCGGCAGCTGAGCACCACACAGCCGCTCGCTCGCTCCCCCCAAGGGGCATGGGGGGAGAGAATAGGAAGGGTAAGAGGGAGAAAGCTCACGGGTTCTGGTAAAGACAGTTTCATAATTTGAAAACAAGGGTAAGAAAAAGAAACCCAAGAAACAAGAGAGAGAGAAGAAAGCAAAGCCTCAGAAAACCAGGAGATGCCAAAAGAAGCAAGGCTGTTGGCAAAAGCGATTGTAATAGAAGTTTACAAAAATGTGACTTGATAGAACTCCATGGCAAGATTCACTCTATTACTTACTAAAACTTACAAAGGAAGATCAACTCAGAATCACATCAGAAGGATTTCTGCAGAGAGACCAGAGAGACTAAAGGGACCCGCCCGTTGAGTCACAAGGTTCAGAATGGAGCCCCTTGCTTTCTGAGCTCCTTCTCAGAGAGGAGTTTAGGTGCGGCTGAATGCAGACTTCGTCTCCGACTTGGTCACCGGTTTCTATCTGAAGGATTCTATCTATTTAGTAGCAATCTAAGGTTCATTCCCAGTTTAAGGTAAAGGATAAAATCTTAGCAGCACTTAATGACTTTTACATTTGCAAAGTGTGTTGGTAGGATTTACTACACTCACAACAGTGGCTAGATTACAGATTTGGAATGATAGTATTATATGTGCTGTTGTGTCCATAAATTGATTCGCACACACAGAGAGATATATAGAAATACATCTATTCATAGAAAGAGATGTGTATATGAAGGTATACTTCTTAAAAAATCCCCTCGAGCCCTGTGAAATACTCACTGTTACAGGGCATCTTGAGAAACAAGGGTTAAAAGTGGGAAAGAGGGACGTAGAGAAGATACTTTGTAAGAACTGCACCGCACTGAGACATATTGGAGATAAAGACTGTCTGCACTGACTCTCTGCTAACTAGCAATGAGGATTAGCACAAGGACGAATCGTAGCAGAATAGAACAGACCGCCAAAATAGTGCCCTAGAGTTAACTTTATAACTCATTATAAATTTATTTTAATAGTAAGAAACACACCTCCTAGCTAGAAAAGCATGGTGGTCCTGGCAAGAGCAGCCTTCAGACGGGCCAGGCCTGGAGAGCTGGGGAAAGGCTGGAGCAAAGGAGAGGTGCCCTTCGTGCAAGAGGAGCCGGTGAGATGCTCAGGGGGCAGAGGGGGAGACAGGAGAAGACTGCAGCAAGGTGGAGATGCACAAGTCCCTGGGGGGCCCCCATGGGCTGCACCCTCAAGCGCTGAGGGAGCTGGCAGATGGGCTTGAGAGGGCCCTCCCAAAGGCCGATGGGCCTGAAGGCTGCAAGAAAGCAAACCCCCCCGGGGCTGATGAGCAGTGCACTGGAGGGAAAAGTGGCTGAGCGGCCGGGCCCCGAGGGCGCTGAGCAGTGGCACCAAGGCTAGTTGGAGGTCCTGCCCCTCTGCCGTGTCCTGCTCTGGGCTCCCCAGTGCAAGACAGAGGTGGCCATACTGGAGAGAACCACCAGCCCCGCAGAGTTCCGCCCCCCCCACTTTCCGTTGGGCTCAGAATGTTGGTCCGTTGGAGCCAACGGCCACCAGAGAGAGCGGGACGGAGCTGTGCTGGCACGGCGCAGCGCTGCGAGAGGCAGGCTCTGGCCGAACAGCGCTGCCCCGGCACCGGTACCCCCGCTTGCCAGCCTCGCTGTGCCGGCTGAGCCGCATTCTCCGTGCACGGCGAGGGTCCTCCTGTCCCGGGCAGGATGGGCCAGGCCAACTGCTGCTGTGGCTCCAGGTAGGCTCCCCGCTCGGCTGGGGCTCACGCGGGCACGGCCAGGCCCCGCAGCTGCAGCAGCCTTTCTCATGCCCGCCGCGCTCTGCTCTGCAGGGAGGCTCTCACCGACGCCGAGTCGGTGCTGAGCGCGGACGTGCGGCTGACCCGGGGCCGCAAGAGGAGCGAGAGGCGCCTTCTCCTCCTCCAGGAGGAACTGCTCATCGCCAAGTTGCAGTAAGACGCTCAGAGCCCAGCTGCCTTTGCCCCAGCCCTGGCCCTGGCACCAGGGCAGGGACAGCCTGGCCCCCGCCCCAGGCCCCGGGACCTTGGTGCTGGAGGCACCCATGTCCGTCCCAAGGGCAGGTGGGGGACAGGGCTCTGCCCGGGGGGACCCCGAGGAGCCCACCTCCAGCTCACGGCCTGCCTCTCCTCTCTGCAGACGTGGCAGCACCCTGCGCCCACAGCTCCGCCTGCCCCTCGACCAGCTGTGGGTGCTGAGCAGCCGGAAGGTGGGAGCAGGGGAGGAGGAGGAGGAAGGCGGCGATGAGGACAGCACCTCCTTCATCCTCATCTGGCCCAGCGGCTCCTGCGTTGTCGATTTCGGGTGAGGCGTGGTGCCACGTCCCATGGCAGGGCAGGAGAGGTGCCCAAGCACGGCCAGGCGGCCATCCTGGGAAGGGCCTCTGCCCTGTGTGCAGAGCCTGGGCAGGGAGCGGGCAGCACGCCGGCAGGGAGGGATGGGGGGGCATTCCCACCTCCTGCAGCCCCCGGTCACCTTGTGGTCCCCAGAAGGCAAGGGCAAAAGCAGCTGCTCTGGCAGGGCAGAGGGCTACGGGCTGCGGGCAGCACGGCCTGACGCTGTTTCTCCTCTCTTTCTGCAGCTCCCGGGCGCTGAAGGAGCTGTGGGAGGGCACGCTGCTGGGGTAAGGCGCGGGGACGCTGCAGGCGCAGCGGGATGGGGGAACACAGCTCCCCAGCTGGGGAGAGGTGCCCCCGCGGCTGCGGGCAGCTCTCGGCAAGCGCTGCGCGACAAGAGAGAAGGGGCAGCTTGGGGCTCAGCCAGCTCTCTCCCTGTCCCTTGGCGGTGCACAGGACCCCGGAAGGAGCAAAGAGAGCCCCGGTGACCCGTCTCCCATCCATCAAGCTCCTGGAGAGCAGCAGGAGCACCAGGAGCCTGGAGAGGCTGATGGAGGCCCAGGCAGAGGTGAGAATGGCTGCCTTTCAGCCGCCTCCGGCTGTGCCCAGGTGCCAGGGATGTGGGGTGAGCTTGTGCGGGAGGGAGGGAGAGTGCCACTCGGGGAGCGGAGAGGGTTGGGGAGCCACCAGGACCGGCGGCACGTCCTCCCAAGTGGCACTGGGAAGAATCGTGCTGCGTGGGGCAGAGAGCCCGGGAGGGCAGAGGGTCCCAGCTGTGCCACGCTCAGGCCGCTAATGCCGGGTGGCACCTCGCCCGTGGCACTTTGTGCTGCGGGGCCGCTCTCTAAGCGCAGCCTGGTTCTTGCAGGCTGATCCCAAGCAAGGGCCACCGCTGGCGTCTTCCGGCAACGGAGGAGGAGTTTGCCGCTCAGCAGGTGAGTTCTGGAAAGAAAGGCAACCTCCTGCCAGCGGTTGAGCTGTGCTCACTTGTCCCTTGAGTGTCGCCATGCAGGTGTGGCACCCCAAGGGAGGACTTCACCTGGAGGAGCAAGGACACCCGCTGGGCAGCGGCCGCTGGACGTGGTTCTGCAGGGACACGGAGCCTGTACTGCTGCCCACAGCTTGGAGGAGGGCAGGGCGAGGGCTGCCACAGGCTGTCCCGCTGGCATGCCGGCCCTCAGGATCCTCCGAGCTGGAGCCGCTGAGCCGGAGCCGTGCTTCCAGCTGACGGCTCCCTGCCCATCCTGCCGCTCTGCTTAGCACCGCGCTGCAGGCAGGGCAGGGCAGGGCAGGGCAGTCCCCGGGAGTGCTGGGCTGGCGGTCTCCATTGAGGGTCTCTTGCTCTCTTTTCCTTTGCAATAGAAGAGAGCAGCAGCAGCAGCAGGAGGAGGAGGGGGCTGCCCTGGCCCTTTGCTCTGCGTCGGAGCCTGGCCGCTGCCCAGGTGCCAGGGCAGGCGGGCTCCGGCTGCGGCAGGGCGCTCTTTGGCCAGCCCCTGGCAGCCCTCTGCGGGGAGGACGGCACGCTGCCCCAGCCCATCCAGGTAAGCCAGCCTGGAGAGGGGGTGCCCTGCCCTCTCTCCGCCTGTTCCGCAGAGGCGGTGGGTGTTCCCAGGGGCTGCGGGCGTGGGGGATTGGGCTCTTCACCCATGCCTCACGCTTCTGGTGCCAGCCCCTTTTGAGGGCCAGGAGCCGCATCTGGGGCAGTGCTCTGGCCACCGCTCTTGGAAGCCAGCTCCTCAGGCACGCAACTGTCCTCCTGCCTCTTGTGCAGGAGCTGCTGGCTGTCCTGCAGCGGGAAGGACCGACAACAGAGGGGATATTCCGCAAAGCTCCCAGCGGGGCAGAGTTTTGGGATCTGCGGAAGGCCCTGGACCACGGCGTGGACATCGACCTGGGAAGGCAGCCTGCGGTGCTGCTGGCCGTCGTCTTGAAGGTGAGCGCTTCTGACCTGCAGCTGGAAGAGCCCCTGGCTGGCCTGGAGTGTTCAGGGGCTCACCTGGAGCCCTTGGCATTGCAGGACTTCCTCCGAAGCATCCCCGCCAGGCTCCTTGTGACAGAGCTCTACGAGGACTGGCTGGCAGCGATGCAGAAGTCCAGCAAGGAGGAGAAGATGGGAGAGCTGAAAGCGTAAGTGTGGGCAGCAGCCTGCCTGTTGAGCAGGAGCCCTGACCCCCAGCTGACAGCACCTGGAAGGCTGCGCAGCACAGCCTCTGGCGCGCGCCTGCCTGGGGCAAGCTTTGGGGACGGCTGGGGACAACAGCTGCTTTATTAACCTGGTCTGGCTGATCCCTCAGGGTGGCCGAGAAGTTGCCTGCAGCCAACCTCCTCCTCCTCAAGCGGCTGCTCGCACTGCTCCAGGACATCGGCCACAACGCGTCCACCAGCAGAATGACCCCCAGCAACCTGGCCATCTGCCTTGGGCCGAACCTCCTGAGCCCACCAAACGAGGACCTGCTGCCGCTGGAGGCCATGCTGGAGGTGACTCAGAAGGTAGGCTGGAGTGAGCAGGCGGCTGCAGCCTTCCCGAACCCTCGGAGCTTGGCTGTGGAGAGGTCCCTGGCTGCCTCCTGTCCTGAGCAAATGCTGGTGGGGTGGCTGCCTGGAAGGAGGGGGAGTGGGAGAGGCTGCCTGATACCTTTTCCAGCAGCTGGCTTGAGAGCAAGGCTTTGCTGTGTGCAGGTGAAGGTGCTGGTGGAGTTTATGATTGCAAACTGTGGTGCCATCTTTGGGGAGGAGATGGATGGCCTCTCCTGTTCAGCAGCCGCGGAGTCGCCGGCACCCGTGGACACATCCACAGGTACGAGGAGGAACGCAGGGTTGTCACAGGGTGGGGCTTGGCATACCAGAAACCTCAACGTCAAGAAGACAACTGGTGTAGGGCTTTGAGAGGGCTTTGCTTTAGGTGTTCTTTACTCGCAAGAAGTCACCTCGCTCACATGCTCTGGCTTTCTAGCCCTGCACTTGGAAGTGCCAAGTGGCCCTGCAGGCAGAGCAGAAGAGGAGCATCAGGCAAAAGCCCGTCTGGAAGCATCCTCCGCTCTGCTGGACCTCCTCGAAGAAGCTGGCGGAGACACAGCGGTGGAGTCTGAAACGGCAGAGGTATGGCAGCTCCACAAACACTGTGACAACGTGTCTCGGGCAGGAGGGTGGTTTCTGATGAGGCCAAGTCACTGCTGTGCCTCCTCCTGGCATCCATCTCCCCTGTGTGTGGGGTTCCTCCTCCCCCCGCAGTGATACATTGTAGGGAATAGTGTACAGGTTGTTTCTCAGATGCATTAGGCATGTGCTTCATCAGCCAAAATACCTACAAAATCCCTCCAAAAAGACAGAGGGGTGCAGCAGTACACTGGAGAGGGCTTTTGCTACGATCCTACTTCAGCACAGCTTCATCAAGTCTACTTTGGGGGCATGGGTGGACCGTGTGAAATGTGGCTGATGCAAAGCAGCATCTCCTCTGGAGAGCTAAGGTGGCAATTTGGCAATCAGTCGCTTACTACTCCAGGCCGTCTCTTGCCACCTGCGAACTCCAAAATTTCTGGTTTAGGCACCTCCAGCTTTGCCTGCAGCCATCCCCGAGAGTGCAGCAGAGTCCCTCATACGCCCGGAACAACTGACAGACCTTTCCGAGGAAAGAAGGTAAAAGGAGTCAGCTTTGCTTCAAATCAGAACTGACTCCAGCAGATCACGGCTTTCCCTATCTAACAGCACGGTGGGATGGAAAGGTTTGCAGGCCGTCCCCAGGAAACTGAAAACCAAAGAAAAAGAAAGAGGCAAGAGACCTGGGCAGAGCCAAGGGGGTACGAACGAGAGAATAAGAGGAGGAAGAGAGAAGGCGGCAACCGAAGAAAAGCAAGAAGGGGCAGGAGGTGAAGGCGGCCAGGTGTGTAGCAGGCTCTGCTGCCCATCTTCCCCAGCTCTCAGGACTGCTCGAAGTCCGTCCAACTCGCTGGCAAGGGACGGCGAGGGATGGTGCTGCGCAGGGTTTGGAAAGAACTCCGTGGCAGCTCCCCAGGGGCTCCCCGTCGAGCCCTGCTGCGTGGCACAGGGGCACTGTGCATCTCTGCACAGGCACAGCTCTCTGAGGGCATTGCCCATGGGGACGAGGCGCCAGAGCCAGCCCCATGCCAGTGCCAGCAAGAGCTCTCTCTTCTGGGCCAGAAACACTTCCTGCAAATGGTGTTCACCAAGGAAAGGGGAACCAAGGCATGCCCAGTCCTGCTTCTCTGGGTTTATCAGAGCTTTCTGACTCTGTCCTTGCAGGTGCTGATTCGTTTTCAGAGGCTGAAGCGCTGCGACTCCTGGGCCCCCCCGCGCAGTTGACGTCAACAATAAAAGCGTCTTGTCTCTCTTCCGACTGTGTCTGCCATGGGCTGTTGTGGAGTGGGGAGTTGTTGTTTGGTGTGGAATCCTTGGGGAGGAGTTTGGGAGCATCCCTTGTCCCAGCATCCTTTCCAGCGGGCATCAGGGCTGAGTGCAGGTGCTTTAGGAGTGAAACCAAAGCACAGGGTCCCACAGGAGGGTTGAGGTTGGAAGGCACCTGTGGAGCTGATGTGGTCCAACATGTGCTCAAGCAGGCTCCCCTAGAGCAGGTTGCCCAGGACCATGTCCTGGTGGGTTTTGGCTATCTCCCAGGCGCAGCGCCACCAGGCCAGAGTGAGGGCAAGACGTGGGCAGGGTGCTGTGGCCAGGAAGGGCTGAGGGTCCTTCTGCAGCCACCGTCACCTGCGGCTCGCTGTCCCCTGCAGCCATCCTCCTTGCACACTGCTTGTCGGGCAGTTTCTTCGGTCCCCCCTCACTCATGGCAATGGGAGAGATTAACTTCCACTCTGGGAGGTAGAAACGCGTCAGCTCACCCAACAAGCTTCTGAGGCGGCTCCAACAGCAGCCGGACTGCTGAGGCTTTCGTGCGTCCCGCTGTGATAGAGGGGACGCCTGCACCTGACGGAGGAGGAAGGAGGAGCACTCTCACCATCGGTAGGTAACTCTTTTGCCCAGAGGTTGCTGTGGTTTAACCCTGGCCGGCAGCTGAGCACCACACAGCCGCTCGCTCGCTCCCCCCAGGGGCATGGGGGGAGAGAATAGGAAGGGTAAGAGGGAGAAAGCTCACGGGTTCTCGTAAAGACAGTTTCACAATTTGAAAACAAGGGTAAGAAAAAGAAACCCAAGAAACAAGAGAGAGAGAAGAAAGCAAAGCCTCAGAAAACCAGGAGATGCCAAAAGAAGCAAGGCTGTTGGCAAAAGCCATTGTAATAGAAGTTTACAAAAATGTGACTTGATAGAACTCCATGGCAAGATTCACTCTATTACTTACTAAAACTTACAAAGGAAGATCAACTCAGAATCGCATCAGAAGGATTTCTGCAGAGAGACCAGAGAGACTAAAGGGACCCGCCCGTTGAGTCACAAGGTTCAGAATGGAGCCCCTTGCTTTCTGAGGTCCTTCTCAGAGAGGAGTTTAGGTGCGGCTGAATGCAGACTTCGTCTCAGACTTGGTCACCGGTTTCTATCTGAAGGATTCTATCTATTTAGTAGCAATCTAAGGTTCATTCCCAGTTTAAGGTAAAGGATAAAATCTTAGCAGCACTTAATATGACTTTTACATTTGCAAAGTGAGTTGGTAGGATTTACTACACTCACAACAGTGGCTAGATTACAGATTTGGAATGATAGTATTATATGTGCTGTTGTGTCCATAAATTGATTCGCACACACAGAGAGATATATAGAAATACATCTATTCATAGAAAGAGATGTGTATATGAAGGTATACTTCTTAAAAAATCCCCTCGAGCCCTGTGAAATACTCACTGTTACAGGGCATCTTGAGAAACAAGGGTTAAAAGTGGGAAAGAGGGACGTAGAGAAGATACTTTGTAAGAACTGCACCGCACTGAGACATATTGGAGATAAAGACTGTCTGCACTGACTCTCTGCTAACTCGCAATGAGGATTAGCACAAGGGCGAATCGTAGCAGAATAGAACAGACCGCCAAAATAGTGCCCTAGAGTTAACTTTATAACTCATTATAAATTTATTTTAATACCAAGAAACACACCTCCTAGCTAGAAAAGCATGGTGGTCCTGGCAAGAGCAGCCTTCAGACGGGCCAGGCCTGGAGAGCTGGGGAAAGGCTGGAGCAAAGGAGAGGTGCCCTTCGTGCAAGAGGAGCCGGTGAGATGCTCAGGGGGCAGAGGGGGAGACAGGAGAAGACTGCAGCAAGGTGGAGATGCACAAGTCCCTGGGGGGCCCCCATGGGCTGCACCCTCAAGCGCTGAGGGAGCTGGCAGATGGGCTTGAGAGGCCCCTCCCAAAGGCCGATGGGCCTGAAGGCTGCAAGAAAGCAAACCCCCCCGGGGCTGATGAGCAGTGCACTGGAGGGAAAAGTGGCTGAGCGGCCGGGCCCCGAGGGCGCTGAGCAGTGGCACCAAGGCTAGTTGGAGGTCCTGCCCCTCTGCCGTGTCCTGCTCTGGGCTCCCCAGTGCAAGACAGAGGTGGCCATACTGGAGAGAACCCCCAGCCCCGCAGAGTTCCGCCCCCCCCACTTTCCGTTGGGCTCAGAATGTTGGTCCGTTGGAGCCAACGGCCACCAGAGAGAGCGGGACGGAGCTGTGCTGGCACGGCGCAGCGCTGCGAGAGGCAGGCTCTGGCCGAACAGCGCTGCCCTGGCACCGGTACCCCCGCTTGCCAGCCTCGCTGTGCCGGCTGAGCCGCATTCTCCGTGCACGGCGAGGGTCCTCCTGTCCCGGGCAGGATGGGCCAGGCCAACTGCTGCTGTGGCTCCAGGTAGGCTCCCCGCTCGGCTGGGGCTCACGCGGGCACGGCCAGGCCCCGCAGCTGCAGCAGCCTTTCTCATGCCCGCCGCGCTCTGCTCTGCAGGGAGGCTCTCACCGACGCCGAGTCGGTGCTGAGCGCGGACGTGCGGCTGACCCGGGGCCGCAAGAGGAGCGAGAGGCGCCTTCTCCTCCTCCAGGAGGAACTGCTCATCGCCAAGTTGCAGTAAGACGCTCAGAGCCCAGCTGCCTTTGCCCCAGCCCTGGCCCTGGCACCAGGGCAGGGACAGCCTGGCCCCCGCCCCAGGCCCCGGGACCTTGGTGCTGGAGGCACCCATGTCCGTCCCAAGGGCAGGTGGGGGACAGGGCTCTGCCCGGGGGGACCCCGAGGAGCCCACCTCCAGCTCACGGCCTGCCTCTCCTCTCTGCAGACGTGGCAGCACCCTGCGCCCACAGCTCCGCCTGCCCCTCGACCAGCTGTGGGTGCTGAGCAGCCGGAAGGTGGGAGCAGGGGAGGAGGAGGAGGAAGGCGGCGATGAGGACAGCACCTCCTTCATCCTCATCTGGCCCAGCGGCTCCTGCGTTGTCGATTTCGGGTGAGGCGTGGTGCCACGTCCCATGGCAGGGCAGGAGAGGTGCCCAAGCACGGCCAGGCGGCCATCCTGGGAAGGGCCTCTGCCCTGTGTGCAGAGCCTGGGCAGGGAGCGGGCAGCACGCCGGCAGGGAGGGATGGGGGGGCATTCCCACCTCCTGCAGCCCCCGGTCACCTTGTGGTCCCCAGAAGGCAAGGGCAAAAGCAGCTGCTCTGGCAGGGCAGAGGGCTACGGGCTGCGGGCAGCACGGCCTGACGCTGTTTCTCCTCTCTTTCTGCAGCTCCCGGGCGCTGAAGGAGCTGTGGGAGGGCACGCTGCTGGGGTAAGGCGCGGGGACGCTGCAGGCGCAGCGGGATGGGGGAACACAGCTCCCCAGCTGGGGAGAGGTGCCCCCGCGGCTGCGGGCAGCTCTCGGCAAGCGCTGCGCGACAAGAGAGAAGGGGCAGCTTGGGGCTCAGCCAGCTCTCTCCCTGTCCCTTGGCGGTGCACAGGACCCCGGAAGGAGCAAAGAGAGCCCCGGTGACCCGTCTCCCATCCATCAAGCTCCTGGAGAGCAGCAGAAGCACCAGGAGCCTGGAGAGGCTGATGGAGGCCCAGGCAGAGGTGAGAATGGCTGCCTTTCAGCCGCCTCCGGCTGTGCCCAGGTGCCAGGGATGTGGGGTGAGCTTGTGCGGGAGGGAGGGAGAGTGCCACTCGGGGAGCGGAGAGGGTTGGGGAGCCACCAGGACCGGCGGCACGTCCTCCCAAGTGGCACTGGGAAGAATCGTGCTGCGTGGGGCAGAGAGCCCGGGAGGGCAGAGGGTCCCAGCTGTGCCACGCTCAGGCCGCTAATGCCGGGTGGCACCTCGCCCGTGGCACTTTGTGCTGCGGGGCCGCTCTCTAAGCGCAGCCTGGTTCTTGCAGGCTGATCCCAAGCAAGGGCCACCGCTGGCGTCTTCCGGCAACGGAGGAGGAGTTTGCCGCTCAGCAGGTGAGTTCTGGAAAGAAAGGCAACCTCCTGCCAGCGGTTGAGCTGTGCTCACTTGTCCCTTGAGTGTCGCCATGCAGGTGTGGCACCCCAAGGGAGGACTTCACCTGGAGGAGCAAGGACACCCGCTGGGCAGCGGCCGCTGGACGTGGTTCTGCAGGGACACGGAGCCTGTACTGCTGCCCACAGCTTGGAGGAGGGCAGGGCGAGGGCTGCCACAGGCTGTCCCGCTGGCATGCCGGCCCTCAGGATCCTCCGAGCTGGAGCCGCTGAGCCGGAGCCGTGCTTCCAGCTGACGGCTCCCTGCCCATCCTGCCGCTCTGCTTAGCACCGCGCTGCAGGCAGGGCAGGGCAGGGCAGGGCAGTCCCCGGGAGCGCTGGGCTGGCGGTCTCCATTGAGGGTCTCTTGCTCTCTTTTCCTTTGCAATAGAAGAGAGCAGCAGCAGCAGCAGGAGGAGGAGGGGGCTGCCCTGGCCCTTTGCTCTGCGTCGGAGCCTGGCCGCTGCCCAGGTGCCAGGGCAGGCGGGCTCCGGCTGCGGCAGGGCGCTCTTTGGCCAGCCCCTGGCAGCCCTCTGCGGGGAGGACGGCACGCTGCCCCAGCCCATCCAGGTAAGCCAGCCTGGAGAGGGGGTGCCCTGCCCTCTCTCCGCCTGTTCCGCAGAGGCGGTGGGTGTTCCCAGGGGCTGCGGGCGTGGGGGATTGGGCTCTTCACCCATGCCTCACGCTTCTGGTGCCAGCCCCTTTTGAGGGCCAGGAGCCGCATCTGGGGCAGTGCTCTGGCCACCGCTCTTGGAAGCCAGCTCCTCAGGCACGCAACTGTCCTCCTGCCTCTTGTGCAGGAGCTGCTGGCTGTCCTGCAGCGGGAAGGACCGACAACAGAGGGGATATTCCGCAAAGCTCCCAGCGGGGCAGAGTTTTGGGATCTGCGGAAGGCCCTGGACCACGGCGTGGACATCGACCTGGGAAGGCAGCCTGCGGTGCTGCTGGCCGTCGTCTTGAAGGTGAGCGCTTCTGACCTGCAGCTGGAAGAGCCCCTGGCTGGCCTGGAGTGTTCAGGGGCTCACCTGGAGCCCTTGGCATTGCAGGACTTCCTCCGAAGCATCCCCGCCAGGCTCCTTGTGACAGAGCTCTACGAGGACTGGCTGGCAGCGATGCAGAAGTCCAGCAAGGAGGAGAAGATGGGAGAGCTGAAAGCGTAAGTGTGGGCAGCAGCCTGCCTGTTGAGCAGGAGCCCTGACCCCCAGCTGACAGCACCTGGAAGGCTGCGCAGCACAGCCTCTGGCGCGCGCCTGCCTGGGGCAAGCTTTGGGGACGGCTGGGGACAACAGCTGCTTTATTAACCTGGTCTGGCTGATCCCTCAGGGTGGCCGAGAAGTTGCCTGCAGCCAACCTCCTCCTCCTCAAGCGGCTGCTCGCACTGCTCCAGGACATCGGCCACAACGCGTCCACCAGCAGAATGACCCCCAGCAACCTGGCCATCTGCCTTGGGCCGAACCTCCTGAGCCCACCAAACGAGGACCTGCTGCCGCTGGAGGCCATGCTGGAGGTGACTCAGAAGGTAGGCTGGAGTGAGCAGGCGGCTGCAGCCTTCCCGAACCCTCGGAGCTTGGCTGTGGAGAGGTCCCTGGCTGCCTCCTGTCCTGAGCAAATGCTGGTGGGGTGGCTGCCTGGAAGGAGGGGGAGTGGGAGAGGCTGCCTGATACCTTTTCCAGCAGCTGGCTTGAGAGCAAGGCTTTGCTGTGTGCAGGTGAAGGTGCTGGTGGAGTTTATGATTGCAAACTGTGGTGCCATCTTTGGGGAGGAGATGGATGGCCTCTCCTGTTCAGCAGCCGCGGAGTCGCCGGCACCCGTGGACACATCCACAGGTACGAGGAGGAACGCAGGGTTGTCACAGGGTGGGGCTTGGCATACCAGAAACCTCAACGTCAAGAAGACAACTGGTGTAGGGCTTTGAGAGGGCTTTGCTTTAGGTGTTCTTTACTCGCAAGAAGTCACCTCGCTCACATGCTCTGGCTTTCTAGCCCTGCACTTGGAAGTGCCAAGTGGCCCTGCAGGCAGAGCAGAAGAGGAGCATCAGGCAAAAGCCCGTCTGGAAGCATCCTCCGCTCTGCTGGACCTCCTCGAAGAAGCTGGCGGAGACACAGCGGTGGAGTCTGAAACGGCAGAGGTATGGCAGCTCCACAAACACTGTGACAACGTGTCTCGGGCAGGAGGGTGGTTTCTGATGAGGCCAAGTCACTGCTGTGCCTCCTCCTGGCATCCATCTCCCCTGTGTGTGGGGTTCCTCCTCCCCCCGCAGTGATACATTGTAGGGAAAAGTGTAAAGGTTGTTTCTCAGATGCATTAGGCATGTGCTTCATCAGCCAAAATACCTACAAAATCCCTCCAAAAAGACAGAGGGGTGCAGCAGTACACTGGAGAGGGCTTTTGCTACGATCCTACTTCAGCACAGCTTCATCAAGTCTACTTTGGGGGCATGGGTGGACCGTGTGAAATGTGGCTGATGCAAAGCAGCATCTCCTCTGGAGAGCTAAGGTGGCAATTTGGCAATCAGTCGCTTACTACTCCAGGCCGTCTCTTGCCACCTGCGAACTCCAAAATTTCTGGTTTAGGCACCTCCAGCTTTGCCTGCAGCCATCCCCGAGAGTGCAGCAGAGTCCCTCATACGCCCGGAACAACTGACAGACCTTTCCGAGGAAAGAAGGTAAAAGGAGTCAGCTTTGCTTCAAATCAGAACTGACTCCAGCAGATCACGGCTTTCCCTATCTAACAGCACGGTGGGATGGAAAGGTTTGCAGGCCGTCCCCAGGAAACTGAAAACCAAAGAAAAAGAAAGAGGCAAGAGACCTGGGCAGAGCCAAGGGGGTACGAACGAGAGAATAAGAGGAGGAAGAGAGAAGGCGGCAACCGAAGAAAAGCAAGAAGGGGCAGGAGGTGAAGGCGGCCAGGTGTGTAGCAGGCTCTGCTGCCCATCTTCCCCAGCTCTCAGGACTGCTCGAAGTCCGTCCAACTCGCTGGCAAGGGACGGCGAGGGATGGTGCTGCGCAGGGTTTGGAAAGAACTCCGTGGCAGCTCCCCAGGGGCTCCCCGTCGAGCCCTGCTGCGTGGCACAGGGGCACTGTGCATCTCTGCACAGGCACAGCTCTCTGAGGGCATTGCCCATGGGGACGAGGCGCCAGAGCCAGCCCCATGCCAGTGCCAGCAAGAGCTCTCTCTTCTGGGCCAGAAACACTTCCTGCAAATGGTGTTCACCAAGGAAAGGGGAACCAAGGCATGCCCAGTCCTGCTTCTCTGGGTTTATCAGAGCTTTCTGACTCTGTCCTTGCAGGTGCTGATTCGTTTTCAGAGGCTGAAGCGCTGCGACTCCTGGGCCCCCCCGCGCAGTTGACGTCAACAATAAAAGCGTCTTGTCTCTCTTCCGACTGTGTCTGCCATGGGCTGTTGTGGAGTGGGGAGTTGTTGTTTGGTGTGGAATCCTTGGGGAGGAGTTTGGGAGCATCCCTTGTCCCAGCATCCTTTCCAGCGGGCATCAGGGCTGAGTGCAGGTGCTTTAGGAGTGAAACCAAAGCACAGGGTCCCACAGGAGGGTTGAGGTTGGAAGGCACCTGTGGAGCTGATGTGGTCCAACATGTGCTCAAGCAGGCTCCCCTAGAGCAGGTTGCCCAGGACCATGTCCTGGTGGGTTTTGGCTATCTCCCAGGCGCAGCGCCACCAGGCCAGAGTGAGGGCAAGACGTGGGCAGGGTGCTGTGGCCAGGAAGGGCTGAGGGTCCTTCTGCAGCCACCGTCACCTGCGGCTCGCTGTCCCCTGCAGCCATCCTCCTTGCACACTGCTTGTCGGGCAGTTTCTTCGGTCCCCCCTCACTCATGGCAATGGGAGAGATTAACTTCCACTCTGGGAGGTAGAAACGCGTCAGCTCACCCAACAAGCTTCTGAGGCGGCTCCAACAGCAGCCGGACTGCTGAGGCTTTCGTGCGTCCCGCTGTGATAGAGGGGACGCCTGCACCTGACGGAGGAGGAAGGAGGAGCACTCTCACCATCGGTAGGTAACTCTTTTGCCCAGAGGTTGCTGTGGTTTAACCCTGGCCGGCAGCTGAGCACCACACAGCCGCTCGCTCGCTCCCCCCAGGGGCATGGGGGGAGAGAATAGGAAGGGTAAGAGGGAGAAAGCTCACGGGTTCTCGTAAAGACAGTTTCACAATTTGAAAACAAGGGTAAGAAAAAGAAACCCAAGAAACAAGAGAGAGAGAAGAAAGCAAAGCCTCAGAAAACCAGGAGATGCCAAAAGAAGCAAGGCTGTTGGCAAAAGCCATTGTAATAGAAGTTTACAAAAATGTGACTTGATAGAACTCCATGGCAAGATTCACTCTATTACTTACTAAAACTTACAAAGGAAGATCAACTCAGAATCGCATCAGAAGGATTTCTGCAGAGAGACCAGAGAGACTAAAGGGACCCGCCCGTTGAGTCACAAGGTTCAGAATGGAGCCCCTTGCTTTCTGAGCTCCTTCTCAGAGAGGAGTTTAGGTGTGGCTGAATGCAGACTTCGTCTCAGACTTGGTCACCGGTTTCTATCTGAAGGATTCTATCTATTTAGTAGCAATCTAAGGTTCATTCCCAGTTTAAGGTAAAGGATAAAATCTTAGCAGCACTTAATATGACTTTTACATTTGCAAAGTGAGTTGGTAGGATTTACTACACTCACAACAGTGGCTAGATTACAGATTTGGAATGATAGTATTATATGTGCTGTTGTGTCCATAAATTGATTCGCACACACAGAGAGATATATAGAAATACATCTATTCATAGAAAGAGATGTGTATATGAAGGTATACTTCTTAAAAAATCCCCTCGAGCCCTGTGAAATACTCACTGTTACAGGGCATCTTGAGAAACAAGGGTTAAAAGTGGGAAAGAGGGACGTAGAGAAGATACTTTGTAAGAACTGCACCGCACTGAGACATATTGGAGATAAAGACTGTCTGCACTGACTCTCTGCTAACTCGCAATGAGGATTAGCACAAGGGCGAATCGTAGCAGAATAGAACAGACCGCCAAAATAGTGCCCTAGAGTTAACTTTATAACTCATTATAAATTTATTTTAATAGTAAGAAACACACCTCCTAGCTAGAAAAGCATGGTGGTCCTGGCAAGAGCAGCCTTCAGACGGGCCAGGCCTGGAGAGCTGGGGAAAGGCTGGAGCAAAGGAGAGGTGCCCTTCGTGCAAGAGGAGCCGGTGAGATGCTCAGGGGGCAGAGGGGGAGACAGGAGAAGACTGCAGCAAGGTGGAGATGCACAAGTCCCTGGGGGGCCCCCATGGGCTGCACCCTCAAGCGCTGAGGGAGCTGGCAGATGGGCTTGAGAGGCCCCTCCCAAAGGCCGATGGGCCTGAAGGCTGCAAGAAAGCAAACCCCCCCGGGGCTGATGAGCAGTGCACTGGAGGGAAAAGTGGCTGAGCGGCCGGGCCCCGAGGGCGCTGAGCAGTGGCACCAAGGCTAGTTGGAGGTCCTGCCCCTCTGCCGTGTCCTGCTCTGGGCTCCCCAGTGCAAGACAGAGGTGGCCATACTGGAGAGAACCCCCAGCCCCGCAGAGTTCCGCCCCCCCCACTTTCCGTTGGGCTCAGAATGTTGGTCCGTTGGAGCCAACGGCCACCAGAGAGAGCGGGACGGAGCTGTGCTGGCACGGCGCAGCGCTGCGAGAGGCAGGCTCTGGCCGAACAGCGCTGCCCCGGCACCGGTACCCCGCTTGCCAGCCTCGCTGTGCCGGCTGAGCCGCATTCTCCGTGCACGGCGAGGGTCCTCCTGTCCCGGGCAGGATGGGCCAGGCCAACTGCTGCTGTGGCTCCAGGTAGGCTCCCCGCTGGGCTGGGGCTCACGCGGGCACGGCCAGGCCCCGCAGCTGCAGCAGCCTTTCTCATGCCCGCCGCGCTCTGCTCTGCAGGGAGGCTCTCACCGACGCCGAGTCGGTGCTGAGCGCGGACGTGCGGCTGACCCGGGGCCGCAAGAGGAGCGAGAGGCGCCTTCTCCTCCTCCAGGAGGAACTGCTCATCGCCAAGTTGCAGTAAGACCCTCCGAGCCCAGCTGCCTTTGCCCCAGCCCTGGCCCTGGCACCAGGGCAGGGACAGCCTGGCCCCCGCCCCAGGCCCCGGGACCTTGGTGCTGGAGGCACCCATGTCCGTCCCAAGGGCAGGTGGGGGACAGGGCTCTGCCCGGGGGGACCCCGAGGAGCCCACCTCCAGCTCACGGCCTGCCTCTCCTCTCTGCAGACGTGGCAGCACCCTGCGCCCACAGCTCCGCCTGCCCCTCGACCAGCTGTGGGTGCTGAGCAGCCGGAAGGTGGGAGCAGGGGAGGAGGAGGAGGAAGGCGGCGATGAGGACAGCACCTCCTTCATCCTCATCTGGCCCAGCGGCTCCTGCGTTGTCGATTTCGGGTGAGGCGTGGTGCCACGTCCCATGGCAGGGCAGGAGAGGTGCCCAAGCACGGCCAGGCGGCCATCCTGGGAAGGGCCTCTGCCCTGTGTGCAGAGCCTGGGCAGGGAGCGGGCAGCACGCCGGCAGGGAGGGATGGGGGGGCATTCCCACCTCCTGCAGCCCCCGGTCACCTTGTGGTCCCCAGAAGGCAAGGGCAAAAGCAGCTGCTCTGGCAGGGCAGAGGGCTACGGGCTGCGGGCAGCACGGCCTGACGCTGTTTCTCCTCTCTTTCTGCAGCTCCCGGGCGCTGAAGGAGCTGTGGGAGGGCACGCTGCTGGGGTAAGGCGCGGGGACGCTGCAGGCGCAGCGGGATGGGGGAACACAGCTCCCCAGCTGGGGAGAGGTGCCCCCGCGGCTGCGGGCAGCTCTCGGCAAGCGCTGCGCGACAAGAGAGAAGGGGCAGCTTGGGGCTCAGCCAGCTCTCTCCCTGTCCCTTGGCGGTGCACAGGACCCCGGAAGGAGCAAAGAGAGCCCCGGTGACCCGTCTCCCATCCATCAAGCTCCTGGAGAGCAGCAGGAGCACCAGGAGCCTGGAGAGGCTGATGGAGGCCCAGGCAGAGGTGAGAATGGCTGCCTTTCAGCCGCCTCCGGCTGTGCCCAGGTGCCAGGGATGTGGGGTGAGCTTGTGCGGGAGGGAGGGAGAGTGCCACTCGGGGAGCGGAGAGGGTTGGGGAGCCACCAGGACCGGCGGCACGTCCTCCCAAGTGGCACTGGGAAGAATCGTGCTGCGTGGGGCAGAGAGCCCGGGAGGGCAGAGGGTCCCAGCTGTGCCACGCTCAGGCCGCTAATGCCGGGTGGCACCTCGCCCGTGGCACTTTGTGCTGCGGGGCCGCTCTCTAAGCGCAGCCTGGTTCTTGCAGGCTGATCCCAAGCAAGGGCCACCGCTGGCGTCTTCCGGCAACGGAGGAGGAGTTTGCCGCTCAGCAGGTGAGTTCTGGAAAGAAAGGCAACCTCCTGCCAGCGGTTGAGCTGTGCTCACTTGTCCCTTGAGTGTCGCCATGCAGGTGTGGCACCCCAAGGGAGGACTTCACCTGGAGGAGCAAGGACACCCGCTGGGCAGCGGCTGCTGGACGTGGTTCTGCAGGGACACGGAGCCTGTACTGCTGCCCACAGCTTGGAGGAGGGCAGGGCGAGGGCTGCCACAGGCTGTCCCGCTGGCATGCCGGCCCTCAGGATCCTCCGAGCTGGAGCCGCTGAGCCGGAGCCGTGCTTCCAGCTGACGGCTCCCTGCCCATCCTGCCGCTCTGCTTAGCACCGCGCTGCAGGCAGGGCAGGGCAGGGCAGGGCAGTCCCCGGGAGCGCTGGGCTGGCGGTCTCCATTGAGGGTCTCTTGCTCTCTTTTCCTTTGCAATAGAAGAGAGCAGCAGCAGCAGCAGGAGGAGGAGGGGGCTGCCCTGGCCCTTTGCTCTGCGTCGGAGCCTGGCCGCTGCCCAGGTGCCAGGGCAGGCGGGCTCCGGCTGCGGCAGGGCGCTCTTTGGCCAGCCCCTGGCAGCCCTCTGCGGGGAGGACGGCACGCTGCCCCAGCCCATCCAGGTAAGCCAGCCTGGAGAGGGGGTGCCCTGCCCTCTCTCCGCCTGTTCCGCAGAGGCGGTGGGTGTTCCCAGGGGCTGCGGGCGTGGGGGATTGGGCTCTTCACCCATGCCTCACGCTTCTGGTGCCAGCCCCTTTTGAGGGCCAGGAGCCGCATCTGGGGCAGTGCTCTGGCCACCGTTCTTGGAAGCCAGCTCCTCAGGCACGCAACTGTCCTCCTGCCTCTTGTGCAGGAGCTGCTGGCTGTCCTGCAGCGGGAAGGACCGACAACAGAGGGGATATTCCGCAAAGCTCCCAGCGGGGCAGAGTTTTGGGATCTGCGGAAGGCCCTGGACCACGGCGTGGACATCGACCTGGGAAGGCAGCCTGCGGTGCTGCTGGCCGTCGTCTTGAAGGTGAGCGCTTCTGACCTGCAGCTGGAAGAGCCCCTGGCTGGCCTGGAGTGTTCAGGGGCTCACCTGGAGCCCTTGGCATTGCAGGACTTCCTCCGAAGCATCCCCGCCAGGCTCCTTGTGACAGAGCTCTACGAGGACTGGCTGGCAGCGATGCAGAAGTCCAGCAAGGAGGAGAAGATGGGAGAGCTGAAAGCGTAAGTGTGGGCAGCAGCCTGCCTGTTGAGCAGGAGCCCTGACCCCCAGCTGACAGCACCTGGAAGGCTGCGCAGCACAGCCTCTGGCGCGCGCCTGCCTGGGGCAAGCTTTGGGGACGGCTGGGGACAACAGCTGCTTTATTAACCTGGTCTGGCTGATCCCTCAGGGTGGCCGAGAAGTTGCCTGCAGCCAACCTCCTCCTCCTCAAGCGGCTGCTCGCACTGCTCCAGGACATCGGCCACAACGCGTCCACCAGCAGAATGACCCCCAGCAACCTGGCCATCTGCCTTGGGCCGAACCTCCTGAGCCCACCAAACGAGGACCTGCTGCCGCTGGAGGCCATGCTGGAGGTGACTCAGAAGGTAGGCTGGAGTGAGCAGGCGGCTGCAGCCTTCCCGAACCCTCGGAGCTTGGCTGTGGAGAGGTCCCTGGCTGCCTCCTGTCCTGAGCAAATGCTGGTGGGGTGGCTGCCTGGAAGGAGGGGGAGTGGGAGAGGCTGCCTGATACCTTTTCCGGCAGCTGGCTTGAGAGCAAGGCTTTGCTGTGTGCAGGTGAAGGTGCTGGTGGAGTTTATGATTGCAAACTGTGGTGCCATCTTTGGGGAGGAGATGGATGGCCTCTCCTGTTCAGCAGCCGCGGAGTCGCCGGCACCCGTGGACACATCCACAGGTACGAGGAGGAACGCAGGGTTGTCACAGGGTGGGGCTTGGCATACCAGAAACCTCAACGTCAAGAAGACAACTGGTGTAGGGCTTTGAGAGGGCTTTGCTTTAGGTGTTCTTTACTCGCAAGAAGTCACCTCGCTCACATGCTCTGGCTTTCTAGCCCTGCACTTGGAAGTGCCAAGTGGCCCTGCAGGCAGAGCAGAAGAGGAGCATCAGGCAAAAGCCCGTCTGGAAGCATCCTCCGCTCTGCTGGACCTCCTCGAAGAAGCTGGCGGAGACACAGCGGTGGAGTCTGAAACGGCAGAGGTATGGCAGCTCCACAAACACTGTGACAACGTGTCTCGGGCAGGAGGGTGGTTTCTGATGAGGCCAAGTCACTGCTGTGCCTCCTCCTGGCATCCATCTCCCCTGTGTGTGGGGTTCCTCCTCCCCCCGCAGTGATACATTGTAGGGAAAAGTGTAAAGGTTGTTTCTCAGATGCATTAGGCATGTGCTTCATCAGCCAAAATACCTACAAAATCCCTCCAAAAAGACAGAGGGGTGCAGCAGTACACTGGAGAGGGCTTTTGCTACGATCCTACTTCAGCACAGCTTCATCAAGTCTACTTTGGGGGCATGGGTGGACCGTGTGAAATGTGGCTGATGCAAAGCAGCATCTCCTCTGGAGAGCTAAGGTGGCAATTTGGCAATCAGTCGCTTACTACTCCAGGCCGTCTCTTGCCACCTGCGAACTCCAAAATTTCTGGTTTAGGCACCTCCAGCTTTGCCTGCAGCCATCCCCGAGAGTGCAGCAGAGTCCCTCATACGCCCGGAACAACTGACAGACCTTTCCGAGGAAAGAAGGTAAAAGGAGTCAGCTTTGCTTCAAATCAGAACTGACTCCAGCAGATCACGGCTTTCCCTATCTAATAGCACGGATGGAAAGGTTTGCAGGCCGTCCCCAGGAAACTGAAAACCAAAGAAAAAGAAAGAGGCAAGAGACCTGGGCAGAGCCAAGGGAGTACAAAGGAGAGAATAAGAGGAGGAAGAGAGAAGGCGGCAACCGAAGAAAAGCAAGAAGGGGCAGGAGGTGAAGGCGGCCAGGTGTGTAGCAGGCTCTGCTGCCCATCTTCCCCAGCTCTCAGGACTGCTCGAAGTCCGTCCAACTCGCTGGCAAGGGACGGCGAGGGATGGTGCTGCGCAGGGTTTGGAAAGAACTCCGTGGCAGCTCCCCAGGGGCTCCCCGTCGAGCCCTGCTGCGTGGCACAGGGGCACTGTGCATCTCTGCACAGGCACAGCTCTCTGAGGGCATTGCCCATGGGGACGAGGCGCCAGAGCCAGCCCCATGCCAGTGCCAGCAAGAGCTCTCTCTTCTGGGCCAGAAACACTTCCTGCAAATGGTGTTCACCAAGGAAAGGGGAACCAAGGCATGCCCAGTCCTGCTTCTCTGGGTTTATCAGAGCTTTCTGACTCTGTCCTTGCAGGTGCTGATTTGTTTTCAGAGGCTGAAGCGCTGCGACTCCTGGGCCCCCCCGCGCAGTTGACGTCAACAATAAAAGCGTCTTGTCTCTCTTCCGACTGTGTCTGCCATGGGCTGTTGTGGAGTGGGGAGTTGTTGTTTGGTGTGGAATCCTTGGGGAGGAGTTTGGGAGCATCCCTTGTCCCAGCATCCTTTCCAGCGGGCATCAGGGCTGAGTGCAGGTGCTTTAGGAGTGAAACCAAAGCACAGGGTCCCACAGGAGGGTTGAGGTTGGAAGGCACCTGTGGAGCTGATGTGGTCCAACATGTGCTCAAGCAGGCTCCCCTAGAGCAGGTTGCCCAGGACCATGTCCTGGTGGGTTTTGGCTATCTCCCAGGCGCAGCGCCACCAGGCCAGAGTGAGGGCAAGACGTGGGCAGGGTGCTGTGGCCAGGAAGGGCTGAGGGTCCTTCTGCAGCCACCGTCACCTGCGGCTCGCTGTCCCCTGCAGCCATCCTCCTTGCACACTGCTTGTTGGGCAGTTTCTTCGGTCCCCCCTCACTCATGGCAATGGGAGAGATTAACTTCCACTCTGGGAGGTAGAAACGCGTCAGCTCACCCAACAAGCTTCTGAGGCGGCTCCAACAGCAGCCGGACTGCTGAGGCTTTCGTGCGTCCCGCTGTGATAGAGGGGACGCCTGCACCTGACGGAGGAGGAAGGAGGAGCACTCTCACCATCGGTAGGTAACTCTTTTGCCCAGAGGTTGCTGTGGTTTAACCCTGGCCGGCAGCTGAGCACCACACAGCCGCTCGCTCGCTCCCCCCAGGGGCATGGGGGGAGAGAATAGGAAGGGTAAGAGGGAGAAAGCTCACGGGTTCTCGTAAAGACAGTTTCACAATTTGAAAACAAGGGTAAGAAAAAGAAACCCAAGAAACAAGAGAGAGAGAAGAAAGCAAAGCCTCAGAAAACCAGGAGATGCCAAAAGAAGCAAGGCTGTTGGCAAAAGCCATTGTAATAGAAGTTTACAAAAATGTGACTTGATAGAACTCCATGGCAAGATTCACTCTATTACTTACTAAAACTTACAAAGGAAGATCAACTCAGAATCGCATCAGAAGGATTTCTGCAGAGAGACCAGAGAGACTAAAGGGACCCGCCCGTTGAGTCACAAGGTTCAGAATGGAGCCCCTTGCTTTCTGAACTCCTTCTCAGAGAGGAGTTTAGGTGCGGCTGAATGCAGACTTCGTCTCAGACTTGGTCACCGGTTTCTATCTGAAGGATTCTATCTATTTAGTAGCAATCTAAGGTTCATTCCCAGTTTAAGGTAAAGGATAAAATCTTAGCAGCACTTAATGACTTTTACATTTGCAAAGTGTGTTGGTAGGATTTACTACACTCACAACAGTGGCTAGATTACAGATTTGGAATGATAGTATTATATGTGCTGTTGTGTCCATAAATTGATTTGCACACACAGAGAGATATATAGAAATACATCTATTCATAGAAAGAGATGTGTATATGAAGGTATACTTCTTAAAAAATCCCCTCGAGCCCTGTGAAATACTCACTGTTACAGGGCATCTTGAGAAACAAGGGTTAAAAGTGGGAAAGAGGGACGTAGAGAAGATACTTTGTAAGAACTGCACCGCACTGAGACATATTGGAGATAAAGACTGTCTGCACTGACTCTCTGCTAACTAGCAATGAGGATTAGCACAAGGGCGAATCGTAGCAGAATAGAACAGACCGCCAAAATAGTGCCCTAGAGTTAACTTTATAACTCATTATAAATTTATTTTAATACCAAGAAACACACCT
Organism: Gavia stellata; assembly: GCF_030936135.1. Lineage (NCBI taxonomy): Eukaryota > Metazoa > Chordata > Aves > Gaviiformes > Gaviidae > Gavia > Gavia stellata. The sequence continues at coordinate 653,302 of NC_082630.1, read as the reverse complement.
CCTAGCTAGAAAAGCATGGTGGTCCTGGCAAGAGCAGCCTTCAGACGGGCCAGGCCTGGAGAGCTGGGGAAAGGCTGGAGCAAAGGAGAGGTGCCCTTCGTGCAAGAGGAGCCGGTGAGATGCTCAGGGGGCAGAGGGGGAGACAGGAGAAGACTGCAGCAAGGTGGAGATGCACAAGTCCCTGGGGGGCCCCCATGGGCTGCACCCTCAAGCGCTGAGGGAGCTGGCAGATGGGCTTGAGAGGCCCCTCCCAAAGGCCGATGGGCCTGAAGGCTGCAAGAAAGCAAACCCCCCCGGGGCTGATGAGCAGTGCACTGGAGGGAAAAGTGGCTGAGCGGCCGGGCCCCGAGGGCGCTGAGCAGTGGCACCAAGGCTAGTTGGAGGTCCTGCCCCTCTGCCGTGTCCTGCTCTGGGCTCCCCAGTGCAAGACAGAGGTGGCCATACTGGAGAGAACCCCCAGCCCCGCAGAGTTCCGCCCCCCCCACTTTCCGTTGGGCTCAGAATGTTGGTCCGTTGGAGCCAACGGCCACCAGAGAGAGCGGGACGGAGCTGTGCTGGCACGGCGCAGCGCTGCGAGAGGCAGGCTCTGGCCGAACAGCGCTGCCCCGGCACCGGTACCCCGCTTGCCAGCCTCGCTGTGCCGGCTGAGCCGCATTCTCCGTGCACGGCGAGGGTCCTCCTGTCCCGGGCAGGATGGGCCAGGCCAACTGCTGCTGTGGCTCCAGGTAGGCTCCCCGCTCGGCTGGGGCTCACGCGGGCACGGCCAGGCCCCGCAGCTGCAGCAGCCTTTCTCATGCCCGCCGCGCTCTGCTCTGCAGGGAGGCTCTCACCGACGCCGAGTCGGTGCTGAGCGCGGACGTGCGGCTGACCCGGGGCCGCAAGAGGAGCGAGAGGCGCCTTCTCCTCCTCCAGGAGGAACTGCTCATCGCCAAGTTGCAGTAAGACGCTCAGAGCCCAGCTGCCTTTGCCCCAGCCCTGGCCCTGGCACCAGGGCAGGGACAGCCTGGCCCCCGCCCCAGGCCCCGGGACCTTGGTGCTGGAGGCACCCATGTCCGTCCCAAGGGCAGGTGGGGGACAGGGCTCTGCCCGGGGGGACCCCGAGGAGCCCACCTCCAGCTCACGGCCTGCCTCTCCTCTCTGCAGACGTGGCAGCACCCTGCGCCCACAGCTCCGCCTGCCCCTCGACCAGCTGTGGGTGCTGAGCAGCCGGAAGGTGGGAGCAGGGGAGGAGGAGGAGGAAGGCGGCGATGAGGACAGCACCTCCTTCATCCTCATCTGGCCCAGCGGCTCCTGTGTTGTCGATTTCGGGTGAGGCGTGGTGCCACGTCCCATGGCAGGGCAGGAGAGGTGCCCAAGCACGGCCAGGCGGCCATCCTGGGAAGGGCCTCTGCCCTGTGTGCAGAGCCTGGGCAGGGAGCGGGCAGCACGCCGGCAGGGAGGGATGGGGGGGCATTCCCACCTCCTGCAGCCCCCGGTCACCTTGTGGTCCCCAGAAGGCAAGGGCAAAAGCAGCTGCTCTGGCAGGGCAGAGGGATACGGGCTGCGGGCAGCACGGCCTGACGCTGTTTCTCCTCTCTTTCTGCAGCTCCCGGGCGCTGAAGGAGCTGTGGGAGGGCACGCTGCTGGGGTAAGGCGCGGGGACGCTGCAGGCGCAGCGGGATGGGGGAACACAGCTCCCCAGCTGGGGAGAGGTGCCCCTGCGGCTGCGGGCAGCTCTCGGCAAGCGCTGCGCGACAAGAGAGAAGGGGCAGCTTGGGGCTCAGCCAGCTCTCTCCCTGTCCCTTGGCGGTGCACAGGACCCCGGAAGGAGCAAAGAGAGCCCCGGTGACCCGTCTCCCATCCATCAAGCTCCTGGAGAGCAGCAGGAGCACCAGGAGCCTGGAGAGGCTGATGGAGGCCCAGGCAGAGGTGAGAATGGCTGCCTTTCAGCCGCCTCCGGCTGTGCCCAGGTGCCAGGGATGTGGGGTGAGCTTGTGCGGGAGGGAGGGAGAGTGCCACTCGGGGAGCGGAGAGGGTTGGGGAGCCACCAGGACCGGCGGCACGTCCTCCCAAGTGGCACTGGGAAGAATCGTGCTGCGTGGGGCAGAGAGCCCGGGAGGGCAGAGGGTCCCAGCTGTGCCACGCTCAGGCCGCTAATGCCGGGTGGCACCTCGCCCGTGGCACTTTGTGCTGCGGGGCCGCTCTCTAAGCGCAGCCTGGTTCTTGCAGGCTGATCCCAAGCAAGGGCCACCGCTGGCGTCTTCCGGCAACGGAGGAGGAGTTTGCCGCTCAGCAGGTGAGTTCTGGAAAGAAAGGCAACCTCCTGCCAGCGGCTGAGCTGTGCTCACTTGTCCCTTGAGTGTCGCCATGCAGGTGTGGCACCCCAAGGGAGGACTTCACCTGGAGGAGCAAGGACACCCGCTGGGCAGCGGCCGCTGGACGTGGTTCTGCAGGGACACGGAGCCTGTACTGCTGCCCACAGCTTGGAGGAGGGCAGGGCGAGGGCTGCCACAGGCTGTCCCGCTGGCATGCCGGCCCTCAGGATCCTCCGAGCTGGAGCCGCTGAGCCGGAGCCGTGCTTCCAGCTGACGGCTCCCTGCCCATCCTGCCGCTCTGCTTAGCACCGCGCTGCAGGCAGGGCAGGGCAGGGCAGAGCAGTCCCCGGGAGCGCTGGGCTGGCGGTCTCCATTGAGGGTCTCCTGCTCTCTTTTCCTTTGCAACAGAAGAGAGCAGCAGCAGCAGCAGCAGCAGGAGGAGGAGGAGGGGGCTGCCCTGGCCCTTTGCTCTGCGTCGGAGCCTGGCCGCTGCCCAGGTGCCAGGGCAGGCGGGCTCCGGCTGCGGCAGGGCGCTCTTTGGCCAGCCCCTGGCAGCCCTCTGCGGGGAGGACGGCACGCTGCCCCAGCCCATCCAGGTAAGCCAGCCTGGAGAGGGGGTGCCCTGCCCTCTCTCCGCCTGTTCCGCAGAGGCGGTGGGTGTTCCCAGGGGCTGCGGGCGTGGGGGATTGGGCTCTTCACCCATGCCTCACGCTTCTGGTGCCAGCCCCTTTTGAGGGCCAGGAGCCGCATCTGGGGCAGTGCTCTGGCCACCGCTCTTGGAAGCCAGCTCCTCAGGCACGCAACTGTCCTCCTGCCTCTTGTGCAGGAGCTGCTGGCTGTCCTGCAGCGGGAAGGACCGACAACAGAGGGGATATTCCGCAAAGCTCCCAGCGGGGCAGAGTTTTGGGATCTGCGGAAGGCCCTGGACCACGGCGTGGACATCGACCTGGGAAGGCAGCCTGCGGTGCTGCTGGCCGTCGTCTTGAAGGTGAGCGCTTCTGACCTGCAGCTGGAAGAGCCCCTGGCTGGCCTGGAGTGTTCAGGGGCTCACCTGGAGCCCTTGGCATTGCAGGACTTCCTCCGAAGCATCCCCGCCAGGCTCCTTGTGACAGAGCTCTACGAGGACTGGCTGGCAGCGATGCAGAAGTCCAGCAAGGAGGAGAAGATGGGAGAGCTGAAAGCGTAAGTGTGGGCAGCAGCCTGCCTGTTGAGCATTAGCCCTGACCCCCAGCTGACAGCACCTGGAAGGCTGCGCAGCACAGCCTCTGGCGCCCGCCTGCCTGGGGCAAGCTTTGGGGACGGCTGGGGACAACAGCTGCTTTATTAACCTGGTCTGGCTGATCCCTCAGGGTGGCCGAGAAGTTGCCTGCAGCCAACCTCCTCCTCCTCAAGCGGCTGCTCGCACTGCTCCAGGACATCGGCCACAACGCGTCCACCAGCAGAATGACCCCCAGCAACCTGGCCATCTGCCTTGGGCCGAACCTCCTGAGCCCACCAAACGAGGACCTGCTGCCGCTGGAGGCCATGCTGGAGGTGACTCAGAAGGTAGGCTGGAGTGAGCAGGCGGCTGCAGCCTTCCCGAACCCTCGGAGCTTGGCTGTGGAGAGGTCCCTGGCTGCCTCCTGTCCTGAGCAAATGCTGGTGGGGTGGCTGCCTGGAAGGAGGGGGAGTGGGAGAGGCTGCCTGATACCTTTTCCGGCAGCTGGCTTGAGAGCAAGGCTTTGCTGTGTGCAGGTGAAGGTGCTGGTGGAGTTCCTGATTGACAACTACAGGGAACTCTTTGCGGAGGGGACAAGTGACCTCTCCTGTCCAGCAGCCAAGGAGCTGCCAGCCCCCCTGCCGAGATCCCGAGGTAAGAGGCGGGAGGGAGGGTTGTCACAGGCTGGGGCTTGGGACACCACAAAGCTCAGCGTTGTTTCTGGCAGGGCTGGGCATCGAGTGTTGTCCTCTCAGCCCCGCTGGCCCCCTGACCTCTCCTTGGCCACTGCCTCTCGGGGCAAGAACGCTTTGCTCTGCAAGAGGAGCTCAAGCCTGCAGACAGGGCCTCAGAGGGCTGCAAAGAGACGTGGTGTAGGGCTTTGGGTGGGTTCTGCTTGAGCTGTTTTTTACTTGCCAGCAGTCGCTTTGCTTGACATGCTTTTGCTTTCTAGAGCGGCGTTGGGAAGAGCCAAGTGTCCCGGCAGACACCGAGCATCGAGCAGAAGCCTTGCTGCATGCACCCCCCGCTCTGCTCGGCGTCCTCAGAGAAGCTGGGGGAGAGATGGTGGTGGTGGAAGCTGAAAGGGGAGAGGTATGTCAAGTCCCAGGAGGGGAGTTTCTGGTGAGGCCAAGTCGCTGCTGTGCCTCCTCCTGGCAGTAGAGCTGGTGTGCGTCTGGGTTATTGCTCCACCCGCCGGGATGATCCAGAGTAAGGAAAAGGGGCAAGGCTCTTCCTCAAATGCACTAGGCATGTGCTTAAGCAAAGCAAATGCCTCCAAAATCCCTCCAAAAAGACAGAGGGGAGTAGCTGTCCACGTCAGAGGGGTTTCACTGAGGTCCTACTTCGTCAGAGCTTCGTCAAGTCTATTTTGGGCGGGCGGGGGGACTGTGTGAAATGTGGCTGATGCAAAGCAGCCAGAGGGATCTCCTCTGGAGAGCTAAGGTAGCGAACTGGCAAAGAGGCCCTTACTGCCCCAGGCTGTCCCCTGCCCCCTGCTAACGCTGACATTTCTGTTGTAGGCACCTGCGGCTTCGCCTCCAAGCACCCCCGAGAGCGCGGCAGACTCCCTGGGCTGCCCCAAAGAGCTGGCGAGCCTTCCCGAGGAAAGAAGGTAAAAGGAGTCAGCTTTGCTTCAAATCAGAACTGACTCCAGCAGATCATGGCTTTCCCTATCTAATAGCACGGTGGGATGGAAAGGTTTGCAGGCCGTCCCCAGGAAGCTGAAAACCAAAGAAAAAGAAAGAGGCAAGAGACCTGGGCAGAGCCAAGGGAGTACAAAGGAGAGAATAAGAGGAGGAAGAGAGAAGGCGGCAACCGAAGAAAAGCAAGAAGGGGCAGGAGGTGAAGGCGGCCAGGTGTGTAGCAGGCTCTGCTGCCCATCTTCCCCAGCTCTCAGGACTGCTCGAAGTCCGTCCAACTCGCTGGCAAGGGACGGCGAGGGATGGTGCTGCGCAGGGTTTGGAAAGAACTCCGTGGCAGCTCCCCAGGGGCTCCCCGTCGAGCCCTGCTGCGTGGCACAGGGGCACTGTGCATCTCTGCACAGGCACAGCTCTCTGAGGGCATTGCCCATGGGGACGAGGCGCCAGAGCCAGCCCCATGCCAGTGCCAGCAAGAGCTCTCTCTTCTGGGCCAGAAACACTTCCTGCAAATGGTGTTCACCAAGGAAAGGGGAACCAAGGCATGCCCAGTCCTGCTTCTCTGGGTTTATCAGAGCTTTCTGACTCTGTCCTTGCAGGTGCTGATTCGTTTTCAGAGGCTGAAGCGCTGCGACTCCTGGGCCCCCCCGCGCAGTTGACGTCAACAATAAAAGCGTCTTGTCTCTCTTCCGACTGTGTCTGCCATGGGCTGTTGTGGAGTGGGGAGTTGTTGTTTGGTGTGGAATCCTTGGGGAGGAGTTTGGGAGCGTCCCTTGTCCCAGCATCCTTTCCAGCGGGCATCAGGGCTGAGTGCAGGTGCTTTAGGAGTGAAACCAAAGCACAGGGTCCCACAGGAGGGTTGAGGTTGGAAGGCACCTGTGGAGCTGATGTGGTCCAACATGTGCTCAAGCAGGCTCCCCTAGAGCAGGTTGCCCAGGACCATGTCCTGGTGGGTTTTGGCTATCTCCCAGGCGCAGCGCCACCAGGCCAGAGCGAGGGCAAGACGTGGGCAGGGTGCTGTGGCCAGGAAGGGCTGAGGGTCCTTCTGCAGCCACCGTCACCTGCGGCTCGCTGTCCCCTGCAGCCATCCTCCTTGCACACTGCTTGTCGGGCAGTTTCTTCGGTCCCCCCTCACTCATGGCAATGGGAGAGATTAACTTCCACTCTGGGAGGTAGAAACGCGTCAGCTCACCCAACAAGCTTCTGAGGCGGCTCCAACAGCAGCCAGACTGCTGAGGCTTTCGTGCGTCCCGCTGTGATAGAGGGGACGCCTGCACCTGACGGAGGAGGAAGGAGGAGCACTCTCACCATCGGTAGGTAACTCTTTTGCCCAGAGGTTGCTGTAGTTTAACCCTGGCCGGCAGCTGAGCACCACACAGCCGCTCGCTCGCTCCCCCCAGGGGCATGGGGGGAGAGAATAGGAAGGGTAAGAGGGAGAAAGCTCACGGGTTCTCGTAAAGACAGTTTCACAATTTGAAAAGAAGGGTAAGAAAAAGAAACCCAAGAAACAAGAGAGAGAGAAGAAAGCAAAGCCTCAGAAAACCAGGAGATGCCAAAAGAAGCAAGGCTGTTGGCAAAAGCGATTGTAATAGAAGTTTACAAAAATGTGACTGGATAGAACTCCATGGCAAGATTCACTCTATTACTTACTAAAACTTACAAAGGAAGATCAACTCAGAATCACATCAGAAGGATTTCTGCAGAGAGACCAGAGAGACTAAAGGGACCCGCCCGTTGAGTCACAAGGTTCAGAATGGAGCCCCTTGCTTTCTGAGCTCCTTCTCAGAGAGGAGTTTAGGTGCGGCTGAATGCAGACTTCGTCTCAGACTTGGTCACCGGTTTCTATCTGAAGGATTCTATCTATTTAGTAGCAATCTAAGGTTCATTCCCAGTTTAAGGTAAAGGATAAAATCTTAGCAGCACTTAATATGACTTTTACATTTGCAAAGTGAGTTGGTAGGATTTACTACACTCACAACAGTGGCTAGATTACAGATTTGGAATGATAGTATTATATGTGCTGTTGTGTCCATAAATTGATTCGCACACACAGAGAGATATATAGAAATACATCTATTCATAGAAAGAGATGTGTATATGAAGGTATACTTCTTAAAAAATCCCCTCGAGCCCTGTGAAATACTCGCTGTTACAGGGCATCTTGAGAAACAAGGGTTAAAAGTGGGAAAGAGGGATGTAGAGAAGATACTTTGTAAGAACTGCACCGCACTGAGACATATTGGAGATAAAGACTGTCTGCACTGACTCTCTGCTAACTAGCAATGAGGATTAGCACAAGGATGAATCGTAGCAGAATAGAACAGACTGCCAAAATAGTGCCCTAGCGTTAACTTGTCTCATTATAATCTCATTATAATACCAAGAAACACACCTCCCAGCTAGAGAAGCCCCAACCCAATGAATCCCCCTACTCTCTGAGCATGCGTGGTGAATTAAAAGAGAACTGTAACTTTCAGATGAAGTAAGAAAAGTATTAACCAAGAGTTAATTAAGGGGTAGGACCAGGAGGCGTAACTAACTTTGTTAACTGCTTTAAATCCCTGTCATGATTTTAAGCCGGTGTGCATGTTAGGAGGAGAAATCCCCTTGCACCCGGCGCCGCAATAAACATGCCTGCTTTATAACTCTGTGTGAGTTGTGAAGTGTGTTTCCGCGTGTCAATTTTGGCAGCCCAGGTGGGACCCTCTCTGCCCTTCGTCTCTGAGGGACGAAGCGTGTGAGACTTCGTTAATCGAACCGATTGTTAACCCTTATTGTGCTATACACAAATATCAGGATTTTTCATGCAACCCAATAAATGTTTTTGAACGTTTTGGTTGTAAAGAGAACGTTTGAGTACGGTTTGGGGACGAGATGATTTTTGGCATAGTGAGTGTCAAGGAAGCAGGTGCTTTGTGGAAATATAAAAGGTATAAGGAATCAGTAAGAATGTCGCTGGTATGTGGGGGGGGAAATATAGAACAGAATAGTGACGGGTTTATTTGGCGTGGAGCGCTGTCTGATTTGCCATTGGTGTTGCTTGTTTGTTCGTGCTAAGTGTTTGGATTGTCATAAGACATTATTTACTTTTAGACAATTGTCTTGAATTGAGTGCATTCACTGTGGGGCAAGTACGCCCTTGCATCTTTTGCCTTGGACAAGGTATTATTGTTGTCAATTCAATCAGGTTGTATTCTCAGGCTGAGGAATAAGCCCCTGCGGGCAGGGTCTTCATTATGGGAGGTAAACAAAGTGGGGGAATATTGAAAAGGAGCCTTCTAGGCTGTATTTTAGCTCACTGGAAGGAGATAGGAGAGCTGCCAGGAGGAAGCGTGAGCAGAAAGTTTTTAATAAAATATTGTCATCAATGGTGGCCTTTGTATAAATTGGATGATGAGAAGAAATGGCCCTTTAATGGAACCTTGAATTACAACACCTTGTTGCAATTGATGTTGTTTTTGAGGGGGAGCCGGTACCGCATTTCCCAGATGGGGTGGAAGCAGGGAAATGGCCCCGTGGCCTCCCCCGGCTGGGGAGGGAGCTGGAGCCCAGTAAAACCAGTGTGACGAGGCCCGAGCGCGGTGCTGCGTGGTGTGTGCCCAGGGGGGCCCCTCCCACTGCAAAGGTGCTTCTCGGAGGCAGAAGCCCCGCTGCTCAGAATCACAGAGAAAGGGCAGACACTGTCCTTGATTTTATTTTCTCAAGATGAAAGCTATTAACCAAGCTTTAACACCTACGGAGGATGATTTTGTAAGGGTAAAGGGAGCTACTGGCCAAAGTGAAAAGGCGTACTTTTAAAACCTCTTAAATTTAGATTGGGAAAACAATTGGGAATACACAAATTCTTATATATGCCTAACTCACCAAAACCTCTCGTGGGGCGAGACTTATTGGAACAACTAAAAGTGGAAATAAAATTTGAGAAAGGAAGAATAGAGCTTCGTGTGGGGGATGACCAGCGCATTGAACTTCTGAGTCTGGCCCTCATAGATACTCCTGTTAGCTCAGAAGTACCTGAGGAAATCCAGAACCATGTATATCCAGGGGTATGGGCCTCAGAAATACCAGGAAAAGCAAAAAATGCCTCCCCAGTAATGGTCAGGCTCTAATTAGGGGCGCAGCCTGTAAGAATTAAGCAATATCCCCTCAGAACTGAGGATAGGGAAGGAATCCAACCAATAATCAACCGATTGATCAAATATGGGCTACTAACAGAATGTGAATCAGAATATAACACTCCCGTTCTACCTGTCATGGTAATTATGGAATGGTAATGGATGGTAATTATGGAATAGTACAGGACCTCAGAGCCATTAATAAAATTGTTGAGGATCTGCATCCTGTGGTGGCAAACCCATATACATTATTAACTAAATTGGCACTTGAATTGGCCTGGTTTACCGTATCGGACCTGAAAGACGCCTTCTTTTGCCTACCTTTGAGTCGAGAGAGCCAGTTGCAGTTTGCATTTGAGTGGGAAAACCCGGACTCTGGGAGAAAGACACAACTAACATGGACTGTGTTACCACAGGGGTTTAAAAATAGCGCCACTCTTTTTGGGAACCAACTAGCCAAAGACTTGGAACAGTGGGAGCGACCACATGGAGATGGAATAATGTTACAATATGTAGATGATCTATTGATAGCCACTAAAACAAAAGAACTCTGTATACTATGGACAGTCAGTCTGCTGAATTTCCTTGGACTTAATGGCTATCAAGTCTCTCCACAGAAAGCCCGAATAGCTCAGCACAGGAAACTTACCTCGGCTAAGAGATAACTGCAGGCTAAAGGACCCTAGGAACAGCAAGAAAGGAGGCCATCTGCCAAACTCCTCGACCACAGACAGCTAAAGAACTCCGTACGTTTTTAGGGATGATGGGATGGTGTCGTCTATGGCTCTATAACTCCGGACTCTTGGTAAGGCCGCTCTATAAACTGTTGAAATCTAATCCAAAAGACCTCACCTGGAATGGGGAAGCAGAAAGAGCATTCCAGCAACTGAAAAGGAAATTAATGGAAACCCCTACTTTGGGGTTACCAGATATTACTAAGACATTCTGGTTGTTCTCCCATGAGAAACAGGGAATGGCCCTGGGAATCCTAGCCCAAAACTTGGGACCGTATAGAAGAGCAGCGGCGTATTTCTCCAAACAACTTGATGAAGTAAGTAAAGGTTGGCCTAGCTGCTTCAGGGCGGTAGCAGCATTGGTGCTAAATATTCAAGAAGCACGTAAATTTACATTGGGCCAAAAGATTACAGTGCTGACATCTCATACTGTATCCACAGGATTAGAGGTAAAAGGGGGGGCATTGGCTCTCACCACAGAGATCCCTTAAGTATCAGGCTGTTCTGGTGGAACAGGATGATGTGGAAATAATGGTCACTCACATTGTCAATCCAGCAACTCTCCTCAGTGGAACCACGGAGAACCGGTATCACATGACTGCCTGGAAACGATGGAAGCGGTCTATTCCAGCCGACCAGATCTAAAGGAGGAGCCACTGGAAGACGCTGAGGATTCCTGGTACACAGATGGAAGTAACTTTGTTTGACAAGGCGTCCGCAGAGCAGGGTATGCAATAACCACCGTGAATAAGGTCATAGAATCCGCAGTCCTTGCCCCAAATACTTTGGCACAAAAAGCAGAAATAATTGCTTTAACCCGAACGTTGGAGCTAGCCAAAGACAAAAAGATTAATATCTGGACGGACTCCAAATACGCTTTTGGGGCAGTCCATGCCCATGGAGCCACATGGAAAGAAAAGGGACTCCTATCCACCCAAGGGAAACACATAAAACGTGCTGAAGAAATTCTTAGGCTCCTGGAAGCAGTGCAGCAACCCGAAAAAGTGGCTATCATGCATTGCAAGGCTCATCAGAAAGGAGATACCGCTCAAGGGTTGGGCAATGCTATGGCAGATCAAGAAGTCAAAAGAGCAGCTGAGAAAGGTGAGTTAGAGGTGCAGTCTTTGGTCCCAGATGGCAAAATACAAATTGATTGTGAACCCAGGTATTCCAAAGAAGATGGGAAATTAGTTGAAGACGTAGGTGGAGAAATAGAGAAAGGTAAGTGGGTAAAGACTCTGCAGGGCAAAATAATAATCCCATTTGCGTTATTGTGGGCCATGGTTATAGCAGAACACAGGAAATCCCACTGGGGAGCTGTGGCATTGCATAAACATTTGAGTCAGCGTATAGTTGCCCCGAACCTCTACACCACTGTTAAACAAGTGACACAGCAGTGTGAAATATGTTTGCAAAATAATCCTAAGGTAGGCCCTAGAGGCCAACTTGGACAGATAGGGAAAGGAAACTATCCAGGGCAGCAGTGGCAAATTGATTTCTCAGAACTTCCCAGAAAAGGGAGGTTTCGATATCTGCTGGTTCTAACAGACACCTTCTCAGGCTGGCCAGAAGCATTCCCTTGCCGAACTAATAAGGCTAGGGAAGTAACTAAAGCACTACTACAAGAAATAATACCGAGATTCGGAATTCCTGCAACAATCTCCTCGGATAGAGGATGACATTTCATTGCAAAAAATTGTTCAACAAGTTAGTAAACTCTTGGGAATAGATTGGCAGTTACATACCTCATATAGGCCACAAGCAAGTGGTCAAGTGGAAAAGATGAACCCCTTAATTAAGTGACAGATTGTAAAATAGGGCAGGAGGAGGCTGGATTGCCTTGGCCACAATCATTCTCTTTGGCACTCCTGAGGATTAGAACTAAACCCAGAACTAAGAGGGGTTGAGCCCTTTTGAAATACTGTACGGGAGGCCCTATATTGTACAGGCGGGAATATCAACTCCGATTGGAGACGAAACGTTATCTGATTATATGATAAGCCTGCAAAAACAACTTAGGAACCAGAGCCCGAGGTCTTGATGGGCCGGTGCATAATATTAAGCCTGGTGATTATGTGTATGTGAAGTGGGTGCATCATACCAGAGTGAAGAAAGCCCTAAGCCACGATGGGAATCGACACCTATGGGACCGTGGAAGCTTCGCATTCGAAAGCGATGGTATGGATTCTTATGACTCTGCCGAACTGTAACCACTGTTGGGAGTGGCCTTGGAAAAATGCTTATTTTGGGTATACGGGAAGCTCGGGAAAGAATTTAAACGGGTTGAATTTGGCAACTGTGGCAATATATAATAATAACATGACACTGCGACCAACTGAATGGGAAAGAATAGATTCGGTCTATACAGGGACAACTGAGAAAGGAAAGGAGGTTCGGATAGGTTCTAGACTCCTTAATGCAAGTAACCTGCCTCCTCTCCAGACCCAAATTACTGTCAAGAACGGTGTGGTCTGGGATTCTGCCAATAGAACAGGCAGCACAATATGTAAAAGAAAGGAGGTTTGTTGGTATCCCTTCCATATAACTCAAACGGTGACCATAGTATGTCTGGGGGCAACTCAAGAGGGGGCCCAAGCTCTAACTTTTAGATTTTTGGTTGCAGACACCAGAGGAAACCACTACTCCCCCTGCCTACACTACCTCGACTCAGGGTACTACCATATGTGTATCCGACAGGACCATACGTAATTAAATATGTCGGTCAGCAACAGGTAATGTCTAATCCAATATGGTCTATTAAACGAGTGGAATTATTAATACAGAATGATATTTCCACCGTTCAACCAGCCTGTTCGTCATTTATAAGACCCTTACACATAGGGTGGACGTCATGCTTACATAAGAAGACCCCTCCTTCCCGAATGAGAAAAAGGAGAGATGTGATTGGTGCAGTAGGAACAGGACTGGGAGTTTTAAATAGTATAGATACTGAGATAATAAGGAACAAACTCGCAACTGTGACCAGTGATCTAAACAAAATACAGAACCCTTTAAGATCTTCCCTCCTAACTTTAGGAACCAGCCAATGGCTTTCAGCAAATATGTTACAACAGTGGGAAAAGCTTAATGAAAAGGACAATGAACTGCTTATAAATGCATCAGAAGTGGCTCAGACTACTGTTTCTATAGCACTCAGTTGTATCCAAGCTCAATTATGGTCACAGACAATAGCAGCTGCAATCATTAGGGAAGGTGAAGACGGAATCCTACCAAAAGAAATGGTGGTTTGGAATAACGCAACGGAATTTGAAAGGAGATTCCAGTCGTGGTGGCATTTGGTTAATTTTACCTTTGACCCTACTAACAACACAGCTACAGCTTTTGTACTAACAATATATAAAGCTTTAGTGTATAGCATATACCCGATTGTTGCACTAGGATTAAACAACCACGGAACTGTACTTTATCCCCTAGGACATAGGGTATGGGCTACGAAAAACAGGAATAAGTGGCAAACTATTGATGTCAAGTCCTGTGTCGTATGAGACTGACAAGGATTTATTTGTGAAGGAAACACCACCAAAGGGCAAGATACTTGTCTTGACACTGAACAAAATGTTTGTCACTTTGAGGTGCATCCCAATGAGACCCTTAGAGGCATCATAATTTACAGGGGTATGGGATGTGTTTGCCTGAGATCTCAGTGTGATTTTGTACAAGTAGATGATCAACTGGTGGACACGAGCAACCATTCAAATATTTGCATTTGTAACTTTGTTAGTCTTACAGGCTGTGATTTTAACTACACGGCTCCTGTTACTACTTATCAATTGCTACAATTTAATCATACTTTGATTCAGGATATACAGCCCACCCCTATTGGAATGAATCTCACTCTAATAAGAAAACTATTGCATCATGAAAATTTAAAAAGGTTGTTAAAGCAAGTTCTAGAAAGTGGAAGAAACACTTTACTGTCCATCATGATGCAGAGGAAATCACCAAGTAGTGGAACGAGTGAAGTCAGAGGGAGAGCACAATTGGTGGGATGTGTTTAGGGGTTAATCCCCGTCAGCTACCAAAATGTTAAACATAATGACCCACCCAATACTGGTGTTACTAATAGCCACGACAACATTAACAACAGTAAATCTTATCCTTTGGTGTAAACTAAAGGAAATTAGTGGGCAAGTCTGGACAGTAAAAATAATGATGAAACATAACGAACCACTTTTAAAAGCAAAAGAATTTGCTTAGGGGAAAGAAAAGGGGGGAATGTTACAGGGCATCTTGAGAAACAAGGGTTAAAAGTGGGAAAGAAGAATGGACACTTTGTAACAACTTTGTATAATACTTTGTAGCAAAGAGGATACTTTGTAACAACTGCACCGCACTGAGACATATTGGAGATAAAGACTGTCTGCACTGACTCTCTGCTAACTAGCAATGAGGATTAGCACAAGGACGAATCGTAGCAGAATAGAACAGACCGCCAAAATAGTGCCCTAGAGTTAACTTTATAACTCATTATAAATTTATTTTAATACCAAGAAACACACCTCCTAGCTAGAAAAGCATGGTGGTCCTGGCAAGAGCAGCCTTCAGACGGGCCAGGCCTGGAGAGCTGGGGAAAGGCTGGAGCAAAGGAGAGGTGCCCTTCGTGCAAGAGGAGCCGGTGAGATGCTCAGGGGGCAGAGGGGGAGACAGGAGAAGACTGCAGCAAGGTGGAGATGCACAAGTCCCTGGGGGGCCCCCATGGGCTGCACCCTCAAGCGCTGAGGGAGCTGGCAGATGGGCTTGAGAGGCCCCTCCCAAAGGCCGATGGGCCTGAAGGCTGCAAGAAAGCAAACCCCCCCGGGGCTGATGAGCAGTGCACTGGAGGGAAAAGTGGCTGAGCGGCCGGGCCCCGAGGGCGCTGAGCAGTGGCACCAAGGCTAGTTGGAGGTCCTGCCCCTCTGCCGTGTCCTGCTCTGGGCTCCCCAGTGCAAGACAGAGGTGGCCATACTGGAGAGAACCCCCAGCCCCGCAGAGTTCCGCCCCCCCCACTTTCCGTTGGGCTCAGAATGTTGGTCCGTTGGAGCCAACGGCCACCAGAGAGAGCGGGACGGAGCTGTGCTGGCACGGCGCAGCGCTGCGAGAGGCAGGCTCTGGCCGAACAGCGCTGCCCCGGCACCGGTACCCCGCTTGCCAGCCTCGCTGTGCCGGCTGAGCCACATCCTCGGTGCACGGCGAGGGTCCTCCTGTCCCGGGCAGGATGGGCCAGGCCAACTGCTGCTGTGGCTCCAGGTAGGCTCCCCGCTCGGCTGGGGCTCACACGGGCACGGCCAGGCCCCGCAGCTGCAGCAGCCTTTCTCATGCCCGCCGCGCTCTGCTCTGCAGGGAGGCTCTCACCGACGCCGAGTCGGTGCTGAGCGCGGACGTGCGGCTGACCCGGGGCCGCAAGAGGAGCGAGAGGCGCCTTCTCCTCCTCCAGGAGGAACTGCTCATCGCCAAGTTGCAGTAAGACGCTCCGAGCCCAGCTGCCTTTGCCCCAGCCCTGGCCCTGGCACCAGGGCAGGGACAGCCTGGCCCCCGCCCCAGGCCCCAGGACCTTGGTGCTGGAGGCACCCATGTCCGTCCCAAGGGCAGGTGGGGGACAGGGCTCTGCCCGGGGGGACCCCAAGGAGCCCACCTCCAGCTCACGGCCTGCCTCTCCTCTCTGCAGACGTGGCAGCACCCTGCGCCCACAGCTCCGCCTGCCCCTCGACCAGCTGTGGGTGCTGAGCAGCCGGAAGGTGGGAGCAGGGGAGGAGGAGGAGGAAGGCGGCGATGAGGACAGCACCTCCTTCATCCTCATCTGGCCCAGCGGCTCCTGCGTTGTCGATTTCGGGTGAGGCGTGGTGCCACGTCCCATGGCAGGGCAGGAGAGGTGCCCAAGCACGGCCAGGCGGCCATCCTGGGAAGGGCCTCTGCCCTGTGTGCAGAGCCTGGGCAGGGAGCGGGCAGCACGCCGGCAGGGAGGGATGGGGGGGCATTCCCACCTCCTGCAGCCCCCGGTCACCTTGTGGTCCCCAGAAGGCAAGGGCAAAAGCAGCTGCTCTGGCAGGGCAGAGGGCTACGGGCTGCGGGCAGCACGGCCTGACGCTGTTTCTCCTCTCTTTCTGCAGCTCCCGGGCGCTGAAGGAGCTGTGGGAGGGCACGCTGCTGGGGTAAGGCGCGGGGACGCTGCAGGCGCAGCGGGATGGGGGAACACAGCTCCCCAGCTGGGGAGAGGTGCCCCCGCGGCTGCGGGCAGCTCTCGGCAAGCGCTGCGCGACAAGAGAGAAGGGGCAGCTTGGGGCTCAGCCAGCTCTCTCCCTGTCCCTTGGCGGTGCACAGGACCCCGGAAGGAGCAAAGAGAGCCCCGGTGACCCGTCTCCCATCCATCAAGCTCCTGGAGAGCAGCAGGAGCACCAGGAGCCTGGAGAGGCTGATGGAGGCCCAGGCAGAGGTGAGAATGGCTGCCTTTCAGCCGCCTCCGGCTGTGCCCAGGTGCCAGGGATGTGGGGTGAGCTTGTGCGGGAGGGAGGGAGAGTGCCACTCGGGGAGCGGAGAGGGTTGGGGAGCCACCAGGACCGGCGGCACGTCCTCCCAAGTGGCACTGGGAAGAATCGTGCTGCGTGGGGCAGAGAGCCCGGGAGGGCAGAGGGTCCCAGCTGTGCCACGCTCAGGCCGCTAATGCCGGGTGGCACCTCGCCCGTGGCACTTTGTGCTGCGGGGCCGCTCTCTAAGCGCAGCCTGGTTCTTGCAGGCTGATCCCAAGCAAGGGCCACCGCTGGCGTCTTCCGGCAACGGAGGAGGAGTTTGCCGCTCAGCAGGTGAGTTCTGGAAAGAAAGGCAACCTCCTGCCAGCGGTTGAGCTGTGCTCACTTGTCCCTTGAGTGTCGCCATGCAGGTGTGGCACCCCAAGGGAGGACTTCACCTGGAGGAGCAAGGACACCCGCTGGGCAGCGGCTGCTGGACGTGGTTCTGCAGGGACACGGAGCCTGTACTGCTGCCCACAGCTTGGAGGAGGGCAGGGCGAGGGCTGCCACAGGCTGTCCCGCCACAGGCTGTCCCGCTGGCATGCCGGCCCTCAGGATCCTCCGAGCTGGAGCCGCTGAGCCGGAGCCGTGCTTCCAGCTGACAGCTCCCTGCCCATCCTGCCGCTCTGCTTAGCACCGCGCTGCAGGCAGGGCAGGGCAGGGCAGGGCAGTCCCCGGGAGCGCTGGGCTGGCGGTCTCCATTGAGGGTCTCTTGCTCTCTTTTCCTTTGCAACAGAAGAGAGCAGCAGCAGGAGGAGGAGGAGGGGGCTGCCCTGGCCCTTTGCTCTGCGTCGGAGCCTGGCCGCTGCCCAGGTGCCAGGGCAGGCGGGCTCCGGCTGCGGCAGGGCGCTCTTTGGCCAGCCCCTGGCAGCCCTCTGCGGGGAGGACGGCACGCTGCCCCAGCCCATCCAGGTAAGCCAGCCTGGAGAGGGGGTGCCCTGCCCTCTCTCCGCCTGTTCCGCAGAGGCGGTGGGTGTTCCCAGGGGCTGCGGGCGTGGGGGATTGGGCTCTTCACCCATGCCTCACGCTTCTGGTGCCAGCCCCTTTTGAGGGCCAGGAGCCGCATCTGGGGCAGTGCTCTGGCCACCGCTCTTGGAAGCCAGCTCCTCAGGCACGCAACTGTCCTCCTGCCTCTTGTGCAGGAGCTGCTGGCTGTCCTGCAGCGGGAAGGACCGACAACAGAGGGGATATTCCGCAAAGCTCCCAGCGGGGCAGAGTTTTGGGATCTGCGGAAGGCCCTGGACCACGGCGCGGACATCGACCTGGGAAGGCAGCCTGCGGTGCTGCTGGCCGTCGTCTTGAAGGTGAGCGCTTCTGACCTGCAGCTGGAAGAGCCCCTGGCTGGCCTGGAGTGTTCAGGGGCTCACCTGGAGCCCTTGGCATTGCAGGACTTCCTCCGAAGCATCCCCGCCAGGCTCCTTGTGACAGAGCTCTACGAGGACTGGCTGGCAGCGATGCAGAAGTCCAGCAAGGAGGAGAAGATGGGAGAGCTGAAAGCGTAAGTGTGGGCAGCAGCCTGCCTGTTGAGCAGGAGCCCTGACCCCCAGCTGACAGCACCTGGAAGGCTGCGCAGCACAGCCTCTGGCGCGCGCCTGCCTGGGGCAAGCTTTGGGGACGGCTGGGGACAACAGCTGCTTTATTAACCTGGTCTGGCTGATCCCTCAGGGTGGCCGAGAAGTTGCCTGCAGCCAACCTCCTCCTCCTCAAGCGGCTGCTCGCACTGCTCCAGGACATCGGCCACAACGCGTCCACCAGCAGAATGACCCCCAGCAACCTGGCCATCTGCCTTGGGCCGAACCTCCTGAGCCCACCAAACGAGGACCTGCTGCCGCTGGAGGCCATGCTGGAGGTGACTCAGAAGGTAGGCTGGAGTGAGCAGGCGGCTGCAGCCTTCCCGAACCCTCGGAGCTTGGCTGTGGAGAGGTCCCTGGCTGCCTCCTGTCCTGAGCAAATGCTGGTGGGGTGGCTGCCTGGAAGGAGGGGCAGTGGGAGAGGCTGCCTGATACCTTTTCCGGCAGCTGGCTTGAGAGCAAGGCTTTGCTGTGTGCAGGTGAAGGTGCTGGTGGAGTTCCTGATTGACAACTACAGGGAACTCTTTGCGGAGGGGACAAGTGACCTCTCCTGTCCAGCAGCCAAGGAGCTGCCAGCCCCCCCACCGAGATCCCGAGGTAAGAGGCGGGAGGGAGGGTTGTCACAGGCTGGGGCTTGGGACACCACAAAGCTCAGCGTTGTTTCTGGCAGGGCTGGGCATCGAGTGTTGTCCTCTCAGCCCCGCTGGCCCCCTGACCTCTCCTTGGCCACTGCCTCTCGGGGCAAGAACGCTTTGCTCTGCAAGAGGAGCTCAAGCCTGCAGACAGGGCCTCAGAGGGCTGCAAAGAGACGTGGTGTAGGGCTTTGGGTGGGTTCTGCTTGAGCTGTTTTTTACTTGCCAGCAGTCGCTTTGCTTGACATGCTTTTGCTTTCTAGAGCGGCGTTGGGAAGAGCCAAGTGTCCCGGCAGACACCGAGCATCGAGCAGAAGCCTTGCTGCATGCACCCCCCGCTCTGCTTGGTGTCCTCAGAGAAGCTGGGGGAGAGATGGTGGTGGTGGAAGCTGAAAGGGGAGAGGTATGTCAAGTCCCAGGAGGGGAGTTTCTGGTGAGGCCAAGTCGCTGCTGTGCCTCCTCCTGGCAGTAGAGCTGGTGTGCGTCTGGGTTATTGCTCCACCCGCCGGGATGATCCAGAGTAAGGAAAAGGGGCAAGGCTCTTCCTCAAATGCACTAGGCATGTGCTTAAGCAAAGCAAATGCCTCCAAAATCCCTCCAAAAAGACAGAGGGGAGTAGCTGTCCACGTCAGAGGGGTTTCGCTGAGGTCCTACTTCGTCAGAGCTTCGTCAAGTCTATTTTGGGCGGGCGGGGGGACTGTGTGAAATGTGGCTGATGCAAAGCAGCCAGAGGGATCTCCTCTGGAGAGCTAAGGTAGCGAACTGGCAAAGAGGCCCTTACTGCCCCAGGCTGTCCCCTGCCCCCTGCTAACGCTGACATTTCTGTTGTAGGCACCTGCGGCTTCGCCTCCAAGCACCCCCGAGAGCGCGGCAGACTCCCTGGGCTGCCCCAAAGAGCTGGCGAGCCTTCCCGAGGAAAGAAGGTAAAAGGAGTCAGCTTTGCTTCAAATCAGAACTGACTCCAGCAGATCACGGCTTTCCCTATCTAATAGCACGGTGGGATGGAAAGGTTTGCAGGCCGTCCCCAGGAAACTGAAAACCAAAGAAAAAGAAAGAGGCAAGAGACCTGGGCAGAGCCAAGGGAGTACAAAGGAGAGAATAAGAGGAGGAAGAGAGAAGGCGGCAACCGAAGAAAAGCAAGAAGGGGCAGGAGGTGAAGGCGGCCAGGTGTGTAGCAGGCTCTGCTGCCCATCTTCCCCAGCTCTCAGGACTGCTCGAAGTCCGTCCAACTCGCTGGCAAGGGACGGCGAGGGATGGTGCTGCGCAGGGTTTGGAAAGAACTCCGTGGCAGCTCCCCAGGGGCTCCCCGTCGAGCCCTGCTGCGTGGCACAGGGGCACTGTGCATCTCTGCACAGGCACAGCTCTCTGAGGGCATTGCCCATGGGGACGAGGCGCCAGAGCCAGCCCCATGCCAGTGCCAGCAAGAGCTCTCTCTTCTGGGCCAGAAACACTTCCTGCAAATGGTGTTCACCAAGGAAAGGGGAACCAAGGCATGCCCAGTCCTGCTTCTCTGGGTTTATCAGAGCTTTCTGACTCTGTCCTTGCAGGTGCTGATTCGTTTTCAGAGGCTGAAGCGCTGCGACTCCTGGGCCCCCCCGCGCAGTTGACGACACCAATAAAAGCGTCTTGTCTCTCTTCCGACTGTGTCTGCCATGGGCTGTTGTGGAGTGGGGAGTTGTTGTTTGGTGTGGAATCCTTGGGGAGGAGTTTGGGAGCATCCCTTGTCCCAGCATCCTTTCCAGCGGGCATCAGGGCTGAGTGCAGGTGCTTTAGGAGTGAAACCAAAGCACAGGGTCCCACAGGAGGGTTGAGGTTGGAAGGCACCTGTGGAGCTGATGTGGTCCAACATGTACTCAAGCAGGCTCCCCTAGAGCAGGTTGCCCAGGACCATGTCCCCTTTGCTTTTGAGTATCTCCAGGACAGAGACTCCACAATCTCCCTGTCTTGTTCTCTGACAGCATTTGACAACTCCCCTGACAGTACAGTTTTTTTTTTCTCATGTGCAGCTGCAATATCATGTGTTTTAATTTGTGCATTAAGTATGGTGCTCTCGGTGAGCACTCTTGAGAAGAGCCTGGCTCCCTCATCTTCTTTCCCTCCCAGCAGGTGTCTGTGTATATATATGTATATATGTAGGTCAGACACATAACGCCTCTCACCCCCGCAGGGTTTCTATTCTCCCAGTTGAAGCGTGCTAGCTTAAGAGCACCGGGGAAAATTGGGCTTCCTTTAGGCTTGTTGTCTTTTGTGTAATGTATTGTGTTGGTGGTGTGTCCACCATCTTACATAGTGCCTGTGGTGCTGCTCTCCTCTCTAGAAATGGCTCAGAAAGGGAAACAAAGCTACAGACCAGCTTGTGCTCAAAGAATAAGCTTACTGGCCTAGGTCTCTTCAGCTGGGAAAAAATGGCTAAGGGAAGACATGCCAGGGATGTGAAGAATGATGAATGGGAAGGAGAGGCCTTAAAGGGACTGGCTTATGTTTCTACTTCCAGCAAAGGCCCAGCTGTCGTCTAGGTCAGAGTGAACACAAAGAGGTGGTTCTTCATAGACCGTATAGTTAAACTATTTGCTGCTAGACCCTGTAGAACTTAAATGTTGTACAATCACAGCTTTTCTTGTTAAAAATCCTCCCAGAAAGAATTTTTCTTAAAGGTAACAACACCTGGGAGCTGTGAGCCCCGTTCCTCCACCTGATATGGGAGAACTGCCCATCTCTCACTTTGCAACAGCCTGGAGCAACAGCTTTTTTCTCCTCCAAGCTTGGCAGCTTATACAACTGTAAATAGAAAAAGTGCTCATATTAAAACCTGAACATTTTAATTTATGCATCTGATTGATATTGTGCTGTAATTAAATTATATTCCCATGGTGCGTATAACATCAGGGTTGTAGTAATACAAATAATTAGTAATTAACTCTAATCAGATCAGTTAGCAAATGGCAGATTCCAGATGAATAAGCTGGCCAACAGTGTGTGTGGTGAGGAAAGCCAAGGAAGAATGAAGAAAAACTAATTTGTGCTGATGGATAAGGGAAGAAGTGAAAATAACAGGAAATTCATTCTCAAGAAAACTCCCCTGCCACAGAAAACAAGAATGCAATCTTAAAAGATCCTTTAGGCAATAGTCATCACCCTACAGCTCAGTTCTTGGAAGATACTCAACTTTGACCTGTCACACCCTGCCCTGAGTCCCTCCCAAATGCTTACGCCTCTTACCATGCCTTGGTGCTGAAGCAAATGAAGTGCCAGTACAACAGCATGCACAGAGTACCTTCAGCGAAAGGGACCTTCTCAAGTTGCCTCCCAGCTGACAATCCCTTGATGATGACAAGTGACGATGGCACTTCAGTGCCTTCCTCAGTGTGCCAGTGGCACCTTGGCATGGGAATTTGGGAATGGGTTCCTAACCAGTTGCTCCCACTAATCTCCAGATAACTGCAGTGCTGCAGAGGCAACTTTGAGCTGCGGAAATGGCTGGAATAGGAAGGTCCAGGCATATGTGGTGGGAAAGGCAGTCTGAAAACACACCTGGGCATTGAACTCAGGAAGGACTACAGTGCAGGTCATAGGAAATGAGAGTAACTATCTTGATGGTGCTGCAGATGCACAGAGCCCAACTTGAGCACACTAGCGTATGTTTCCCAAGGCTTCCTCTCTAGCCAGCAGAGAATCACAGCCCTCCAACACGGAATTCAGAGCATTAATCTCTTGCTCTGAATTGCCCTCAGGAGGCACTGATTTCTCTCTATTATCTACTTCAGGAGTCAGCAGAGACTAGCCCTCCTAGGCTGAAGCTGGCTGTCAGGAATCCCTTTCTCTGAGTAAGTCCCAACGGGAGTTCAATGTTCTGCTGCAGTACAGGCCCCAGAAATATAGGCATGATCTTCATCTCAGTTCTAAGAATGCTGAACTAGCTCCTGAGCAACATGAGAGCTTAGCTAATAGTTGCAAGTGTTTGGAGTTCAGGGTCTGGCAAGATCCCAAAGGCAGGAAAAACGCTGCTGCCTGTTGACTATGCAGAGACAGATCAGCCGAGGGCATCGCGTCTAACCTTCAGAATAAGATTGACATCAGGACTGGATGGGAGCCAGGGGCTTGGGCAGTGTAGGCTGCACAGAGGGAGTGTGTGTCTTGGTGCCTGCAGCTTCTTTTCTGAGAACACCAGTGTGGAGCCGCTCCGCTGTATCCTCGGTGCCATGAGGCCCCAGCTCTCTCCAGCGCAAGCCCCATCGACCAGCACTGAGGTCTTGTTTCTCTGAGCTTTTGTTTTCACTCCAGATGTGTGGGAGCAGCCTCTGTGAGAGGAAACCAGGGAATGAGAAGAGTAGATGAGGAGAAGAACATAACCAAAGGATTCAGCTTAGAGCCTTTTCTCCATACAGATCGCTCTCAGGTCCCTGCTAGCAGGGCTAGGTCCCCCTCTTCAAACTTGGGGAGTCTTTAAGGTAGGGGAAATTTTTGGAAGGTATATGGTAGCAAGCAAAGAGGCTCTGCCATTGCACACACTGGGGAGTCTTTCCCAGGCAGAAGTAAATACTCCTGGAAGACATAGGTAGCAGAGGCCAAATCCTGGTACGGGGAGCCTTTTCAGTGCTTCCCTCACACTTTTGCTGAATGGGTCAGCTGATGATACCTCAGGATGTGTTTTGGGTTGGAAGTAGCCTGATTCCCCCTTTACATCTTCCATTGACCAAGGAGCTCATCCCATTGCTCTTTCTTTCCCTCCCAAGTCCTTGCCTGTCTCTCCACCAGGTGCAGGCTGAGCCCAGGCAATGTGGCTTGGCCCCACTGCCAGCCGTGCTGTCTTTGCTTCCCTTTCACAGTTTAATACACAACACAAGGTGTTAGGAGACCGCACCACGGTGGCACAAGGAGGGTAGAAGCAGCCAGGTCTGCCTTCTGGCCATAGCAGAAACCCAGCTCCACGTCCCTGCTGAACAGGGGCACACGGCACACCCGGCATCTGACATAGATGACTCGGAACATTCTCTGCCTTCTTCTTGGTGCAACCATGTCTGTGTTGGTTCAACATGTTTTACCTGTCCTCTTTCTGCCTGACTATATCAGGAGGGCACCTGTGCATCAGTCTGCTAGACTGTCTAACCCTTCAGCTCCAGGGTCATGATCTTCACTGCAGAAAAAGGAGTATGTGCTTCCAAGGATATATTACTCAATGCAGAGGGCTTAGGACAGCTATTCTTCATGGGGCCAGGGAGAATTTCTCTTCAGACCAATGAAGTATAAAAGATCTGGGAATGGGACTTCCTATGTGATAGGTAATACTACAATCTGAACATCTGGTTCTGGCTCGAAACAGAGCAAAATACTGCATTTTGGCAGTGCCCCTAAAAAAAAAAAGTAAACAAACAAAATAATTTTAACAATATCAATTTGGGTCGTCAAAGTTTCAATTAAACGAAAATTCAAGATGTGCTCTTGCCAGCTGGACTGCAGTTTGTTCAGTATCAAATATTTTAGAGACAAATAATTTCAAAAGAAAATAGCCTGTGTTCCAGCTCAAAAAGGTCAGTGTGAAATATTCTGCCATTGTGAAAGGTTTTTGCTTTTTATTTTCTCAATCATAAAATGTCCTTGAAACCGACATTTTACTGCAGCCAAGCTTTCCTTTTGATTAAACGGCATTTCCTGATGGAAAATGTTCTAAGCAAACATAAAATGATTAGAAAATGCGACCAGCTCTAATTGCTGCTGTGTGCCAAGGGTATGCCAACAGGTCCTTTCTTGGAGGGCAGCAGGAAAAGGGAGGTTGCCTGGGCTTTTTTTTATTTGATGATTCAACAAGTCACTGGCTGCTCAAAAGTTACTGGTAAGAATTCACAGGCAAGGCTCCAGAAATGGTCAAATGAACTAATTAATCAAATGAAATAGTAAAGGAAGGTGAGGCCAGGTCGTAATGGGTAGATTCATTTCAGTTCCTTTCCAGAATCCTACAAAACTACGAAGAAATGGGAGAAAGAGATATATTTGTGTGTAGCATTTAGGGTGGGAGCAATGCTCTACAGGCCCATATATCATGACAATCAGTGGTTTATCGAGTTGTTTGCTGACACTCCAGAATTGAAAGGAGCCTTCAACAATGCATATATGTGCATTGCTCTACCTGAACATGTAAAGGTTTATTGAGCAATTTGCTGAACCGAGGACTGCCTGCTTTTTCATGTCTGTCTCCTTCCTTGGTTAGAGAGGGTCTCCACAGCTTTGATGGGATGAGGGAAGTTGGCGTAACAAGAATTTGCAGTACCCCAGTCTGCTACCAGATTCAATGCCAATCATTGTTCTCAAGCCTCAGGTTGCCTAATTACTTTCAGATGCGACTTTTTCTGCAGCTTCTAGTTAACTGACTGTTTCCAGAAGTACCACTGTTAGGTGACATCTTAAAAGTTCTTTTCCTCTTGCATGCAAGCAAGTGTTCAGCCTTCATGAGACGTTTTGGGTTACTTATTTCATGATTCAGTTTTGTGGGTTGCCATTGGCTACCAACACTTGTCCCTTACATACCTGTGGCACAGGAGTTTCTTGGGGTTACTGCAGCCCATCATCCCTGGGACCACTCCTCAGGGGCACAGGGAACTGGGACTTGGGAGGGACCACCAAGCACTGGAATGAAAGTTTTGCTCCCATCCCTAATCTACACAAGGGTTGTATCTGTCACCCAGAGGATGGAGCGGGACACACAGCAGCTGGTGGGGTCCCAGAGACGTGCCATGGTGTTTGGCTATGGGTGACCCAGGTGACAGGACACTGGCTCTAGGATGCTTCTCATCACACCCAGATTGGCAGGTTAGCATCTGTAGCTGATGATATTCACTGTTCCTCAAAAAGTCTTGGGAGCAGGAGGGAAATGCCCTTTTTACTGTGTCATGGACTGAGGAATTTACAACCTCCATGA
This sequence comes from Gavia stellata, assembly GCF_030936135.1. Classification (NCBI taxonomy): domain Eukaryota; kingdom Metazoa; phylum Chordata; class Aves; order Gaviiformes; family Gaviidae; genus Gavia; species Gavia stellata. Next base: position 627,705 of record NC_082630.1, on the reverse strand, counting down.
GAGCAACAGAGCATTGCACAGCTGGGGAACAACCCGCGGTCTGCAGCCAAACCAAATGAGGATGCAGATAAAGAAGGAGGGAAGGATGTGCAGAGCCAGACCTTCACTGTGGGAGACAAGAGGAGAATTTTTGACCAACACCACGGGACTGCACAGACCTTGCTGCAACACAGAAAGCTGTTGGATGGAGGCCAAGAGGAAGAGGAAGGTCCTGCCCTACCTAGACATTGGGAATGGGGGTGATTTTTCTACAGCCCATTTTATTTTAATGTCTCATGTGACATTTATGTGTTTGACTATCCACCTCTGCTAGTCACAGCTGGGAACACCCCCAAACCTGCTTCTTGTGGCCCAAGGAGGTGGTTGAGCACAATGCTGTGTGACCATATCCATGCTTTAGAGACCTCTGAGAGAGCTGCTTTGAGACCGGGTTGCTTGCTGACTGTCCAGCAGCATTTTTGCATACATGCTACTTCCTTTATGTCAGTGTAGCAGTTGTACCTATGTCCTTTCTGGTCTCCAGGATGTCTCACTTCCTTGATGAGGCTGTTATTCTGTCACGGCTGGTAAGTTGCTCATAACCAAAGCACTTTAGTAATAATACAAGCTGTTGCTTCATGAATCTCCTTTTGAGATAAAATCTATATTACTTAGCCTGCATATTGGCTCATTTGAGCATTTATTTATTCATTGTGATCAGTCTCGCCTCTTGGGTATGTCTCAAATGAGTAGAAAATAATGAATATGCCAAGACTATAGTAGGTGTTCTTAAAATATAATGGATAAACCAATTGTAGGACAGAATGAAGGAATGTGGCCCTGGTTCTAAATGTGAGTCAGTCATAATCCCCTGGATGCTCCAGTTGTCCTTCAGTTTGGGGGAAATTCAGAGAAGAGTTGTAACTTCTTCTGAAAGAGCACCTGCAAAAATGGTGGTCAGCCCATGTGCTTTTTGTCTTTTGGCTTTGATTTGCACTTAATTGTATTAAAGATGTCCACACCCTCTGTCAAGTTCCATTGAAAACAGTTACTAAAAAAGTCACGAAGCCCACAGGTCCCTCAGGTTAGAAACATCCTCTGGCCTGTCATCACTGTATGCACTGATGCAGGAAGAAATTAAGGGGAGATTACAGAGGACCCACTGGTTGTTGACTGCCTGTGAATTTCCTTTGCAGCTCACCAGGTGGCATTTCCCAAGCTGTGATGGGTCCGTGGCAGCCAGCCCAGAGAAGGTGTTTGCCACTGCCATGGACAGGCAGGCTGGTGTCTGCCCCCCATCTGCTCCAGCCTCAGTGTACAGTGTTGCTCCCAAGCAGCCTTGCTATGCCCTCTTCTTGCCTCAGCGGGGAGCTCTTGCAAGCTAACCATATGGGGGGTGTTGGTGGAAGATGGGAGAAATTCATTTCAGACTGACGGAGCAATAAAAAATGCTCAAGGCTAGCAAGATTCCCAAATGAAGGCACCGAGAATCAATGTAGGTATCAGGGGGTTATGAAATCCCGTCAGATGGCAGATGTAATGTGTAATTAGTCTCTGATCCAGCACATTATTTGCTGAGAGTTTCTCTGTTCCCTTGAGCTGAGACTTTCACAAAGAGGATTTTTTTCTTCCCTCTCAGTGAGTATCCAGCACTCCCCATGCATCTTTTGAGGTTAATCCACGATGACATCCTACATTATACGATTAAGTTGGAGCCTTCCAACCCTGGACTTTACAGCTTGATATTTTTCCTTGTAGTAGATCTTAGCTATCACTACAGCTTGTCATCTGGTAAAGATACCAGTGCCACTTCTTTGACACCTCCTGATTGAGCCAATATGGGACGAAGATCTCACTTCAGAAAGGGAGGGAAGCAATGAGGCAGCTGTAGTCTTTGGGAGACTGGCTTCTCTCATCTCTCTCTGGGATGGCAGAGCTCTTTCGTGAACTAAACAGGATCTCCCCATGTCCGAATACAGGAGAGCAGAGCACTCTGCTACCCCAAAAGTGATGTTTATTAAAAATAAAGTTGCCTTTAAGCCTGGAGAAAGCATAAAAGGAGCAATGGCTTCTGAATAACAGGTAAGTTTAAGGGACAAGTTCAAGCTGAACTGAATGACAGGTACATTAACTCAGTTTCAAAAAGCTGCTTTGAAAAAGAAAAGCACCCAGAGTAATTTTCTTGGTGTCCTTCTATACATAATAAGCTTTCAAGGGTCTCTCTTTTCCTGTCAGTACTTTCTCCTGACTTCTTCCAATTCATCATTCAGAGCAGGTGTAGGACCCCTGTCTCTCCTCCCTGGTCACACAACCCTTCCTTTCCCAAAGGAGGGGTTATGAACAGAGAATAACCATCAGCCACAAGCAGCCAACAATGAATAATGATTGTCTGCAGAGGGCTTTCTTATTTCAACACTTGCTGACAACATTTCATAGCCAGTCTTGAATGGCGTGGCTCTAAACAGCAGGAGTAATTGCTATAGCAATTTATTGATATTCCTCTCTCTGACTGTGATTTCCCAATTCATACAGGTTTGTACACTGTGGCATCACTTGGAAATACCAACGTCATCTGCGTAAAGCAGATGCACATACTGGTCTTTCTGCCAAATTTGCCTGAGCACGCAATAGGAAGTTCGTGCCAGATTTATTCTGGCTGGGGGAAGACAGGTGGGACCTGCTCTGACACAGAGCTTGTATGTGGAAAGATAACACAACAGCTTATTTTTTAATACATACAAACCATTGGAGCACTTGCCAACCCATGGCCTGTAGCAGTTTGGAGCTGGTACTCAGAAAGCAAAAGCTGGTGGCGTGGTTTCAGTTGCAGTGTGGGTCACACAGGCTGTTGTCCGTGAATAAAAGGATGTGAATCTCATGTGGCCACCCAGTCTCAGAGCCATGTTTCCAGCTTAAGCAACAGGGACTTGTGATTTCATTTGCACACAGACTCTCCTCCCTTCTGCTGCTGAAAAAGGCTAGAAATCCCCCCACATGTGTTTGCAAAACTCTTTCCTGACTTTGCCAGCCTAAGCTTTTCATCAACATCAAACAACGTCAAAGGCAGCCCAAGGCAGCACTTTTACCTTTGGTTCTTGCTATTCCTCTTGCTCTCGGATATCTTATGAGAGCCCAAACCACGTTTCTCTCAGCTCTGTCTAGCTGGGCCCATCAGGACGGCAGGACTTTACACATCTCTCAAGTTGATGCAGAAAGAGGTATTGGTATGCAATAGAAAAATTTATTTCCACAGCTGGCATCAGTGTAGATAGTGAGATATATAGCACATCCAAAATCAGGGTGAGCCCCTCTTTCTTCAGAGAGGCCATGTATGCACGCAAACCTGAAAGCGTTTGATGTTCCCTGTGGGTGTGTGAATGTGAACTGACTTCTTGTGAAACCATACGTCTTTGCAAGGTCACCCCAGTCACCCGCTCTGCTCCTCCAGCTCTGTGAGGGTCAATCCCCTCTCCGTCAGGATGGCCTCACCGGTGTGCTGGCCCGAGGCTGCTGGCCCAGGACCACCACAAACCTACAAGGAAGTTTGTTTCAGGTGCACAGGGAAAGCAAAGATAGATCCTAAAGTCTGTCTCTGCGACAGGCTGCTTCAGTGTCTCAGATGGGTGGTAGCTTATAGCTGCCTCCTGAGACCGGTGCGGTGAGGTGATGTGGACAGTGTTTTGAGAAACAACGTTTAGAAAGGCAGCAGCTGAAATGCGGTATCAGCTCCTCACAGCTCACTGCAGACTGAGCAGAAGAAGATACTCTTCCAGGAAGAGAATTCTCCGACCAAATGCATCCTCCTGCAAGCTGTCAGACAGCACCAGCGCACCCCATGTGATCCTTCCCACATGGTCCTTCTTGCTCTTCCACCAGCTGCCCCGGCTCAGCAGCGGTTCCTCTGCTTCAGCCACATCACAGCATGTGGCAACCCCAAAGCCTGAGCTGAGGAAACCCGTCAAATTTCTCTCTACAGCTACCTGAAAGGGGGTTGTGGTGAGGTGGGTGCTGGTCTCTTCTCCCAAGTGACAAGCGACAGGACAAGAGGAAACAGCCTCAAGTTGTGCCAGGGGAGGTTTACACTGAACATTAGGAAAAATGTCTTTCCTGAGAGAGTGGTGAAGCACTGGCAGAGGCTGCCCAGGGAGGTGGTGGAGTCACCATCACTGGAGGTGTTCAAGGAACATGTGGACGTGACATTTTGGGACATGGTTTAGTGGGCATGGTGGGGTTGGGTTGATGGTTGGACTTGATGATCTTTTCCAACCTTAGTGATTCTGTGATTCTGTGAAATGCTACCTCTGCAGCACTTCCTTCAGAGTTGTCCTTCCTTCATCAGAACCTTCCTGACATGGAGGAGGAAACTTGTCCCACCCAGCTTCAGAGGTCCTTGCTCAGCAGAAGCTCAGACTGTAGCACTGGTGTCAGGGGCACTTTCTGGTCTTAATGCCACAGATTTTTCTTTAGAGGATTATATCTGTTCTGCTGGCCAGAGACACTGCGGCGGGCCATGCCAACATCACTTACCTTAAGAAGACACAGGTCCCTGTTCAGCTCCTGGCTGACCCACAGCCCTGGGTAAATACCCCTGCTGCAGATATTCATCAAACTAAGGCATGAAAGTTGTCAACAGGAGCTTTATCCCCACTTTGGGCTGCAGTGAGGCCCGGGTCTACCTCCCCGGGGTGCAAGCTGCCTTTAGGTTCCCTGCTCACCCCCCCGGGACTGCCATGCCGAGTACCAGCCCCGTGTCGCATGGTGGGTTGCTCCGGCACGTGCAGCACAGAGGCGCATCCTCAACTTTCAGCCAGGTGATGCTCTCAGGACTGCTCTTGCTAGGCAGGTCTTTCCCACAGTGCTGCTCCCGTTTACCATCCCTTGGGGGTTCCTGGAGACATGCAAGCCTACACTTCCCAGTTTGGGATGCTATTTTTAAGGCTAGGTGCAAAGGCTTCTGAGGCATTTTTCAGACTGCCCATCTGGGAAGGTTTCTTCTAGCTCCAGAGCTGGCTTTTGCTTCTCAGGTCAGCATTCAGCCTGTACAACCGTCATAAGGCATATCCCTCAACCACAAGATTGGTTTTAAAATGACATTATTATTATTTTGGGGCAAGTATAATGACCTTGCAGTCTCTGTATTTGCTTTCTAATTGTTTGAACTCCAGGTTAAATTCAGATTTGGGCTAAGAAATACTAGTTCCTTTCTTTTTTAAATGAAAAATCTGAGTTTCTTCTTCAATACCATGTGCCCCAAAGTTCAGACTTTGAGAGAAAGAGCTAATCCCCCACAAATCATGCTGACATAAGGAAAGAGCACGTTACACACAGCAATCCACTTCCTTGGCTGCATGGTTCTTCAGGCTAATCTGTGTGTCAGGGGCAAAGCGCAGGAGCCAGTGGTGAAAGCCAAATGCTAACTGAAATGTGTTACCTTGCCCAAATTCAAGCTCACTGGGCACCTGCGTGTTGCAAAAGCGAACGTGTATGCTTGCAGGTCTCACTGCATATCTCACGCGCTGCGGCATTTAGGGCCTTTGCACAGGGGTAGGGTGGTGCCCTGGGAGTGCTAGCTTGAACCCCAATCGTCATTCTCCTTTCTTGCAATGAACCACACCCAAACACGCTTAAATCTGAGTTATTTAGCAAACAGATTAGTTGTTGAGGTGTGGTGCTCAGCTTTGACGTCTTGGATGGGTCTTATATGGCCCCCAAAGACTCCCAAGGCGGTGATAGATGGACAGGAGCCCATGCTCCCTGGCCTGGATGTCACTCGTGGGCTGAGTGAGATGAGAGTTCTGCTGGCAAAGCATGGGGCTTTTGCTGCGAGTGGATCCCTCCTACTGATATGCCGCTCCCAAGGACCTCCAGCCATGCACATCGCCTACCCAGCTGATGAGCACAGGAGTCACCACGTGGAAGGGCTGCATCCCTGCCCCGTAACGGTGCCAGACCTTGGCCTGGCTGCTGAGGAGCGTGAGGCAGAGGGAGATACCCACGCCTGAATGCACGGGACCAGCCAGCTCTGCTGAAGCACGCGGGACCCCGAAGGGCTCCTGTGCCCCATCTCAGATGAGACAGCTGTGGCCATACTGCTCGGAGTGCAGCTGGGGATGATGTGCCCTATACTGCTCCACCTCCTTTCCCCCCCAGTCTTCATGCTTATTTTAGATTAAAAACAAATGCGAAAAGGATGGAAATCTCTTCACTTAAGTTAAATAAATAATCAGTATTTCCAGTCCTTGTCTTTGCTTGTTAGATAAGGGCTTTCCTAGCCTCAGATAAGGGCTTTCCTAGCCTGAGACAAGGTTTTCTCTCAGACAAGGCATTACTACATTATGAACTGAGGCAAAATAAGATCTGGACTGAGATACATGTTTGACATAAGTCCGGACTTAGCGTACATGACCTTGTTGTTATCCAAGTCTAGCAATACTTCACTCCACCCTTAAAAACAACTAAGAAAGAAACTTCCCCCTCTTCCTGAATGGGAAGAATAGTTTGAAATGGGGCAAATGTGAACCAAAGCGGTCACAGCCACCTGATTTCCAGGGGGAAGTGAGGCAAGGACTGCAACACACATCCCAGGTTGGTTTTTAAAGCCATGACACACTGCTTTGGAGAGCCTGCTGTAAGCACCATAGCTGGAAACCCTGTGCATCCTCCTGGAAGAATAAGGAGGCAGCAAATTGTGCCCTTGTCCCTCACCTACCCAAACCCAGGTACTGCCCATTGGGGCAAACACAGAGTGGGGACTCAAACTTGCTCACTCACTACCGCCTTGCTTCAAAGGGAAGGGGCCTCCATGGCAGTTGTTAGGAAAAAAAGCTGAAGGGGAAGAAGCACAGAACTGACTTTCCCTTAATAAGGCAACCTGGCCAAAGACCTGCATTTACTGGGCCCTCAGCTTTAGCGGTGGCTGAGAACTGATGAAGATGACTATGAGTACATTGCTAGTCTCCAGGCTTAGTTTGAAGCCCAACAAATCAATGCAAAAGAAGAATTGACAGTGATTGCAATAGGCTTTTGGCTCCCGGTACAGTATGGGATGGCCCATATGGGTACTTCTCCAGGTAGCTGAAATCAGGGTCCTGGGGCAATTTTCACTCAGTTTAATGCTTCACATCTGTCCAAAGAAAGTGTCACACAGAGCATCAGCAGCTGTATACCATGTGTTTTAATAAACTGTGTAACTAGCAGAAAAATAGTTTTGGATGTGTTTGTCCTCCTCCCCCCTAAAATAAAAAAACTCAAGTTAAAACCAAAATAGCGCCAACCCCAAAACAGAAGAAAAAAATTGTCCCAGAGCAAAGCTGACACACAATACAGAGTTGGAAAAAAAGGTCTTTGATGACATTCTTGGGTAAAGAAATTATGTTTGTAAAACACAAGGTAGTGAATATTAAAATGCTTATTGTTTTGATCAGTTTCTCTCCCTCTCTGTATACATATATACGTAGATACACATATATCTATGCTGATACACCCTTGGTGGGATGAAATGGTACATCTGTAAGACAAAAAAAATAAAAGGGTGACTGTGGGGAAGGAGTAAAGAAGAAAATAAATGTATCATTTCAGTCAGTGAAGTAAGGACAATGCTCAATTCCCTTACAATGTCCCATTCCACTGCTTATTGAGGGACATGCTTGTCTCTCCATGGCTATGGCTGTCCCTGGTCCACGGATGAGCTGTGACCTTGTAATCTGAGTGATCTCCTTCACTGCTCTGTGTATGAGCAGTACCTCAGAAATGTATGAAGCATTCCTTCCCCTGGTTAATTCCCATGCTTTACCACAATTTTTAATTTAAAATTGATTAGTCTTTCAGTTTGCATTTCCCCCCCCCCAGGTTTCTTGCATTGACTGCTATGCAGGTCTCCACGGTAAGGCGGAGCAACCCAGACGAGCAATATGCCACAGGAATGTGCCGTTATCACGATGTGACTGGATGAAGGAATTCATTTTACAACGGATCCCATGCTACTTCGACCTCCCACTCAGTCCGCTGAGCCAAGTCATGCAGTAACCTCAGCTGTTCTGCATTGGGTGGGCCTGTGGGTCACATCTTAATCCAAAAACAAGGATAGGAAAGAAAAAATATTTTTTTATTTCCTTTTCTCCTTCCATGGAAACCTACCCACAAAAGAAGAGTAAGCAATACCATTCTAGGCTGAGGTCTCTGCTTCACTCTTAGGCAAATGAGTCCTGCATTCAAAAAAAAGACAATATATTCTTCCTCCTGTTGTTATATTGCTCTTTCAGAGAACCAGCCACTGTCCACGCTTTCCCAGATCTCAGTGCTGTGCTTAACAAGCGAACTAAGCACAACCTCATGCTGGCTGCAAAGTTCAGGTGACCAAGAAGGTATTAAGAGAACAGCTCAGCTTGCCAACTTCTTGTAAACACCTTATTGCAAAGAAGGCAAAGGCAAAACACCCCTCTCCACACCTCCCCCAACTGCCTGCCTTCTGTTTTTTTTCCTTTCTCTCTCTCTCTTTTCTTTTTCTTTCTCTTTCACTCTTTCTTTCTTTCTTTTTTTCTTTCTTGTATGGGGGTTCATGAAGAGAAGCAAGACTTGTGCATCACAAATGATGGAACTATCCCCACCCCAGCCAGCTTCCCACCCTACAATAACGCACAAGCCCATCTTATCCTGTACCTGCCCCCAGAAGGTGTTTGTTTGTCTCTTGATCTTTTTGGAAAATCATGCAGTCTGATCTGCTGGGGAGTTCTGCAGTGCAGGCACCGGGTGGCTGGTTCTTCCCCTTTCCTGAGGCTCATAAGTGATTGTTTTTGGACAGATAGGCAATAAGAGCCACGGCCACCCCAACGTAGATGCCAGTTCCGATTGTGATGGACAGAACAGCCAGGAAGAGTGCTCGCCGGGAGCTGGAGCTTGCATGGTGGAAGTCCCCCTTGGCTACTGCTTTGTTTGTCTGCAAGATACACAACAACAACAATGCAATATATTTACTTGTTTCATCTGGAAATGAAGATGTGATGCTCATTTCTTGGATGAAACGTGATCCTGGGATATAACAGTAAAGTGGTTGCAAATCAAATATGTTTTTAGCCGAATTAGGTTATTTGCACAATTAGGATGATGATGGAACCAATGGCATCTCAAGTGGGACTTTTAAGTGCCTTTAAGCTTAAACATATCCTAGGATTTAATACTATGCATCACGATGACTCCTGAGATGGCTCAGCCACCTCTGAGAACGTGGACAAAGGGGCTGTGAGCCAAGAGTCTGCCATGTCCCCTCCAGGCACAGCTACAATCCTGCTTCTGCGAGGCGGCTGGATTCCAGCCTGGCTGGGAAAGGTAACAAAGGAAAAAGCCCTTTAAACGTACCACTTGCACAAAAACATTCTGAAGTCAGCTGAAATGGTTGATCTGTTCTTACCTGGACAAGGACAAGAGGGGCTGAATTTTCCCTTCCAGTGCAGTGCTTTTGACCATACTGACTAGGTGGAACGACTGGCCTGAGTTGACCACCACAGAGAGGCCAGACACCACCAGTTACCTTGCATCCACCTTAGGTCTGAGCTTCAGTGCAGGACAAACACCTAGGAAACCAGAGCTAGTAGATGCTCCTTCAACCTTGATTCAGATCAAGATCACTTCTGCATAAAAGCAGGGCAGTTCCCTTGATTATTAGAGGGATGACGCACATGCTTAATGGGGCCATTGGTATTTGAACCATGGTCTTCTCTCTTGGGGGTGGTGCATTCAGCTGGATGTGTCAGCTGGAGGAGGAGTTTCCATTTTGATGGTGTTAAAATGGCTTTTGTGTCTCTTGCTATGGTTCCCAGTAGCTCAGAAGACTAATCCAAAGCTCTGGTAATTGTAACACATCTTCTATGTAGCTTTGAGTACCCAAGCAGGTCCCTTGAATTCAACCTGATCAGCCGGAGTTCCCAAAGCTATAGTACAAAGCTGTCAATAATGAACACAGAAAGCAGAATCGCAGCTGAGTGGGGATGGTCTCCTGTGATGATCCCACAGTTACACTGACATCAACGGGACGGCCACTGCAAAAATCTACATCTGGAGTTTAAGAAGTATTCAAATATTGGTTCTTCTAACACACTTTCCAGGCACCTTTGAGCCCAGGAGCCAAGACAAAGCAAAATCCCTGCTCAAAACAGGCAAGGGAAAGCTAAAATTGGACAGGACTGATCTACCCATTGACAAGACCACCTAATACTGTATCAATGGGTCTCAGTCTTGCAGCGTGATGAAAGGGGGGCGTTATTTTTGTAGACCATGGTGTGGTATCAGCAAGGTCACCCGGCAGCCAGTAACAGATCTGTCAGCTAAAAGAAAGGTCTTGTAGAAGCATATGAGCTCCGTAAGTTCTGAGACAACCATTGTTCCCTTGTTACAATGAGTGAGGAATTCATAATGCTTTAATTGTATTTCTCTACAAATGCTCGATTTGCTGGGATGCTTTCTGCTTCTATTGCTCTATTTTTGCCTTTTTTTACTATCTTGCTACTCAGAGCAATTTACAGCAGCCAAATGACAAGCTTCCACACTGAAAAAAAGGCTTCTGGCCTTTCTGTCAATGACTTTATTAGGAGAACTGTCTCTTCTCATTCATCAACCTAATTTTTTAAGCATGATGCCTTATAAATGTTTCAGGCAGAAACAATGTCAAACGATACATCTGAAAAGAGAGAGAGACTAGGCTGCAGGCAGGAGGAAAATGATCATTTCAAAACAGCAACTTATAAACAACTCCCAGGTTTACACCTAGTGTTGCGTCCTTTGGTTTAGATGGGGAAGGCATCCTACTCACTTTGCAAAGGATGTCTGGCCAGGTGTCTCAGCAGGGTGACCAAAGATTTCATGAGCTTCTTGTCTGGGAACCTCCAAACACTAAAAAGAAAAGCCTTATCTGGAAAAACGTCAGGGGCTTTGGGGATCATGGAAATATTTCTTAGGGTCACTTAAAAGTCTTGGCAAGGAAAGCAGAAAAAGATTTAGAAAGAGTTGGTCATTCAGCTCTCCTCAAAGATTTTCTTCAAGCATCTGCTACCCATCACAGCATTAATAAAAGGCTTGAACAGAGAGGCTCCTATTCACAGAATTTAGGTCAGATTTGTCAGGCGAAGGTAAATGCACAGCACTGAAGCTATTTGAGCCTTTGGATAAACTGAGGTAAACAGTTTCAACCCTCAAAACGGAGGGAAAGTTTGAAAATGCTGAAACATTTCAGTTTGACATTTCTGAAATGTCACATTACGTTACAGAAAATTCTGCAACATTTTGGGCTGACCTCTTTTAAACAAAACTTTGTATAGTTTCAAAACCGTATTTTTTCACTTAAAAATAGATAGAAACTCAAAGGGAAAAGAAACCATTAACCAAAATGTCAAATAATCTGAAAACCTGACAGCATATCTTGATTGGATTCAATAAAAGAAGTCGGATCTACCCAAAACGATGTGTTAAGCGACCCAAAGGGATTCAGAAGGCTGATTTGTCAAGCACTAATAGCCTTTTTTCCAGTAGGATCGTCAACCTAGCGACAAACCTGCTCACAAAGAACAGCTTTTTTTCTTGATGAGCTCTTTGACGACAGCCCTGACCTTTATGAAAGGATTGGACCTACGGTGAAAATCCAACTTCCCATTAAAATTTTCAGCCCAGCCAAAACCAGATGTCTTGTATTAGTCACATGCTGAATTTTGCAGCTCCTGTCATTACGATATAGCTTGATTTTGCTTGCACTTTCACAGAAGTTCTAGTTTCCAATAAATTACCTAATCCGAGTGGGTTTTGTTTTTTTAACCTAATGCATACTTTGTGACTTGGCAAAATAAAATCCCTCCTATATCAAATTCTGAGTGTAGAGTGCATAGGTAAAGGCACAAGGGAAGGACAATTTTATATTCCTCCTTTAATCCATTCAGAAAGGTTTCCATTGAGATGGAGAAATCACCAACACAGAAACCATCCTCCACGGGTGTAAGACTAGTCTGAAAGGATTTGCTTATCGCTAAGAAAATTCTTTGTTGCTATTTCCTAATTAGCAAAACAATCCCATTACTCCCTGATGTCACTATATGGAAATTACAGCATTTCTGCAGGTTTAAGCTAAACAGATCTGGAAAACAGTTATTACACAAAATGCAGTTGCGGCCAATTTTAATAGGTTAGCATCTGGCAACTAGTAAGCATCTTTTCTTCAACTTTTTTTAAAACATGGATCAGATCTTTGGTATCTCTGTGCATTTTGAGGAACTCCCTTGGTTTTGGTACCCATCCAACAGCTTACGACCTAGACCCTTTGATGCCTGACACAGAGAAGTGAAGCTCTGGGGGTTTCCGTGCCAGGGATGCCTGTGCTCTAGCAAACTCCATGTGGGAAACAAGAAATGTATTGTGTAGATCAGAGAGCCCAGTCAGACCCAGTCTCACCAGATTTTCCTTACTGTGGTGGAAAAGGTGAAAAAAATGGTCATTAAACCTAAAAAGAAACCAAGACATCTAAATGCAGACAGGGGTCAGGCTGTTCACTTGTGTGCCAGTTTTGGCTGGGGTAGAGTTAATTTTCTTCATAGTAGCCAGTATGGGGCTGTGTTTTGGATTTGTGCTGGAAACAGCGTTGATACACAGGGATCTTTTAGTTAGTGCTGAGCAGTGCTTATAGAGTGAAGGTCTTTTCTGCTTCTCACACCACCCCACCAGCGAGTGGGCTGGGGGTGCACAAGAAGTTGGGAGGGGACACAGCCGGGACAGCTGACCCCGACTGACCAAAGGGATATTCCATACCATATGATGTCATGCTCAGTATATAAACTAGGGGGAAAGCTGGCCAGGGGACCACTGCTTGGGCTGGGCATCGGTCCGAGGGTCGTGAGCAATTGTTTTCATTTGCGTCACTTGCCTTTCTTGTTTGTTGTTGTTGTTATTTTCCTTTTCATTAAAATTTTTATTATTATTATCATTATTATTTTATTTTATTTCATTCCACTTATTAAACTGTTCTTATATCAACCCATGAGCTTTCTTGCTTTTACTTTTCCTATTCTCTCCCCCATCCCACCTAGGGGGAGTAAGTGAGCAGCTGTGTGGTGCTTAGTTGCCGGCTGGGACTAAACTACGACAACTTGTCTTCACGGTGTCTGCATCTTGGGCACTGCTAGCTGAAAAACAAATCTTGTCTACTTAGACAAGTCCAGTCCTCTACTTGGACTGGCTACCTAAGCCCATGATCAAACACCACAGACAGAGAAGCAGATGCAGCGATTCAAGTCTCCAGAGCCAAAATAGGTGCAAGTACAGAGAGCGATATCTGTTGCTGACCCTTCTTGGTAATTGCTGCCAGCCACAACACTGGGACCTCAGGCATCAAAACAAACTCAGCCTTCCTTTCCAACACATGCTTTTGGGTCAAACAATAAATGTTTTCACAATGCCACTGTGGTTAAAATTGCTCAGAAAAAGAAAAAAAAATCCATTTTAGGAAATTTTTTTAAAAAAAGTATTTCAGATAAAAATCTTGAGTAAGGAAAAGACCCAACCAAATTTTGCTTAAAAATGAGGTCACATTTATGGCGTGCTAGTCTGCAAACTAGTGCAAGGCAGGATGTGTTAGACTCATGCTGTCTCCACTCTCACTAAACAGCCATGCTGGATGCCCGCAGCGCCTGTGATGGACATGCTCTGTGCACCCCTGGGTGCCACAGGCGCCCCAGTCTACTCATAAGCCTGGTTTGAAATGACAAAGCCCTGCGTCCATCCAGGCATTTCTGCTCAATTAAAGGTGGGGACAGGGTAACATGCACCACCAGGACCCTCGCCAAGCCCCTGGGGCTGACATGCCAGATGGTGCAAAGCCCTTCATACCCAGCCTGGAAATGGATTTCTGTGAGCTCCTCTTGGCAGACTCAGCTCCGGCCTCGCTAAAGCAATATTTGCTTTTGTTACTTCTTTCCTCTGAAAAGCAAAGCCCCAGCTATGAATATTACTGTGCTGAATACTTAGCTGGTATTAATTGGTCCATCATGCTTGATTCTGAGGGTAACGCCGCCAGGACGGGTGCAAGAATGAAGACCCAAATGCCCTACTAACAAAGGGCTTGATTCACTACAGCCTCTTCAAGCTAAGTGCCTTAATTTAAGTAGTAAGGAATACAAACAGCTCTTCTAATGGGCTTAAAAGTGGCTGCAGAAATAAGCACCTTTCCTAATCAGCATTATACTATCTGTGGAGTTTTACAGTACTTCTATCCGTTCACTTCTTGCCTTCCCTGGCAAGACTGTGGCTGGCAGCCAGATGATTGATGGAACCAATTTAATACAGTCTTTGGGCAGCAGCAGGACCAACAGGTTTGATAAACAGAGCAGGGGATGAGTGCAAGACAGGGGATGAATTATGAGTGGGGGATAATTCATCACATAGCACCAGGCAAGTTCCCTCACTGCACAGCCAGATGATGAGATACTTTTCTTGCAAAGGGTTTGTATCACTGGACTACCCCTGCCTCCTGGTTTTCCCTTGGTCTGTGTCCTCTGGATGCTCAGATAGGACCGTCAACTTGCCAGCTGCTGGCACAGGTTGTGATGAAGGCTGGGTACTCCAAACAGGGGCTTGAGCAAATACCAGCCCCAAATCGATCCTCTCTTTAGAGGCTTTGGAAGTAAGTCCAGAAAGTGAGGAGGGGTGGGGGAAGAAGGGTTAAGGAGATCTGGAAGGTTTATCTTATTTTGTTTAACTAACAAAATGAATGCCTTGTTGTTTAGAAACACTTTCAAGGGACTTCCCTGGAGTTTCCACTTGAGCTCCTGCAAAACATATTCATCATGTCTCTGGGCTGCATGTTTTATAGGCTGAGAGAAGATGAATACTGTACCTCCACAGCTGCAAGGCCAAAAAATTCTGCTGCATCCCACAGTGACTCATCTATCATACTCACAAAATACCTTCTGGTACGCTGTATCTGGAAACAAGAAACACATTGATCACAATTATTAGTCCTGCCTCCTGGAGAGCAGGAATGGCTCTATGTAGGAGGAGAAGAAGGTATCCTGACCCCTTTGGTCAGGTGATGGGAAGATTTCTTTTCACTTCATCGGAAGAAATGGCCAGCAGGGAGGAGGGATGCACAGCCTCCATGTAGCCACTGGCCAGACCCCGAGTCTTACTTCTTCAAGTGGCATGCAAAAAAATGCCACAGAATGAGCAGTAACTGATGCAGAAAATGTTTCTGCCCCCGTATCTTCTCCTATCTCTCTTCTGGTCAAAAAGCTCTGGCTACTCTTTTAACTTGCCCAACTTGCTCTTCTGCTGACCTCAGATTTCTGGGCAATATCTTCCACTTTCAGTCTTACACCACTTATTTTCACTGGCGATGAGTAAAAGACTCCACAGTCTTTGCTAAGGATACAGATAGGAAAAGGGTGAAGTCAGGCTTTGCCTTCGAACCATGAATGACAGCAGGGAGGTGCAGACAGCGGGGGAAAGCATGGGGTTGGCAGACACCCGGCGTAGGGGTTGGGAGGTAGCAAGAGAGTTTTCAGTCCTGAGGAGAGCATCAAAGGGACTATGGAGTCCCCTCAAACAGCTCCACAGGCAGAAATGGTGATCTAAATAAATGACAAATGGTTCTTCTCTCTGTCAGGCACTTGCAAATTCCATTATGCCCCTAACACAATAGAAACTTCAGCCTGTGGCAACTTGCCTTTCAGGTACCAAAGAGCTCTTCTGGAGGTTTCCATCATTTCTGATGGGAAGTTGGCCCAGGAAATGGACATGAGTCTCAAGCATCCGTTCCCTGTCTGGAACGTACTGTGCCAACAGTGGGGAGCAGGTGTCACCTGAAATGCAGGCACTTCTAAACAGATACACAAACCTCCTAGACTCAATGCTGGACTTCTCAATGCTGCATCTCTACTGATGCTTAAGTTTCTTTTCCTCTTCAAAGGAAGGCATCCAGCCTAGTCTAATCTAGCCTTCAGACTGCAGTGTCCAAAACCAATCGCTGGATCATCTTCAGGGTATTCTCATCCCCACTCCAGTGTTGATAGGCAGAGACTAGATAATTTGCTTGGGATTGATGTCTTCTCTTCAGTGAGGGATCAACCCCACCCTGAGCATTTAGAAGATAAAAAGCATAAGATCTTGACCATAACCTGCTCTCTCACTGTCTGGCAGCACTGAGATCCAGTTGGGATGGCTGATAAGGACCTTGAGACAGTAAAGGCCTAGCCCACATGGAACTTCCCCTGGGGCAATGCTGAGATACTATGAGTACTTGGATAGCAGTGACAAAAGGATGACACAGGGACATCATCAGAGTTTCAACAACACACAGAGAGGGGATAAACTGGCATATGCAGCTGCTGCTTTGCTCGAGGCTTTGCCAAATGTCCTAAGTGCTCTGCTGCACCTCAGAGTGACAAAACAAAATCCAGTGTCAAAACTTACCCCTGAAGGATTTCTTTCAACAATGAATCCTCATTCTAGTAAACAGGCTTGTGCCCTCAGTGGCTGGGGCATAGCACTGTGCAATGTGCGTGCGTTACAGCGGACACTTGCTGCTTCCCATCAGCAGCCCCTCTGACCTGCCTCCCCCCCTTCCTTACCATGACTGTTCAGCAAGGCAATGAAACGAACAACAGCCTCATCACAGGGGAGGCAGGAACAGCCTCCCGTGTGCGGGCAGTGGAAGGGACAGGCTGGTGGCCACCCTGTGTCTGGAGCAGTCTCTTGTACTGCACTCCAAGAACAAGTGTAGTTTAACCAAATGTTACTCCAGCAAGCCCTTCAAGTGGCACTTCCTTCTTTGTGAGAATCACCTTCTTTGCTTTGCAACAGCATAGGAACGTCCAGCCTGGCCACAATCCCACCAAGCTCCTGAACGGTGATGGGGCGGATGAAAACAAGTGGCCTGCGTAAAGGGATTTCTGCTGCCGCCAAATTAAATCGTGCAGTGTTGGTGGAAGGAGATGTACTGGGAACAATATTTATTCCTGGAAACCCATGAAAGGCTCAGGAGAAGAGAGTGTGAATGGGGAGAAGAGAGTGTAAATGGAGACCAGCATGAGTCTGCCTCTTCTGCATGATCAACTTTCATAACATCTGGGTTTGAGCCATCGGATCATTTTGATATCAACGATTTCTGCTGGAATTTGAAAATATGACGTAGACAAGGATGTGATTCAGCCCCCGACTGGTGCTGCCTGTGGCGTTTGATTGTGTATTCAAGTGCAGATAAAACTATAAATGTCCGAGTGAGATTTCGGCACTCGGAAAAACAAGAGCATAATAATGAGAACAGCAGGCGTGAAAGGCCTGAATGAGAGGAATGCAGAGAGATGTTTTTAGACAAGCTCCACAGCAACAGCAGTTCATTTGATTGCACTTGAGAGAATGAGACCTCAGCCTGCGATACGAGGACAATTCTGCTTTCCTGGCATATACAGGAATTTGGATGTTTATGGTAAAGAAGATGATTTCGCCCCTCCGCTTTGCTTCTCACCCTCAAGCAGAAGTTGCCATTTTGTGATGAAGAAGATGAAGAAAACTTGGGAAATGTGACATGTGACGAAGCCTAGCTTACACACACACAGACATGTGCCCACGCAGACTTACACACCGCTGACATGGGTTTGTGCCCCACATAGACTTATAGACGATCTGCCTAGAGGTTGGATGCAACTACCTGGGTACCACTTAAGTTTGTCAACCAATTATTAGTGACCAATTCAGTCCCAAGGGGCTCCTTTATTTTTCCCATTTAGATGGCTGTTTGCTTCTTCTTTGTTTGAAGACACGGAGTTTAAAATGTGAGCATTACTCAGGAAGGGAAATCTGGAAGTGATTCCTAGTTTTCAGATTCCATTTTGTGAGTGGCAAGAAGTTGCCCTCAGCTTAGGTACTTTTCACAAGGTACTTATCACAAGGTACTTTTTGCCTGCGGTGCCCCTACCCCTGTCGCAGGATCTGGATTGGGACTGATTGGACAGTGCCACAGATCAGTCTGCATTTCAGGACTGTCAGAGTCTCTTTGATATTGCATCTGGTGTGTGGTCAGCAAGAGTTCACCAAGAGGCTGTGGAGTCTCAATTCTTGGAGATATTCAAAACCCCACTGGACATGGTCCTGAGCAACCTGCTCTTACCTGACACTGCTTGAGCAGAGAGGATGGTCTAGATGACCTCCAGAGGTCACTTCCAACCTCAACCATTCTGTGATTCTGTAATTTTGTGAAGACTTGACAGTTGTACAAAGTTGTGCAAGGTATTATTCAACTGTCAATTTCTTTATACACAAATATGCCTGGAGAAATTCCTCTCTCTGTTTCACAGGCAAGAGCAGGGCTTTTAAAGCCCTGTGATGACTTTGTTAGGGCTCTGCTGAAGGCCCTGCTGGAGATAGGTTTTGGAAAAAGCTACATTCGTATCTTTCTACCTCTATCTTGTTGTATAAGGTTGGTGTAGGGAGTGAATTCCCTCTGTCCACATCCAACCCTACTGCTCCATGACCCTCCAACTCCATTTGCATCAAGTGTGTGGTCCCAACCTGCGTCGTTGTGGATCTTAGACCTCACTGTTGGGACCTTTTCTATCCACGAGGATGGCCACATGACCCCACATCAAGCCATGTGGGTATGTGTCTCGCATAGAGCGGTGGAATCAGTCCTCAGCTCCAAGTTGGGGGCTCATCATTTTGGCCCAATTTGCTATCCCTGGGGTAGATGAGCAAGCCATTATGTGGTATCATTGCAATTCAAAACGTCCTCAGTAGTGAGCGAGAGGAACACGGTGAGGCACCAGCTCTGTGCCATTTGGCATGACCTGTCTTTGTTTTGCTCTGGTTCCTTCTATTTGCCTCCGGTCCTCTTCCTTATTTGTGATGGGAGGAAGACCATGTCAGTTACATTCACTGCAGTGGCCCTCATTTCTCTTCCCTCCAACACGAGTCACACAGCAGAGGAAAGAGTAGAAGATGCTGCCCAGTCCTGCCAGAGAGGATGTCAGCCCTGGACCCCCACCTCCTGCCCTGGGAACAGACAAGAAATGGGTGGTGGGAGAGGGATGTGATGGGGGTTTCTGCCTTGGGCACCCTGAGCCACGCTTGGGAGAGGACAAGGATGGGGAAACAGAGTTAGAGACACTGCAGGTTTGAAAGTGTCTCTGGGGTGGTTTCTCCTCCTGCCAGGACAGATTTAAGCAGAAAATTAGTTCCATCAGTTCTGAACTCTCAATTTTCTCACCTGCAGGTGCCCCTGTTTGAGTTGAAACTTAATCTCTGGGTTTTAAAGTGAATTATACAATCTCCTATCTAATAGGTCATTAATGACTTTTTGAGGTAAGATTAAGAACTCTTGAGGTAAGATTCACCCTTGCTTGTTGGCATCAGTAGCTTTCTCAGCTTTGTGTCACAATCACCCATGATTTCTCTGTATGTAATCTGTGTTACACTGTTCTTTATCTACACCAAATTTCAGGTATTGAGGACATTCAGAGTAGCTCTTTCTGATCTGTTGTTGGCAGAGCCTGGTTTCCTTAGGGCAGGTTTTTCTCCCAGCACATGGGGTGGGTACCACATCAGTTACATATGTAAGTGTGTCCCCAGGATTGTTCCTTGGGGTACAATTTGCCAGACCAGCCTGCAAACTCTGCAATCCTCTGATCCCCACCAATCCTGTGGTGGCATCTTTCTAGGTAGGAGACCTAACCCAAGCTATTTCTGAGAAACATTTTGTCATTCGGTATGTTAACTAGTAGGGTAAGAAGTTATCAGGCACTGTGGACTCTGCAGCATCTGACAGTGAATGTGAGGTAACCTACTCCTCGTTATTCATGGAGCACATCTACCTTGAATGAACACAACTTTTTGATAGGGTACTTCAGGCAGGTCCATAAAGTCACCAGAGATCAAATTATGGAGACTACCTCTTTCATGTGACAAGACCATTTCTCCCCTTTCTATTCCTTCTACTTCCTTGAAGCCCACAAGAAACACAGTATTGGGAATAAAACCCGAAAAATGTATTTTTTCTTGTATCACTTTTTTGTTCTCTTTAAACCTTAATGCTCTCTTCTCCCCTTCTCCTGGGGAGGCAACAGAAGTGATGCAACTGGCTTCAGCAGACAGACACAAGGGACCACGCGACCAGAGGGGTAATTAGTATGGAGCAAGAACCCTGCTGCTCTGAGGCGCTCCACGGATTGTGTTGACTGGGATATGAGGAAAACATCTGAAAAGCACCTGCTGGGAGAAAGCTCTTCTTGGGTTCCCAGCACATTTAATCCAACAGAAAAAATCCTGGGGGCAATGAGGGTCACAGGCTGTGTGTGTTTTAACACACCATCTCTTCCATATATCAGAAAGTTTAGTGGATTTGCTTTATAACTGGAGACAACAGCAAGTAACTAAGAGCCTGGTGAACCTGCAGCACTCTTGCAAGAATAACTTTAGTGGGGGTGTGGACTCTTACAGTCCAGTCTGAATAGAGCATCAGGAGTTTGCCTTTAATTTCCATGTGGACAGGAATGAGGCCAAACTGAAAGCAAGTTCCCTGCCAACGCCAATAAGCCAGGTTCTCAGTCCTTTGGAGACACTGGAAGGATTCATGTTGATCTGATGTGGCTACAGAACAGGGCTCAAAATTCAATTTCTGAACTTGCAAGATCCTCTGGAGAGACATCTGTGTCTTTTACATACTTCTCTTTGGAAAATGCTATTTTATCCCTAGGACCAAATGCCCATCAAGATCAGCTCAGTAGGGCTGCTGTGACCTGTGGTGGGTGAGGATTTGCATCTCAGTAGGTAGATGGTTAGGCTTGATATCAAGGAGACTTGGAAGTCTAGCCTTGTTTGTGCTGGGGAATGCTCCAGATGAGCAGAGACAGAGCATACTGCTGCACGGAGCCTGGATCACTCGCTGGCATTAACCAGTGTCTCTCCAACCCCTCCATTCTTCACTCTGGTCCCTTGGTTTGTTTTAAATTAGAGAATAACGCACAGTTTTTATTCCGATTTTTAAATCAGCCAAACCAGCTTCATGTAAAGATAGGGAAATGGAGGCAGGGAGGGAGAAGTGGGGTGATTCTGCAAGGAAAGGCAGAAGCTGCAGCAAACTCAGGCTTTTGAAAGGTATCCCGATGCCACCAAACTTTTTTATTTTAACATCAATCAGAAAGAAATCTAACTAAATCGCAAATGCTTCAGAGAGTGTCTACACAGAATATTTGCTGGTTTAATTGTATTGCTTTAAGAGGCAAATCGTTTACACTTGCAAAGCTTTTTCTATAAGCCAGCTCTGCAGTAAGTTAACTTCCAGGGTATGGACGAGGCTGTTCTTCCCTGTGAAGACTTAGTTTTTGAAAAGAGGCAAAAAGCTCTGTTTAGGAGCCCCCAGAGGAAAGTGACTCTGAACTAATTTGGGGTCTGCTGTTACAAGGGTGCACCTGACAGAGTGGGAAACCCCGAAGGGACCCCCCGCTCCTTGTAGATAGCTTGTGTGTCCATGCAGCTTGGGTGGTGAGGGAGAGCTGCCCAGCATGAAGAATGGGATGGGCTGAGCATCCCTCGCCTTCCCCCCTGCTTATCTGGACAACAAATGGACTTCATCATCTACAGGGGCCCAACTGTTCTGCTTACCTGATGAGCAAAATTGGGCAATGGATTGAAAAGTTATCAGTGAGCGCTGATGGACAGAGGGACAGGCAGACAGACAATTACAAAGGCCACAAAAATTTAATACAAGATGTAAATTTCCCTAGGGTATGGGTTATGCTTCTATGGTACCAGCAAGGAAATGCCTAGCCTTGATTTGCTATTGATTGCATCAGGAATGCCCTCGCAGATGATGGAGCTGCAAGATAGCTAAATAGCAGCGAGCCGTAAATTCAATTCCTGCAAATCGCTGACGGTCTGCTTTCCCAAGGACACGTAGGAAGTGCCAGGAATGGCCCTACAGAGCCCAGGGGAAGAAAAGCAGGACCCAAACTTCAGTCCCTTCTCTTTCCGCCCACCACCGCTCCCCGACACCAGCAGCAGCTCCCCACTCTCATAGCCAGCACTTCCCTGCCTCCTGACTTTGGCTCCAAGCCCAGATGACAGCAGCAAACCCAGCGGGGTGTCATGAAAGTCTTGTTTCAGGTGTCTCAAAGCTCTGGGATCCCCTATGAGCAGTGACAGAGAATGGCCCTGGGCAAAATTAACTCTTTCTGGCAGAAACTTAGGTGTCTTGCTTTGATTTTAAAAATTTGCTGTGTTACCCTTCTCTTCTGATTAAAATTATTAACGTCTCCTCCCTACAAAAACTGAAATGTCTTGGTTTGGTCAGGTAAAGCATTTCACTTAATTGCATATACTATTCTTTCTTTTCTTTTTTTGATGCTTGATTCCCTGAAAAATGTTGAAGAGGAGCATAAAGGACTCTGTCCTCTCCATATACTGCTACCTCTGACACCAGAGATGTAAAACTGTATTTTTTTTTACCTTTCAAACTCAGCAGCAAAGTCTTTTCTTTCAAGGGACTGTCTCAAAGAGGAAATTCTATTAGAAGCTGTACTTCTGAATTCATCATTGAAATTTTACCAATGTACATACCGTGGATATTATTTGGAACAACATCATGAAAGTATAACAGGCGTATATTTTTGCTCTGTTCTTAAAACCCTCTCTTCCTCTCTGCCTATGGCACCACCGGAGACAGGTTAATAGACTGGATGGACCCCTGGTCTGACCTAGAATTTTCATCTGTTCTTAGGAGGGTTCGGCATTGTTGGTTTATAATGTAGGGGGATACGCTGAGTTAATCCACTATGCTAATGTGCTATTCCTCTATTTATTTAACAAACGACTGTTGATTTTGCTGACATAAAAATTGCACCTATTTAATGTAAGAGCTAAAGTCACCACATTTTGATGAAAAAAATCTGTTCATTCTTGATTGAAGTACACAAAAAGCACTGTGAACTACTGGCTCCCTCAAGCTTTCTGCTCAGATTTCTGTTCCCACTTTTACCAGAAACTTCTGAGCTGGCAACAAGTATGGGAATAAGGCAGTGGATTTTTGCCTTTCTGATAGACATACTTCTTTTAAAATAAAATTTAATTAATTTTCTCTCTTTCTCTTCTCTCCTCCATTTTTTTAAATGCTTTTACAATAGGTTCTATATTTACATGGCAAAAAAATATTGACCAAAGTCCCATGGAAAATACAGCTGTGACATTCCGGAAGATAAAAACTCAGGAAGAAGGTTTTAAAAGCTCTAGAGAGATGAAAAGAAGAAGGAAGAGATCTTATAATAATTTTAAAACAACTCAAACTGCATTCAAGATTAAAGAGAGATACGGGCAAGGGACTGAGCACAAAAAGTGACATTTCTTTCTGACCAAGGGCAGAAAACAGTGTCAAAAAATGTGTTGAACACAAATGTGTGCTATCAGAATTTTTTTTAAATCATGGAAATTAATTTAAGCACTTTATATAGACAGTTTTATAATATTTCACGTTACTTTTGAGATTTTCTTTGGGTTTTTTTCTGTATATATACATTAACCAAACCTTTCAGATGAAAACTTTCTTTCCAATTGAAAAAAGGGGTTTGTTTTGTTCTGCTTGAAAATGTATGGATATGGGATGCCCCAACCTTTTCAAAATGTTTTTTAAAACCTTTTGAGACAAGAAATTTCTCAAAACAACTCTTTTCTGAAATGCATACCATATAGATATGTATGCACACACAATCAAACAAAATCAGATCAACAAAACTTTGGTGCATAAATTCTCATTTGGCTCCAATATCGGTCAATATGCCTTCAATTTTTAATTGCTTTTCAGTGAACAATGCATGTTGCTTCTTCATAAATGTGACCCGTTCTGGGGAAGCTGCTCCTCTTGTCGGGGCTGGGATGGCCTCAAGTGAACAAACACCTGTGGAGCAGTGACCCTCCTGAGAAGAGATGGTCTGGACCTGTGGGGCATTTTGCGCCTGCTGCTGGATGTAGACCTGAAGCTACCTCGGAAAACACCTAAAAGGGGGATACTAAGGAAATTATTCCTGGCTAGGCTGCTTGTATTGTGAGAGAGACCTGGAAACTGCAGTTGGTAGGTGATGTGATCACTGCAGTACAAAGAAGATATTCTCCATCCTTCGTGCCTAGCTCCCAAAACCATCCTTGGATGGGAAAAAAATGAATAAGGAGAAAAAAATGTGCTGTAAGACAGGCATCCTACCCAGACACCCACCAGCATCTACTAATGCCAGCAACACCTCTGCACAGGCTGAAGAAACTGGAGGGCATGCTCATCTCTTGACTCAACTCCATACTCAGTAGAGAAGGACTCAAGATCTCATTTTTCACTACAGGGAAAGTTCATCAGCTGACCTGGAACAATTCATTTGTATTTGTCACCATTGCTGTTGGCATGGAAATGAAAGGTCTAACCTTCTATTAAGCTGTCAACACCCTGAAATGACTGCTCTGTCTTTCCTATGACTCAGCGTCTCCAAGAGAAGAACTCCATGTTCTCCAGCAGTAACACATCTCAAGTGTTGTCATGCCAGCAGATACCAGCCCCTAATCTCTTGTGCACAAAAGCCCTCTCTCCTGCAACCACAGCACTCCCAGGCAGACGGTCCTGCGTTGCAACAGTGCAGGGCTCGCATGTGTGTGGAGCTTATGAAAGGGCTTTATCTCAGCCCTTGCTCTTCTAGACTTCTTCCCCTTTGATCTCCTGTAACTCATTTCTGCTCCTCTTGTTCCCTGCTCCTAGTTCACCCTCTCTTTCTTCCATCCAAACAGCAACCCTGCCTTTGTGTTTTATGGACATTATCTCCATCCTTTAAAAGGGTGCAGGCTGTCTGAAGGGTGGACGGCGTGGTGTGTTGCATTCTTACGCTGAGTGTTTCAGCAGGAAAAGAGCTCTCTGCAGAGCTGGAGCGCGGGTGTGTAGAAGACGCACAGGAAGCAGCACTGCCTTCCCAGGGGTGGGCAGCTGGAAGGAGCCCAGCAGCAGCCGGAGTGAGCTGGAAAAGCTTTGCTCATCCTTCTGCTGCGTGGTGAGCCGGGCAGAGAGCTCAGGGGTGCTCTCCAGAAAAGCTGCTGCCGAGGAGTGAGTCACCTGCCCGAGCACTGACAACAGCCTCTCCCAACCCAGTTTGTCTGCCGGCGTGACAGAAAGACCGGCGAGCCCCCACACCTGCAGTGCCTTAAGCAAAAGAGTAAGTGAGGGGCCCCTGCAGGTCTTGCAGCACAAGAGCTGCTGGTTTCACCTGGGTGATGGCAAGAACATCCTGCTAATGTGCCTTCATCGTGCCCGAGTCAGCTCTTACTCTGCCCACAGGAAGAAAGCAAACAGCCTTGAGACATGTATCCCCAAGGATTCTCTAGCTTTGGTCCTCTCTCTTCATCCAGCATCTTACTGCAATAACCACCTTACAATACTGTTTTCTTGCTGCAGGCTTGCTCCCTGAATCTCCCATTGCTGTACTAAGAGAAAGGAGCAGGGTGGAGCAGAGCTGCAGCAATTCTTACATTGGTGTGCTGGGACCATTTTAATTTTGATCCATGGGGCCCCCAGTCAGAATATTTGCTGCTTTGATGGTAACTGGTGGAAGGAAGAGGCCATCCCGAAGGTCTCTTCTCCCTTTAACAAACTGCTCCACAGGGGTAGGGCTCTTCCTCAGTGGAAACCCATTAGCACACAAACATAAGTCCTGATTGTCCAACAGGGAGAGCACAGATTGCTAATAAGGATCCTTCTTAGTGGCTCTGAGGGGTCATCAACAACCTGGCCAAGTTTTTTAATACCAAATTATTCCAGAGTGTACAAACAAGAACAAGAAGTCTGCTTCTTTTTCCCCTCTCCTTCATTCTGTTGCATACATACAGCAAATATCTCACCCTGCCAGATTTAATTGGCATTGCTGTGTCTGCCAAAAGTAATGAAAAATCAAAACCAAAAGCCCCCCTCTCTAGCCAGTTGGCTTGTCTAGCAGCAGACAGGTCAAGCCCGAAGAGCGGCTGCTGCAGACGCCAGGTCCCTGTCAGCAGGAGAGCGGTGTATTTGTGTGCGTGTCCCTGTCTGCACGTCCTGTGCCGAGCGGGAACGCTGCGGAGAGGCAGGAAATGCACAAACACATTCACTGCAGGAGGACGCGACCAATATGCCACACTCTTTCTGTGAAGGGGGCTAAAAGCCTCAGCAGGACGCCCTGGTTGAACAGAGGACTCGTTCTGTGAAACGCACACCTGAGGAGTCAGAGCAGGCGCCCTTTGATTTGAAAGGACTTTGCTTCTTGCTCTCCAATCCCTTCCCTTTAAGGTACCGGGAGCAGAGTGTGCTGTCCTGGGCATCTGGCAGGAGAACAGCCGCTACGAAGAAAATCCCTTTCACTGAATCATTAAGGTTGGAAAAGACCTGTAAGATCAAGTCCAACCATCAACCCAACCCCACCATGCTCACTAAACCATCTCCCAAAGTGCCACATCTACATGCTTTTTGAACACCTCCAGGGATGGTGACTCCACCACCTCCCTGGGCAGCCTGTTCCAGTGCTTCACCACTCTCTCCGTAAAGACATTTTTCCTAATATCCAGCCTAAACCT
Organism: Gavia stellata; assembly: GCF_030936135.1. Classification (NCBI taxonomy): domain Eukaryota; kingdom Metazoa; phylum Chordata; class Aves; order Gaviiformes; family Gaviidae; genus Gavia; species Gavia stellata. Next base: position 601,140 of record NC_082630.1, on the reverse strand, counting down.
CCCCTGGCGCAACTTGAGGCCACTTCCTCTCGTTCTATCGCTAGTTACATCGGAGAAGAGACTTGGCCATCTCGTGTCCAGGACTACTCCATCACATACAGGCAGACAGAGGAATGCTATAAGCCTGCCTTTGCTTTTCCTGCAAAACCCACTTGAAAACCCTCCGTGCCTGTTAAATACAGGATGCCACCTTCCGTGGTAGGGCTCAGCATGCCATGCTACTACAGCAGGCATTGCCGTCCATCAGCTGAGCTGCTGACAGTATACGGGTCAGTGCCCTCCGCCTGTCCCAGTTTGCCATAACGAGTGCACGGGGACAACAGCCCACGTCGCAGGCTGAGCTGATGGGCCTCACCTCACCTGGGGCAGGCTAGGAACCGGTGTGTCTTGGGATCTGACAGCTCACGGGCCACGTATCTCGAATTTACTCACACGAGAGTTTTCCCAAGAGCTCAGCCAGCTGGGGATAGAGGGAGGGTGCGGGCAATGCCAGGCTGTTGTTAAAACCTGCCTCCTAGGCGGGTCCCTGAGTAAGAGCAGAGCGGTGAAAAAGATCTAGTCTGCCCGCGGGGACCAAGTCTTCAGAACTCGCTCAGAGCGATTTCAGCCATGTGGAGAGAGGAGACAAGGAGAAACGGACCCATCTCATTCACGCAGCAGCAGTTTTACAGAAAGGGATACGGGAGAGGATGGGCCACCTCCAGAGGTGGTGGCAAGTGAACAGGGTGAAAGTCTGGATGCGGATACAAACCGGCTGGATGCTTAAACATCTTCCACACTGCGACAGTGGAGCTACAAAAGGAGGGCTGTGCTAGTGAGGCACAAAGCCTATCCTGGTGTGATAGCGCTGTTGCATTTGTCCATCAGAAGATTTCAGCAGGAGGTTATCCACATGGGGAGGGGTTTGATAATTATTTCAGAGCTTGCCCGCTTTCCTCTCCTCCTCCTCCTTCTCTCTCTCTCTTTCATCTCTCTGCCCCACTGGGCTAATACATGCTTCATGATTGAAATACATCCTTTCTGAAAATATTCCACTAAAATATTCATGAACAACTGTTTTCATTATTTGCTCAGTGCTAAATGACTGCATGATAGCTATGCAGCCAGAGGTCTAAAGCAACTGCTGTGGTGACCGGTGCTCCCCCACTGTCTCCTTTTGCTCACTCTCTGTCTCTCTCACTTCTTCTAAGCTGTAAGCCCTTGGGTAAGGGCTCATGCATTTTTCTTACCATTTCCAAGGTGTTAGCTTTGATTTGCAGAGCACCTAGCACAATAGGGATCCTTGTCCTGGACAAGTGCCGGTGGCAGTTAAAAAGATACTGCTGTTATCAAGAGCATCCTAGCGACACTACGTTAATTGTCCACGCTTTTCTCCTCCACCAGAAAACAGCACAAGGCCAGGTTCTAACCTTTTTTGGAACAGGATACAAACGTTGTTACAGGGTGCTCTCCAAGCCTTTGTTCCCTTTCAATTCAGAGATGAGGTTCTCACAGTAGCACGGATGCTAACTGCAAAAACACTGAGTATCAGGTAAGATATGTTGCACTTCTGCTTGCATTTCTGCCTCCCACTGCAGAAAAGCTGTCTGCTGATGGAGGAAGTATTTCTTTCTAGTACAATTATAGGCAGAGCTATTCCCGCTCAGTGGAGTTACCTTGTGCTTCCTCGTGCAAACAGCAGCACCATATGCAAAAATTTCAGAGATGAGAAACGACTCCCACAGGGCACAGCTCCAACCCTCCCCATGGGAGTGGGTGCTGCATGACTTTGCTCTTGACTCCCTCAGCAAATGTCTCTGTGATATTTCAAACCTCCAACTGAGACAGATTTAAGACGTGCTCTGTGGTGTCTGCATGCTAGAGGGTGAACAGCAGTTGAGAGAAGTATCCACTTGAAGGAACCCTTTCAGGGGATGTGAGTAAATACATCCCACAGGCTGGTACTGGGCAGAAAGAGGGACTTCAAATGTCTAGAGGTATCTGGGATGATGGGGAAGGACTGGAGCACCAGGAGGTTTTGAAGCCAGAAGGCTTCCTGACATCTCTGGAAGGTGGTGTGGAACAACCACAAGGCAGCGGGACAGATTGCGAGCGGTGTGCATACCACTAGAGATGCCCGGGTCTGTGTTGGACTCCAGAGTACGCTGGATGTGGCCCCTACCTCTCCACTGTGCCGCCTCTCTACTTGGGCAGGACCACAGATTGAAATTTCCCTTCTGTAGCTCAGTGTTAGGTAACATGGCAAAGAGCCCTGGGCAGGGGAAAGGGGATGTTGCGGAGATTAGTGACAGCAACCTGCAGAAAAAAAATATTCTGTAGAGCTGTCCCTCCAGTGCCTAACATAAGGGGGTCCTAATCCCAGCAGTGACATATCAGTGAGGTCAGGTCCCTACTGCCAGCAGATGACTTTCATGTACCCATACTTGGCCCCGGTACACAAGGATGATGAGAGGCCACCAGTTCATTTGATGGGAAATGAACAATCGCAGTCAAGCAGGGGCTGCCCTGCTCACCCCTGAGGAGGGAGGTACGTGTCTGCGAATGTGGTTTCCCCGCACAGTGCAGAAGGAGCTGGGTAAAGGAGCACAGCATCGTGCTTTGGGGCACATCTTTACAAGGAACGCAACTTGGTCTCTCCCAGCGCTGTGTCCTGACTCAGCCCCACCAAAACTCCTCACTCAAGTTCTGTGGTGCTTTTAACTCAGGCTAGCTGCTGGAGCTGCCGAACTATCCACAGGAGGCTGCTAGAAACAATAATGCTATTGTTTCTTCTCCTGAGAAGGCCCAGGGGATCAATATGTTCCCCTGGTGGGAAAGACACACCTGGAGGTTGACCTTAGTGGAGCACGAAGGACTGGAGGAAGTGCTCTCCAGGCTCCTGGGAATGCAGACAGGAGACTCAGCCTGAGACAAGGCCAGGGATGTAGTGACGGGCATGAGTGATCAAGGTTCATCCAGTAACATCTTCTGCTGGGTGAAAAACTGGATGGGATATTGGACGTGCAGGATCTTCATGGGGAATGAGTGATTTTGTGCATCAGCCAGGCAGCAAAGGTACATTGCTAAGCTCTTCACGGGGTGATGAGTGATGAACAGGGCACCTTTAACCCCACATATGAACCAAAGCAGGGGAGCTGCTTTCTGGCACATCTAGGTGGGCACTTCTCTGGCCATCACCACTTTTGGGCTGGACAGCGTGTAAACTGTGAACCAACTGAGACAAGGCAGTGACATGGCTCCACAGAAAGGAAAACATCAATACTGAAAATAGAAGAAACTGTGTCACCAGGCTGGAACGAGTCCCCTTTCAAATGAGCCCTTCACTAGGGAGAAAGAGTGGTTTTATTATTTGGAAGCATGTGGCTTGGAGCAAAGCACCAGGTCACGACAGCAATCTCGAGTGTGTTTCGGTTGCCATCGCTGCTTTTGGAGCAATTAGGCTGAGTCACTTCAGTGCTCTTTAAAAATCATCTTGCTTTCTCTTTAACTTCATGTGAGAGAGAACTAAGGTTCTGGCCCTTGCCCACAGTAAGGAAAGTAATGAAAGGGATGTCTCCAGCAATTTGAGGCTACTTTACTCTCTGCTTCAGATTCACAGTGCTTTTGGAGATCCTTAAATTATTTCCACAGGGAAACACTGGCTTTCTGAAACACTGGAGTGCTAGTGCAAGGGCATATCTTGTCAGACAGTTCTTTGCTTTGTTTCTCCCTCTCTCTTTGGTCCCTAAAAGTTTCAATTTTGCAGACATGCCTTTGGGAGGGTGTAGCAAAGGAGCTGTGCTTATTTGAGTGGAACAAGGCTCATTTACATCCATCTTTGTGTTGCCTCCCTGCCTTTCATGCAGCAGCATCTGACACCCCTATGACATTGTGGCCCTTGCACACAAGTTGGATGGAGGAGTGTGAATTTAAATCACCAGTCTCACAGCCTTTGAGGGATGGTTGCTTTTCAGTACTTGGCAGCCATAGGGCTTGTGAGGTCTACTGACTGGCTCCAAGTGGGGTCCTGAGCTCAGGCCCTTTCCCCAAGATGTCCTGTTCACTAGTGATAAAAGGAGAGGAAATGGCCTCAAGTTGCACCAGGGGAGGTTCAGGCTGGATATTAGGAAGTTTCTTTATGGAGAGAGTGGTGAAACACTGAAACAGGCTGCCCAGGGAGGTGGTGGAGTCACCATCCCTGGAAGTGTTCAAAAAACATGTAGACATGGCACTTTGGGACATGGTTTAGTGGGCATGGTGGTGTTGGGTTGATGGTTGGACTTGATGATCTTAAAGGTCTTTTCCAACCTTAATGATTCTGTGTGATTCTGTGATCTGAAGCTAGGTGAAATGGATGGGACACTTCCCAGTGTCTTGAGAAACTCTGAACAGGTTCCTTAGAGAAGCCCTTTAAATCTGGTTCCTTACAGAAGCCCTTTAGACCTGAATTGCTTTGTAGGTTTTCTGCCCATTTTGGGGCCAGCTCTTTTGATATCTCCCAGCTTCAGTCTGGAAAATCACTGTTTAATCTGGCTCAGGTGACAGAGAGGAGCTGGCTGAGTGTACATAGGAAATTATAATCCTCTTGAAGCTGTCCATGTGTGACTTCTTACAATCTAGGATTATATGTTGATGAGAATGCCTTTGGTCTTCAGCTCTAATGCTAATTTCTTCCTTCTTCAGTTCAGCTGCTCCTTTCTAACACTGGATTTCCTACTTCAGCAACTGCAAAGGCAGACTGACTAAGCCAATTACAGACAAGAGTAGTGCTCAATTTTCCCCTTTCTACTAAAGAAGTGCTTGCCTTTCATAGTAGCAAGGGCAATGTGAAGCTTATCCATAATTGAGCCTTGCTGGAAAGGTTATTCCAACAGGATATTAACCTCTTCATGTCATAAGGATATTCACCTAGGGATAGCATTTCTCATGCCCAACTTCTTTCTTTTTCTTCTGTTAACATTTTACTGTTATTTATTGTTGTGCTTGCAATTTCCAATAAAAATTCTGACGTTTTCAATGCCTCGTCAAAAGAACAGAGATGTTTTGGACAATATGGGGGGCTAGGAAGGGGGGACCTGACACATTTTCATGAACATTTCCATGGGGCTGGAAGTGTCCATTCACAAGGAAGTCTCTTACTGAGCCCCAGCGAGCACTTTTTTCTGTAGTGTATGGGCAGATGAGGTAGGACATGTACGTGGTATTGCCAAGGGTGGGAAGCAAGGTGGAGTAATGCCTACAGCAAAGCTGAAATGCATCTCATGAGACTATGTGCCACAAGGTCCTGTTAGCACTTAGAAAACAAATACATGTTTAAAAGAGAATGTAATAACTATAAAGAATTGGACGCAGGCATTGCTGAAATTATTGAAATCCAAGCAAACAAGGGTATGAAGATGTGTGTAAACCCAAAAGAGGTAGGTAACAGTAGTGACCTTTATGACCCAGGGTCCCCTCCACTGGTATCCCTGTCCCTCTTGCACTAGGTACTCTGCAGAGCAGAGAGATTCTCTCTCCTTGGAGCACTCCCTATCAACAGCCACCAGTTTAATTTTGCTGCAAGAAAGCCTGGAAGGAGTTCATGCCTGAACTTCCAAGGGTGGGAGCCATTTCACATTTGGAAGAAGGGCTTGGGCTTATCCAGATCTGATGCAAAGCTGCTTTTCTTTGGGATGCAAATGAGGAGACCACTAGTGCACCAAACACAGCCTAATGGCAGATGAAAGGTGAACCAGGTTTAGTGAGATAATTATAGAAGCTAATTTTCAAACAATGTGAACTGAAATGTGCCACTCTTGACCTTGCATAAAACATCCATATTCACATTCTGTGTCAGTGCTAGTCTATGTGCTTATAATGGGATTTAAGTTAAACAGGGAAAACTTCTCCTCTAAGAAAAGAAGCTACCCTCTCACTGCTGCTGTCCTAAAGCTGAGTGGCAAAACATAATTTTCCACATGTTGGAGGATGAGGATGGACTTGGAAAAAGCAGCTGCACAATAGTTTATTGAAACTTACTGAACAGCCATAATATGGCCACTAATACCTGGCAATATTTAAATACATGTTGTGGTTTAACCCCAGCCAGCAGCTAAGCCGAATATTCACAAAATCAGGATTTGTTTATGTGTTTTATTAACTGACTGTTACCAGCATTCTGTGGCTGGCTGAAAGTTAAGACCATTTCTGCAGTTTTGACATACAGACTGATCACTGCCTAGAAACACCAGTTTTAAAAGCAGCGTTTTTTAAGAAGAGAAGAGAGATCATGATTCAAATTATGGTGAGTGGATGGAATTTCAGTTGCAACTGCTGTTAATTTTTATCATTATTCTAATTGACTTACTAATTCCAGGCAAGCTTTTTTCTAGCTTATAAAGGGCCAGAGCATAACCTGTACTTTTTTGTATATGCTACAGGATCACAGGTGAGCAAGCAAGAAAGCTCTTGGAAGGGTTCCCCAGGGTCTGAGGATACACAATCTGCCAGCTTTCAAGGTTTCTGCTATTAAAAATAATGCTAAATTACCCCAGTAATAACATTATTTTTGCATGCCAGGTGCCACAAGATTGCTGAGGAATAGAAAGTAAATGGCATTTTTGGAAGATGCATGCCCTCCTCCTCTCTCACCAAGTCAGGCTTTTCATCAGCTTCTGAGAACAGGGCTTTATGATGGCTACAAAGTCATGCTTCAGCAACACAGCCTACCCATGTGGAGCCAGCCTGAGCATCCAGGACATATGTCTGCAAACCAAAATCACATGAAGGTCCTCCAAGGAAATTCAGGGATGCATAGGCTAGAAATCAAGGCTGATATCCTGATGTGGAAAAGCAGAGTCTTTTTCTATCACCAGAAGTTCTACTTCTGAAATCAGATGGACGAGTTAATATGGTGAATGGGTGGCTGTTACTGCATTGAATAATGGGCTTGAGCCCAAAGGTGTTTAAAACCTGTTGCCTTACAGGCATGTGAAGCTTTTTCTGTTGCATAGGGATCCCTGTCTAGCTCTAAAGTAGAAAGGTGGGTGACTGAAGAGCAGCCAAATCATGACAGTGTGGAAAATTTGTCAGACTGAGATCTCTTCCCTGAGTGGATGTGGGTTTATCTGTCTCCATGTACCAAACCTGGATATCACTCCTTGGAAGTAAAGAGTGGAAAGGAGAGGTTGGGAATCTTGCCGACAGCACCGGGGGACATTTACGTTGGATATTAGGAAAAACTTCTTCACTGAAAGAGTTGTCAAACATTGGAACAGGCTGCCCAGGGAGGTGGTTGGGTCACCATCCCTGGAGGTATTTAAAAGACCTGTGGATGAGGCTCTTCTGGACGTGGTTTAGTGGTGGACTTGGCAGGGTGAGGTTTACGGTTGGACTTGATGATCTTGAAGGTCTTTTCTAACCTAAACGATTCTATGATTCTGTGATATCCCACTAACTTGTTGGTTGCCTCGTGCTGTTTACTCCACTCTTCTGGGACAAACAGGGACTGGAGCTAAGTCTCTGCGAGGAGAAGAGCCACCAAGCAAGAGAAGTCAAGGATGTTCCCTGAAGACCAAGCCTGCATTTATACCAATCATTCAGGAGGTCAATGTTACTTCCCCTTCACATGCAGATGGTCAGGATAGCATTGATATTTTCATTTTACATGTAGCTGCTTATCTGGGAGTTGAACACTGTCAAATGCAGAGGACAGAGGTGGCTAATTGCTTATGCCAGTCAAGATTTTAGCGAAGGAGAGAGAAAGTGAAAGGGAAGGGGAGTGAGAGAGAGAGAGAAATCAGTTTACGAACCGTAGCATTGGGGAAGTACTCTGTAATTGCAAGAGACTGAAAAAAATAAAAAGTCCTGATGCAATTAAGGGCCCAGAATAAAGAGCAAGAGAACACAAGCAGCTCACTTTGGTGTCCCTTAACGTCTCTGGAATTTGAAATTTCTTGTCCTTTGTGTGTTATATCCAAAAATCTCCTACCGGCAAGTTCAATAGAATGGGAAGGTCTTCACATCACACAGTGGACTTTGATCCAGAAAAGCACTGAGCACTTGGTCAACTCTGACTTCTACCCTGCCCTATAGCAACCTTCTCAAACCCATGGGAATGCCAGCACTGAGTCTGTCTCACCAGCACCAGTGGCCAGTGGCAGGGGTGTTATCCTCCCCTTGCCTCGCTCCTGCTTCAGTGATCCAGGTGAAGGCAGAGGAAGGAAAAGCAGCGTCATATGTGCAACTGGATAAGAACACACAGGAAAGCAGAGGGAACACATGGAGATGATGAACTGCTCTAAGAACTACCCCCTGACAAGCAAGAGACTCAAGCACCATCAAACAAGGGCAACAGCAGTCAGAAACCCAATGGTTTGCACCTGTAATAGTATTAGAAAGTCCTTGTTAATGTTCTGGCACTGGAACTTGACTGTTCACACTTTGAGATAGTTAGCAATGTCCTTGGTGTGGTTTTGGTTGTGCCAGATACCAGTGTCCCAGACAATGCCTCTGCATGGTGAAGGAGTTGGAGCATAGCAGGACCACTCCCTATGTTCATCTTTGATGCGATGACCCTGACGGAAGGTAAGAGAGCAGAATGGGCATAGACCACTCCTGCCCACAGACTTCAGCACCAAAGAACAGCCCCAGGCACATTAAATTTATCAGCAAGGATGTAGTCAGTGTGGTCTAATCCACTGGTTCTCACTGCACTGGATCATGGACCACCACCCACCCTCAGAGTTTCTGGGAAAGTGCCACGCCAGACTCAACAGTTTGGTCATCACTGGTCTTGTGGGCAGAGTGATCTGGGAGACCCAGGACATGGCTTGCACAGCAGGTTCCAGCAACCGCGTCACAGTTTTAAGTGTAACTCCCTTCAGCTCTTCCTGAACTTGACTCTTGAGGCTGTGCCAGGGGACGCATCCAACCCTTGCCTGAATTAATTGCAAGGGGACATGTTGGGTGCATACAAAGCTATGCGCACTTGGACACACACACATATAGGTGTATATATATAATATCTGATGTAAATAAAATCACTGTAAATCAGATGCCAGTGTTGAAAAGAGTTCAAAACCCTTTGGATCAAGTTTTGAGTGAGGATCATTCCTGTTTTTAGGGAAGAAATTACAGCTTTCCTGCCATTGTCAGCTGATCTCTGTGCCGAGCGGGGGTGGCATTCGTGTTTTGCAAATGGGCCTGGGCTATTTTGCATGGAGCTGCAGCTCTTCTCGCTGTTGTTAAGCTTCCTTTGAAACTTTCTGAAACAGTTTTTTTACACCCACCCACACAGCAAATGACACACTCTCAGGGCTGTTTGGGGAACTTAGCAACACACTTCTGTTGGGAAGCCACACGGGCAGCAGCAGCCTGATCTGAGACACCTCTTGGTGCCGGCACCAGCTCTTCCCAAAACCTTCCCTTAGACAACCGCAAGGACGCTAAGGCGCCTTGTCAGGGGTCTTGCCTCAATGAAGAGGACCTATCCTTTGCGTCAGTCATCTCAGAGTGCAGTGCACGGAGGGACGGGAAAGTAAAATCTCAGGTCACACAGCAGAACCAAGAACAGTCCCTTCATCCCAGCCTTGAGCTGGGGTGGCCTGCTCTTGCTCTGGTTGGTGTTTGAGCATAAATGGGTGGAAATGGCAGCTCCTCAGAGCAAGGATACTTGGTGATGAGGCACAGCTGCAGCTAGGAGAGGATACAAATGTGGTAAAGCACCAGCCTAAACTGCACTGGAGTTTGTCCATGCCTTCGGTGCGCAATGCTACCTCTGCGTGCTGTAGAGGCACGTGGAGGGTTTCTCAAGTTCCTTCCATGCACACGCAGGTCAGGACAGGCTTCTGCGGGAGGCGAAGGGAGATGGAGGGCCAGTGTGCATCAAGTCTTTCAAGAGGTCTGGCAAAGCGTGACTCAAAAAAACTAGGATCCCCTATGAGCTTAAGCAACACTGGCAGCCACATGGTCCCTGCTAAGGGAAAGCAACAGATGAGTCCTTGTGGGATAACAGAAAACCTACAAGAGGCTTGGGGAAGAGCCAGCCATGACAACCAGCCATGACAAACCTCGCTCTTTCCCCAGGCTCTCCGCTGGCATCCCCTCACCCAGTCTGCACAGCTGGTGGAGTGCCTGCCTCTCCCAAGCAGCAATCTCCCGGAGACCTCTGCCAGTGCTCCCCCAGTTTCCCCAGTGGTACAACAGTGATGTGCCATCTGTGGGGCAGACCTGAGGTGGCCCAAGGACAGGACACCTCCAGGCAAGTTTGAGTCTGTGGTTTCATCTTATGAAACAAAGCCCAAATGGTGTTCAGGCTGCTTTTTTGGTACCCAAGAATCCAGGTGAGGATTTAATCTAGTGCTCTCATTTCATACGTGTCGATCTGAATCCTTGGAAATCTCATCTCTAACACTGCCAGGCTTGGAGGAGAGACCACTCTTTGAGAAAGGAAAAAAGCTGGAGATCTCTGCTTACTCCATTAGAAGTACTGCTGTCCCTCAGCAAGTCTGAACCGGGAAAAACTAAGAGCTTGCTTAACATGAAAGAACAGACACGACAAGTGAGGCAAGGCTCGCCTCTACCTGGTCTTCAGCAGTGGGAAACAACTGATGCCCTGGGAAGTATTAAAGGGGCAGGGCAAGGACATCACGCTGTTTCCCCTGAACAGTCATCTGGTCTTCAAAGAAGGTTGCCATGGAACAGGAGTGATTTAGAGATCTCGGATCCCTTTGTTCGTTTTGTTCCTTTGTTCATTTTTTTTGCAGTGAAGATCTCAGCAGAACCAGCAGCCTGGCTCAGTGACTACTGACAGATCTTAAATATTAATAAACATATCTGCCTTCTGAAATTTGAAGCAATGTTCCAGATAGGGGTGCTGCGAAAGCAGCTGTTTGCTTGCATGGTCTGGTTGAAGAGGACGTGCATGTCAAAAGGGGGATGTGCAGAATACAGAATTTGCAAAAGAGGGTGATGAAAATAGCTGTGAATGCTGGTGGAGCATACACTAAAAGTGCTCTGGTTGTAAGTGGATAAGTTGCAATGGAGGAAATAGCTGTCAGCTAGCATAGATATATAGCCCCAACAGCCCAGAAATACAGACCCCCGAGGGGGAATTTGTCAAAGCCCTTTCTTCACCAGTAAACTGGCAAGGCAGAAGCTTAGATTTACAGAAGCAAACAGCAGAGCCTGGCTGGGAATTTTCTCTCGATGCGTTTTATGTTTGTGTGCCTGTATATGGAATTTGACAGAACATAACTGCTCTCTGTGAAGATTTTCCTGGGGATGTGCAAAAAAGTGCCAAGAAAAGGAAAACACTCCAGTTCCAATACTCTGCTGCAGTGTTGCTCCAAGGCAGCTGCAGTTTGCCTGCCAAATGCCTCCCTCTCATCTGAGGACCAGTGTCCCCACTGGGACTGCCTCCCCACCATGATGCACCATGGCCAGGAAGCCTCAGGATGCTCCTGCGGGGAGTCCTGTCAACACTCAAGAACACGAATATAAAGCAGGATAGTAATTCTGTACGGAGGCATGTCGCTTTTTAGCTGCAAACTTGGGTATTCTTTTGTTTCACTTTGCCTAGTTCATTCTCACCAAAGCCTTTTTTTCCTGTTGTTGAACTCGTTTTTGCAGGAAGCTAAAAGAAAAGAAAAAACTCTGCTTTTGGATGAGCTGTCAAACCCTTTTTGATAGTCATAAATATATCAACGCAGCCTGCTGCTATGAATTGATAACTATTCTTAGTCGTTCAGTATGGGTTTACCCAATATTAAGAAACCCATATGACAAACAGTTTTCCTCCTGCTGGAGGAAACTACCTTTTATATTCAGAGAATAGGGGGTTAATATAATAAAGCACCAAACAAGTAAATGTTACTCAAAAAATACACAGTCTTGAACTCAGCAAGCCTGCAAAAGCAGTTAGCTCACCATCTAGGAAAGTCGCCAAAATAGTACATTATATACAGTTTCCACATGACATCAGACCAAGCAAATCCGAGCAAGTTACAACTGTGACAGAGCTCTCCTGTCAATTCGGTGGCATTACCTTCACCCATCAAAGGACACAAAACCTGCAGGAAGAAGGGAAACGTAGAGTACCATGCGAAGATGAACACTACAATCAAAAGCAAATCAAAGTCTGACTGTGTAGACAGCACCAAGAGCAGCTCACAGATAACAAGAATAATTCGGAAGGAACTAGCCCAGAGTCCTGATCTGTCCCATTACTCAGAAACAGAGTATAGAACTTAAGTTGAAAACTAACCCGTAGAGTCTTAAGTGCACTTTTTTATGGCAAATGGAGAAGTGTCACCCGGTAAGACAGGGTCTCCAGATCTGCAAATTGATTTTTAATCATCAGACCCACCTCTTTCTCATCTCTTCATGAAAAGCATTGACAGTTCAGGATTGGAATTTCATCCTAAGGCAAATTTCTGAAGTCTGGAAAGACCTCTCAGGATGGAAAATTATTTTTTTGCTCCAGTTGATGGAGAAACTGCTGGTGGGAGGAGGCAGGCACCAGGTCTCTACTGCAAACTCTACCCTGGTCCTTGAAGAAATGAGCTACTTTTCAGTCCCATCCACCTGCCTCTGGGCCTTGAAAGAGTGCTGGCATTATGCTTTCCAGCAAAGTTGAGTGGCAATCTTGACAGGAGTAGTAGCCCACTCCAGGATTTGTAAATAGGCTAGTTCAGAAAAGGCTGCAAACACACCAGTTATCAAGTAGCCAGTAAACTAATTCAAGACTGAGAGAGATTGCTGCTGTGTAAAATTAAACATTATTATCCTTTTTTTTCACTGAAATTAGTTACAGAGCACAAAGCAGAGGCATGTTAATAAAGCACTTCCAGGGTATATCAAACCAGCATCAGAGAGGATTTTAGCAAAACCAGTGATAAGCTTGTAGAAATCTTAAGCTCTGCCTACAAACGCTGCAAACCCATTCTTGACTGTTCATCTAAACTGTTCTACATCCTCTGCCCAGATAAAGTGATATTGCATTTCCCCCTCTTTACCTGTAGAAAGCTTTTTCTAAAGCCGAACCCAGACCCACCTCACTGCAATCTAGGACTGAGGGTTTTTAGCCATCCTGGAGTGGATGTGGAGAAGAGTTTATTCCCTCCTTGTTTGCACCCGCCTTTCACATACCTGGAAAGCATTCCTGCATTTCTCCCTGTCCACCTATTCTCCAGATGTTTTGTCTGCTCTGACCTACGGCAGCAAGGAGCCTTAGCTGGTGGTCAGGAGCTGGTAACACTGCCACACACTGAAAATGCAGGCAACAGCAAGAAGGAAGGGATGGCACAGGCAGAGATAATAGTATGTATTATGCTGAATTTTATGTCAGGACCAGAAGGCTCTTTATTACGTGATTTTCTTCTTTACAGCTCCCAACAGAGCAGCAAATGCATATATTAGACTGTAAACCTCTACAATGCAATCTATGTAAATCACAAATATAAAGCCATGTAATGTTCCCTCACGGTGATCCAACATCAGCATCATCAGCACTATCAAAGCCAAGGGGGACCCATTTTTGCCTTCGCTGGCACATCTTCGCTAGCAGAGGTAACAGAAAGGACTTCTCCTTTGCTTGTGTTGCACCCCCCCAACCCAAGTGGCCCATACAGCCACTGCTGGCCAAGGGACCAGCAGCTCATTTTGCTGTGGAGATGCTGGCATGAAAGCTGACCCACAGTGTGTAAACAAAGCCCTGCGAAGTCATCGCAAAAAGTTCCTTTCTTGTCTCCTGCTGGAGGTACCTGGGAGCTGGAGGCTGAGCTAAGCCCTGGAGAGTGGAAACCCCAAATGCTTGAGTGGGAACCCCAAATGCTTGCATAATGGCTAGCCAGTAGTTACTGCTTGGAAATTTTCTTGTGGTCAGGAGAAACTGAAAGGGATTCAGTGAAAGGGATTTTCTGAGGATGGGACACAGCTAGTGGAAGGGACCAAGGGTATCTCTGGGCACAGGCATTCCCACTATCAGGAGTCTTACTCAAGAAATTTTAGAAGATGAACAACGGAAGTGCCAAGACAAGTGTCATCCTTGACTTGAGGGAGAATGAAGCCATGACAAAATGGGTTTAACGATCCCAGAAGACTTGCCTTTATTCCTAGCTGGGGTTTTGCACCAGAAATGAGTTCCCTGCTCCTAACCTGTACACAAACTGCCCAGTGCTGCTGTGTCACCACCACCACGGAGCAGCAGCTGGTGGAGTTTGTCGCTGCACCATTGGCTTCCCCTCTGAGGTCTTGGGTCATCATAACCCAGTCTTGAGTTTTGAGGGGACCCTAAACTGGCCTTCAGCCCATTTCCTGCCCATATTCACACCTGCAGCTTGAAAGGAGGTGTGGAGGAGGCAAAACAGAGGTACATATACCATTGCATGGGAATGCTTGCAATCCAGGACGCAGGTGGCGTTTTTCCGACGTTGGAGATGTTTGCGCCTCTTGCAGCACCTGCAGGGAAACTACCCACAGACAACTCTTGGTTTCATGCTCACCTCTGAGGAAGCAGATTCACTTGCTGTGAAAGATGCTGTTTGAAGCAGTTTCACTAGAGGAAAACTGGCTTGTGAACCCATCAGGAGCCCTGGGCACTGAAATGGGCAGTGGCACATAATTTCATATTAAGAGGCATTTGCCTCCTGAGGGCCATGTTAATGGAGTCCGACTGGGCGTTGATTTGGTTATCTTTCGCTGCTAGGTATACAGATATCATTTTCCAAAGGCAGGCAAGCTGCATGTTAATGATCCTTCCTCGCAGGGGCTCAAAGGCAGTGAGCTCTCACAGAGATCCCTGCCACAGACAGCTAATCAGCGAAGTCAGGGCATCCCCGTGGGGGAGGCTCAGTGGGAGGGTGGCTGTCCCAGTCACTCCTGCTACAGCGGGAAGGCTTAGCCCATGCCCACATGCTGCTGAGGCCACAGCAAAAGTGATCCTGGGAGCTGAGGAGTGAACTCATCAAGCGCCCTGAGAGCAGAATAGATGCACATCATCAGAGATGTATTAGGTCTTCACGTGTTGTCCTGTGGATAACGATTTCCAGGGGGTTCTCATGACGTTAGAGAATACACGTGGCCAGAAAACGAGCAAGTTGAAAAGGTAACTGTACAAATGGACGTGCTGGCGTTTGCTGATGCAAAGCTGTATTGCTAACTCCGGCAAAAATGCTCTCAGGAGAGCAGCCAGAGGACCTAGGCTCGCAGTCAGTAGCGACAGCAGAGATGTCAGAACAGCAGTAATGAATGAGTAAGGAGGAGAGGCAGGGAGCATGACTGCCTTGTGTGTGATTCAGCTCCTAACCGAGAGGTACTGGTGCAATACCCCTGCTGAATAAATACACCACTCGCCTGGCTGCACTTAGGAGCCCCAGATGTGAGTTGGTATGCCACAACCCTGTAGCCCTGACGGATGGTTCCGGCCCCACAGAAAGGCAGCGGTGTGCGGGGATTTGACACGCATCCCGCAGCCTTCTTGCAGGGGCATCAGGGTCCAGGTATGCCAGGTTCTGTACAGAGGTGCGATAACAGACCCTTTCCCCTCCACCAGCTTTTGTTTCAAGGCCTGCCTGTCATAACTCTGGATTTCCAGCAGATCGCCTTTCTTTCTAGCAGCCATTATTTTTGACTACTCAACCTGAGGCGTTTCCAGTCACAGATGCCCCCCCCCACCAGGGATGCTCTGGGGCTTTATTGTTCCCAGTGAGTTCAACCACTGGTTCATGAAAACCAGTAGCTCTGAAAATTAAAGCACTAGATCTAAAGGAAGTCACCAAAAGTGATACATGACAAAGCACTTGTGGGAAGTGATGTAAGCAAGAAGACACGGGGGGAGGAACGGGTAGGGGTGGAAACAAGTTCTTTCCCTGTGGCAAGATGCTTTCAGCCCAGAAAGGTGAGACCTGTTTCAGCCTCATTTGACGCCACGTGGCGTTGACTTCATTCGCATTGACTTCATGGTCCCTGGTCTCAGACCCAGGGTGATATACACAAATGACTGAAGAATATCTTAGTGCTCCCATTCTTTAAGAGAACATTGTGTCTGTCTCTAACGTGGTTTTCTTGTTTACCATTCTAAATAACAACCCAGTGGTGGCAGACAGATGGGCAAGATGAACTTAAAGGTCTTTGCCATGCCTAATGTCTATGATTTTATGAGTCATTTCAGTCAGAAAAAGAGGAGATGGAACATTTGAATGGAGTTAAAAAGACATGACATCATGGTTCTGTTTCCTTCCTTTGGAATTAGTAATAAACTGAATTATGCTCAGCCACTTATCATTAACAAAAAATCTTTAACTTGCTTTCTCCAAAATATGTTTCCCCTCTCTCCTAAATCAATTCACCAGAGAAAAGCAAGAGGCTTTCTCTTGTATACGCAAAGCAGAACAATTTGGTCTTTGAGCAAGTAATAGAATTTCAGGCATCACAAAAAAATCAGCAGTGTCGCAGCCATACGTACATCCCAACAGCAACTGAAATACTTAACCGCAGCCTTTAGCAGCACTTTTTGTTCTGGCTGCTTAGTTGAACATCCTGTCCTGCTAGGCTGGCTAAAAGTCCCTCTTGGCATGGCTGTTTATGCCTTTCAGAGTACTGCTTTGCCTAGATTATTTCATTTTAAGGTGAGAAGTCAGGATTTTCCTCAGCAGACTTTATGGCAGTGAAACTCTCAGTGACGCATAATTTCACGTGAAGTGGTGCTCACCCGCAAAGGGGCCTGAGCTGGTTCAAGGACTCCGTATCATTCACGAGCATTACACAGAGAGGGCCTCACCTCCCTCCCAGCACGTGCCTCTCCTTTCTCCACTGCCTTGGAGCACAGGAGCCCTTCCTCTCAGCACAGCCTCCTCCCTCCTGGCACCTCCTAACCCCAGCCCTGCTCCAGGTCTTTGCCGCAGAAAAGGAGGATCACAACCTGCCAAGAGTGACGGAAGGAGGAGCACTGCCCACCTTCTGCCATTCCCATGCTCCGACGCCGGTTGAAGCACTGCCTGGTTACAAGAAGGGCTTTGAGACAAAGACACAGCAGCAGACGATGGCAACCAGCTATGAGCTGCGGTTTCATCTGTAAATGCTTGCTGTGACAGTACAGGGATATTGGAGTGCAATTCACCTCCTCTTGAAAGACTACCCCTTCACTTCTGACAGCTCAGTGACCCTTGAGACTTTACGTGAGGAGAGAGGAGATAGATCCTCCCAACACAAGCACAGGCTGTGTTAGTTGACTTGCCTCTTTTATAGTGATTAAAATGCTGGCAATGAGGAAAGAACTTCCCAGCTCATGTCAAGGTTGCTGCTTTGATTTTTCTTCTCTGTTTGTCTCCTGGAACAGACTCCATGGTTCTGCTATGCACGTGGTGCAGAGAATAAATAAAAATAGTTACTATACATAACACAGTATTTGCTTCTGTAGCTGCAGGGCTGCAAAACCATCCCCAGAGATGTCATGCCTAAACATTACATCTTACCTGGGCTTCTTGTCTTCCCTACATTGCCAGAGCTTCCTAATCAAAATGGACAGAAATCCTTTCCCCACACATGGCCAGATTTTCCTTTATCTCCTTAGAGAAGGCTCCCTTTGTCCTTGCTGCTTTGCACCACTCACACCAACGCCCTTCACGCCCTTCCAGCGCTGTCCCTCATCCATGAGTTGTTGCACAGCCTCACCTCATCTCCCCCAGGTTTTCTACCACAAACTCTCCCACTCAAGCTAAAAAAGCAATTTGTTTTCAGGTGTTCACAAGCACAGGCTGAAGGTAAAAAGCAGACACCAGACACCAAACTCTGCAAGGCATCATCTTCATCTACCTCTGTGACCAAGTATGAGGACATGCCAAAATGGCAATACAGCAAGTAGGTCTCTCATTTAAAGGAGTGGATGGCCCTTTGCTCCTGCTGCTGAGTAACTCTTCTGAACTGTTCATGTCCAAGTTGGCTTCAGGTCTCATGATATGTGTCATCTCGTAGAAGTCCAGACATTACAACTCACCTTATCTGTACTCCCTACACACAGGAATGCCTTCCCAAATCAGTGATCCATGTCTCCAGGAGACCTCATGCTCCAAATATCATTTCTCCAGTCTCTGCAAAGGTAGAAGGGTAGGTACCTGTTGTCAGGGCTTTGAGTGCAGCAATGGGCTCTACAGTCGGGTGCTGTGGGACGGCTCCCTGTGATGACGAGGACACTGCCCTGCCTTACTGTCACCCCTGTTCCTCTTCCCTCGTGGGGTGGCCCTGATCTTGCTGATCCCTGATGCCTCTGAGCAAGGGAGATCACTGAGAAACTATTTTCATGGGATGAATAGAAATTTGAGTGGAAAAAAGGTATTATATAGCTTACCAACGTTTTACCCTCAGATTTACCTATGCTTGTGGCATTGATTTGAGGTTATTCTCAGTGTTGAGGTTAGTATAATTCCCTACTCTGCCCGGTCAACCTAAAATGGAAGCTCTGGGATCCCTAACCTGGATGTCTGAGAAAGACCTGAACTAGACAACATTTCCATCTCCGTTCAGCAAAAGAAATACCAGGCAGGGTAGTCTAGTTGTCACCACTTGTAGTAGCACCACTGCCTTCAATCTCCCAATTCTCTCCTGATTAATCACCCAGTCACGCGGTGCAGAAGCGGTTGCAGCGGTACCGAGCCACGTCCCTGCAGGAGCAGGGAAAGCACACATCCTCCTGACTGTTACAACAAACATCCCCAGACTGGACACCTAATAGGATAAGCGGCTCACCTCTTTGCCAGGGTTTGCAGATGTTGGTGTTTCTGCATTTTACCCTTGCTCCTCAACATAGCAGTTGCTAGGAAGAATGATCTTACCCGCTTTGCTAACAGATGCAAGCACATACGGTGAAGACTCCAGGTTGGTGAGGTATGGGCTGGTAGATTAAAAGAGAAGCTGAACATACTGGAAGGGTGATTTAATGCCGACAATACTGTCACCACCCTGTGCTCATACTGGAGATAGCAGATGATGCACATTCTGCCAAAGAGATTTCACAGAGGTTGTGATTTTCCTTTGCGCAGAGCTATGACAGCAATCTCTCAGCTTAATTAGCAATTGCCGAAATATGTCACACTTGGTAGGAGGTAAATTATTTTGGCCTTATCAAATCATTTTCGAACATGCTCTTTCCTTTGTGGTCACAAAAACATTACAGCCTCAAATCCGCAAGGGAGCTGTTACAGAGGGGGAAAAAAGAGTTTTTGTGAAAATAGCAGGTCTCTGTAATGAAACGGTGAATGCAGGGAAACAGGACTCTCTGCTCCAGGTTTTACTGTGACATTGCTCACTCTGGGATTGTTCAGGTCTGGCTGACTTCCCAAAATGAGTGGAAGCAGCTATTTCCCCCAAATCAAGTTATGGCAAACAGCAAGTCAACATAATCTTCACACATATGCTATTTCAAAAGCAAAACAGAACACACACCCCCCCCTCCCCAGCTCCAACTGGAGCTGCAAGTCTGAGCTGCAACGCTGAGAGAAGTTCAGATTCCCACTGCCTCACCCTTTTTTTCCTAAAGACATTCTGAATTTATAGGCTTGATGCATGGCATCTTTAACATCTAAAGCTAGAAACCTCAGATATGACTCTGATGCCTGCATCGGCAAGCCTGGGCTGTACAGAGGAGACGGCTGTTTCTCCTTCCTTCCCACTGTTCACCCCCTTGGCTTTGTTAAGAACTAGCTTGGACTTTGGTTGCTGCACTCCGACGAAGGACCCATTTGAATGCCTTGATTGCCTTTGCTGTGCAGAAACCTTCCTGAATCCCTACTAAACACCGCACCACCGACTGACTCTTTCCTCCCTCTTTTCTGGGGGGCCCTCTCTGATGTGCCAGGTGACCAGAGAGAACAAACACCTCTCATCTTCAGTGCATTTGCTTCTGACACTTTTTGCCTGTGAAGTGGCTAATGAATACGAGATGGCTTTTTCAATGCTGATGAATAACTCAGCAGCTTGAATCCCACTGGCTTTCAATGCGATCCGTGTTCCTCTGCTTCACTGGGGTTTAAAGATAAGCAGGAAGGTCCCTGGCACCAAACGGCAGGCGTTGGTCTCGGCACCGCGAGCGGCACACTTCCACTGACGTGCCCTGCCATGCCTGCTCCTCACAGGGCTCCTCAGCTCCACGGGACTGCTCTGCTCGTTCCCCCTGAGAAAAACGTCTTCCTGTCTGCAACACATCACGAAAGGCAGATTTATTTCCCCTCTGACACAGCCACGCTCCGGTATCCCCATTCCAGCTCTTCCAGCACTGTCGTTTATATGGTTCTCACCCATCACCCCAGCAGCATTTGGGATGGCACAAGAGGAAAGTCAGTTCAACCTACAGACTGGCAGTGGTATAACTGCACCCAGCAGGACACTGTTTTCTCTTTCAAGCTAATTGTAGCAGAGCATGCCAGTATATTTGTGCTTCCTGCAGGACAGATTACTCCCTTCTACACGTTCTCTTACATTTGGGAAGATCTTTTCCAGTATAAAGGACATTGATACTAGCTTGCATTACAGGGATGGGCTGCCTGAAGTATGCTGCTTTAATTAAAACAGTATAACTTCTGCTTGTAATTAATCCCTAATGGGTTTTGAAGATGGATCGTTCATTTATCCTGGGCCACAGTAAATGGGAAATTTCCAATTCAAGGAGCGCTGGACCCAAGGGGCGGAGGGAGCAGCAGCAAAGCGTTCAGAGCCTGACTGCAAGGATAGCAACACAGGGAAAGCGGTGTCTTAGTCATGGTCCCCTTCCGAAGTCATCCTGTAGGTGCCCCTCTTTCGTCCTCTGCGAATGAAGAGGAAGCAAGACTCAGGCTCAACCCTTTTTGAGGCAAAGCTGTACCACAAGCCACCTCCATGCCAAATCTAGCAGAGGCACAGGCAGCCTTCAAATGTACTTACTGCTGCTTTATGTACTGACAGATAAAAGAAACGCAACCTGTGCCATTATTAAATGCATTAGAGGTCGAACCGCCATATAAATTCAGGCGAGCACAGGTACTTCCAAGAGCGAGCGAGTGCTGTTATTGCAGTATTCCTACCACAGCTTGTTCCTGCTACCAGGAGGAGCAACATCCCCTCTCAGCGTATTAGCAAAACTGCTTGAAGAGGTAAGGAACCTCCAGTAATAATGAAGATTGCAGAAATTCACTGGTTTTACTCAGCTCCCTTTTCTTGAATACTGGAAGTGGTCATCTGCCCAAGCATGGGGTGTCCCGAGTACCCAGCGGTTATGGATGTGAGGGATCCTACAGGAAGGCATCATCCTGCATCACCAGGAGATGCAGGAATGCTCTTATAACCTTTCCACAATGAAGGTCTTTCTGCTCCTGAGACCCCAGTTCCCTCAACGAAGGGGAGCCACTGTTAAGCCCCATTTAGACATAGCGTGTATGGAGCAAGGGCTGAGTTGGGTCTCATGTTCACACAGGAATACAGGAACTGAGACACTCATCCCACGCCACAATGAAAAGTTGCCTCTTGAGCTTAGCTGGAATTTTGCTTAAATGCTACTTCATTCTTCTCTGTGTTCCACATTTCTGCTAAGTAACTTTAAGAAGTGTATGCAGAACATAAATTTCCACTTGCAGTTCACGAGCAAAAAATAGGCAAATAATGTTACCAATTCCCCAGGCTGAATCCAACACCCTGAAATACTTTGAGATTTGTTGCTGTTAATAAAGAAATGAAGGGGAACTAATGCTGCTCATTGCTTTTCCAGCCAGAGTGCGTGCATGTGCTGGAAACTTGTGTGATGATCTGTTTTCCAATCAGCAGGTATATAAAGTGTGTTTTGTGGTTTTGTTGTTATTATACAACACAGAAGTTATTAGAAATGGGGGAGGGAGTCATATTGCATCACTTCTATGACACAATTAGAATCAGAATATCTGAAGGCTTGAAACCAGGCTGACAGGGGGAAAAATGCTGAAGTGTTGACAGAACAAAGTGAGATAGGGAACAATAAGAGCCAATGCCCACGTAATTTAAATATTCATTATCTTATGGGAATAATGAAAGCCCTGGGAAAGAAGAAATTTGTGTTCACCACAATTTAGGAATAGCTATTGAATGTCATGGGACAAGGTGGTCTTCACCAGGAAGGAAGTAAAGCTTTCAAATATAAGCGAGACATCCTGAAGACACATCAGGAAAGGCCGAGATGATGCTCAGGGTGAGCCCAGCTTAAGCTGAGCCAACCTGTCACAGCTGTAGTTCGAACAGAGACTAGGCGGGTGCACTGAAACTTTAGCAAAGACAATTTGGACAGTTTTTGGAACAATGCTGTGGCAAGGTCCCATAAGGTCACTGAAGTTATTGCTTTACAGTAGCTTTGGTGTAAGTGCAAGCTCCTAATTAATTGCTTAATTAGTTGCAGTCTGTAGAAACCTGCTTAGAACAACACCATCTGTGCGACAAGGTCAAGGAATGAGGACACATGCAGCACAATTACTGAGTGTGGTGTCTTGAACGAAATCCAGAAATCCCAGGCTGGCCCAATTACTATTTAAATTAGTTCAAAGGCCCACATGTCTCTGGACACCAGATCCCATTTCCTGGGTTATCACACCTGGGAGGATTTGGAAGTTACTCTCTCTGCCATTATCAGACCAAGGACCACCTTCAGCTTTTGTAGCATGTCCTTGCCATTGCAAAGGGAAGTGCTGGGAGCAGCTATCAGGCTCTGAACCGTGGGCAGGGAATTCTCCACCAAGTTTTGGTCCTTGGTCCCCATTGTGAAGAGAAGACATGATTCCTTCCAGAGATCCCCCATCAGATGACTGAGCAACAAAAAGTCCAAATCCCAGCCAGAGGTCGCTCCCTGAACAGACCTGGGAAGGAAAGATGTGGTCTTTCCTGTTCCTACCATCACATTCCTCCACCTCTTGCTAGAGACAGTAAGGAGAGGTCCCTCATGGCGATACACCTCATGATGCTGGGATGGACACTAACATCTATTGGCCATCTTTGGGACTGGGGCCTCGGAATTTTGGGTAACAGCTGGTTTGAATTGCATCCTTTCTCCTGGACTTCATGATGGCAAAGTACTCACCCCAAGGAAGGCAGGATGAGGAACGTGGTCGAGCGGGGATTGCCAATTCCATCTCTCCTGCTCAATGCTGTGACCTCTCTTCTTTTATCCCTGGCCTCCCTCACCCTCTTGGAGGAAGCTGAGTCCCTGTGTGAACATGCATGGACTTGCATTCACGCAAGCAACCATGACTCTTTCACACTTCTTGGAAATAATATAAGAAATGCCAAGATGTGGAAATGTCGTTCATAACTCATTGCTTATTGTGCCCCATAATAACTGTATTTTAATAATAAACTGGCACGGGGGAAGGGAGAAGAAATATTTTCATAATATGAAAAAGTTGGTGGCTTTTCCCCCCAAGCACATGAAATACTACATTAGTTTCATTACCAGCAGTATGTTAAAATCATGTGTCTCGATAGGTGCATTTTAATGCCCTGCCTACCTCTGCGGATACAGCTGGAGGCAAAGCATCCAGCAAATGCTGTTGTTTAGATTAGGAAACAGTGTTTGGGAACAATGCACTAATATTAGATAATTAACTAATCTTTCACTTCTTAGAGAGAGTTCAACCATTTTAGGCACAAATGGAACAAGGGCTGGAAACAGGCTACCGCAGAAGCTTGTAAGAGATAGGGTCAAGGCTGTTACAGATCAAGGCCAGAGCTATTGAAGGAGGAGAGTACCTGCATATCTGTATGCCCCCGGCAGCCCGAATGTCTAGTGGCTGCCTCAGGGAAGCTGTTCCTGCTGGGCTCGGTGTTTTGTCCAGAGTCATGGGAACAAAGTGCAATCTCTCCATTTACTTTAATGGGACAGGTTTATTTCTTGTTGGTCTTGGCTCTTGAGCTTTTTGGCTGGAACAGAGCTTAACTTTGCAGAGTTCCCTCTGGACACTGCCACTAGCAACAGAAATCTGTCTTTTACTACGCTGCCTTCCAGGATCCCATGATATGACTTCTTTATATGTTTTAGCTGTCACTCGAAGAAACCCCTGCATTCACTGGGAAAGTCTGTAGGCTCACTGCTGGGACAGCCACAGCAACCAATTGCCCTGGAGAAAAACCTCAGCGCGTAACCACTGGGGAGGTGCACACTGCTGAGGCACAGCAGCTGAGAAGGGAGAGTCTTCTCCCTTCCTATCGCAGATATTGCGTCAGTTTAAACAACAGCTGCGTTCCTTTCCAAGGTTCTGCTTTGCAGTGGGTCCTGAGACTCATCTATTTTGATACAACGGATAAGCCAGTATTTATTTTAGGCTGAAGAGCATAGTCACGACTTGTGAAAATGCAGCGCCTAGTTTTAGATACAAACTGCACAGCTGCAGGTAGGTCCTAGTCCCTTCCTTTTCAGCTGGTTCTTGTAGTTCATCCCCAAATAAATATATGAAACCTTTATTTCTTTTCTGCTGCTGGGAAGTCAGTTAATTCAATGAGGAGTTACATTGTCTGGCAGGCACCTTTGGGTGCCTAGATCACTAGACTCAAGTCTTCACTTCCAAGTGTTTTTCTGCAGCCCATTTGAAAGAGAGACGTAGATTGTAATCAGAAGTGATCAATTCACTTTGCTGTGCATCCAAACAAAGTAGTAATTCAGTAGCCCTCACCAGAACAGCTGCTGAGAGATAGCAAGATGTATATTCAAGATTAGAATATAGCCCTGGGTCTCTGGTACATGACATTGATCTCTGAGAAGAAGGAAAAAAAATACCTGAGTATTCTGCAGATAAAAGGTTAACCTTAAGTCTTTGCTGTTGAAAACATCCATTCATTTACTGCTGCATACATTAAACTTCAGATGTGCGTGCCTCCTTTCATTTGTTTTTGTTTTGGAAGAGGGTGCTGTCACAGCGCGAGACGAAAGGTCTATTATATAAACAGCACCCAAATAACTACTCTAGATGCACACTCTGCTCTCCTTGCCACAGGAGAATTCAAGGGAGATCATTTACCACCTTGGATGTGAGGAGCTTCATTCACGTAACCAGGCTTCTGAAGCAGCATCCAAAGCTTTTGGGCTTTTCTGACCGCTGAAGCAGACATCGGGATGGTCAGAACAGGGGGGCAACACGTTCCATTCCCAGATCTGCAATGGGTCTCTTCTTTTCTCATGCCTCTTTCAGCAGGGTGACCTACCAGGGAGGTGCAAAATCATGTGCCCTGTTTTTGCCCTTGGACTGGGAACATGCTCCTTCTGTGTCCTCTCCTGGAGTATAATCCATCCTGGACGCTCTACCTTTGCAGATGGAAAAATCAAGTATTTGGCTGGGACATGTGAGGGTTACTAACATCCCTGCTAACAATTCTAACTCCATGTCCCTGCTAATAAAATGCATCCTTGCTGTCTAAGCTAAAAAACACCAAAAAACCCACTGCCTAAGACTAATAAGTTGTTTAAACTCAGTGAGAATCGTGTACATGTCAGGGGGCCTGAACCCCCTGATCAATTGCTATGGAAGATTTATTACCCTAGTCTACAGACGCCTATACTGGACAGGCCTCTGAATGATTTTGTGAATACTACAGACACACCAAGCTTCATGGCAGGCGTGCAAGTAACCCGTTGAAGGTGCATTATTCTGCATTGGAACAATCCTCGCTGTCTCGTAAGCCTGTGAAATAATGAGCCAATAGATGAGCAAAAAAAGTAACAGCAGGATGAAAAGAGGATGCCAGGGGAATAACGTTTTATACCCTTGGAGGATGACTATATTGATACATCTCTGGGCTCTGGCTGGCTCAACATAAGGTGCAAGGCATAGATGTCTGCACGGAACGCTTCGTGCACAGAGTTTGCCATTGTGCAGGATGTTCTTGCTAATAAAAAAGACCTCTCATCTCCTCAAACATTTCGAGTTGGTCTCTTTTCTGTCCCAAAACTTCCTTGTAATTAAACACCTGCATAACGAATTAAACTCTCCAGGGAATGTTATTTGCGAGCTACCTTTCCAATTATTTAAAATCAGCTTAAGGGCTAAAGCAATCAGGCCGTTCATTAATCTAATCCCTTTTTGTAGCTGTAGTTCGTGACTTGGAAATGTGACCGCAAGATCGAAAGGACAAAGAGGAATGAAAAGGAAATTATACAAGACACTTATGAAGTTCCCTGGACCAAGACCTCACCCACAGCGCGCTGAAATCAGCAGCTGCTGACACACAACGCACTCTAAATGCCCATTTTCTTGTGTGCGCAAACATCTCTCTTCACAGGAGACGTCTACCCCGAAGGGAAAAGTCGGCACGAGCAAAGCCTACCCACACTCAAACCTATGGCTGGGAGCCAGCTCCCGCCTGGAAAGCAGAGAATTAGAGGTTCTGGTAATTAATAAACCCCACTTCAGAGCAGCTATCACCATCTGGGGCAGACCCTGGGGAACCAAAGGGCCATGAGACATCCTCTGCCGCTCCGCCCAGGACTAGGCTTTTCCCCTCCTCTGAAAGGAGCAGAAGTCGCAAACCTTGAACGTACTGAACCATGCGACGAGCTTTTTGTAAAGCCAAGGGATGTGACCCAAATGTCCCTAATCAGGGGCCGGGGACCTCCATTTCAGAGCTGCTCTTCCAAGCACAGGAGACCCGGCACTCTCACACAGCGACATATGTTCCTGGCTATCTCAGCAGGTAGTTTCTCTCCGTATCACGGCTGAGAACAGCAGCCGTGTTATTTGATGCTGGCACAGACTGTGCTGTTCAGTATTCACTACCATCCCCTGCCCAGAAAACCTGCCATCTGCCCGATGGGAGCAAGGGGAGGAGTGTGGACAGGCAGCCAGCAGTGACCTTCTGCAGACCAGCCCTGGTGAACACAGCCTTGCCCGTGCCCTGATGACCACGTGCTCTGCACGCCCCGTGGCTCTGCTGCCTGGGGGTTACCCTCCGAGCATCTGCCTGGCACTCTGAGCCTGCGCAGAGATGCCCGGTGCCGAGGGAGAGCTCCAGCCCTACACAAAGCTGTCCTAGTTCAGACAGAGATTGTCGTACCAACCTATTCAGTGCCCATAGCTGCAACCACCTGCCTCATGAACGTGCCCACCTGTGAGCCACAGCGGCAGAGAAAGCCCCTTGCAGTATTCATGCAAACTTACATTTAATCCTTCTTAACAGGGGAAATCTCTAACCCGCCTTTCTTCAAGCAAGACCTACCTGGAGGAGTAAGCTGGCCCTCCCCAAGCTATCGCATCCCATGCCATGCTCCTAAATTAACTCTGGTCATCACAGCCTCTCTCCCACTCTCAGTTTTTCCATCCAACACAGCATATTTCCTCTTCCTTGATGCCCTTTGGTGTACATGGTGTATATGTGTGCTCTGTGTGCGTGCGCCTGCCGGGAGCACATCTTCAGCCTCGCTGCCGGTTGGACCTGCGGGCATGGAGCGGCAGCAGCTTCACCTCTCTCAGGCTGCTGGATCTGGCATGACGTATTTTCCTCTAACAGGTTCTACCTCTGTGTCTAATGAACATGCATGGTCAGCAGTTTACTGGGCTTGTGTCTGTTGCTCACGGACCGATTCGTGCTGCTCAGCCCAGGGAGACGAGCGTGCACAGCACTGCTCCCTCCCCTGGGCGTAGACCCATCTCCAGGTTAGTATCAGTCATGTCTACAGACCTGCCAAGGGTAGGATGCCTGGGTCACATGCAGGCAGCCCCTGCCCCAACCCCCTGAGTAGACAAGCTAGACAAAGGGTGAAAGGCATCAGCTAAAAGTGATCAGCATAGGCCATGCTCCTCAGACCTAGGCTCGAGTATAGATGCAAGTCAAAGCACAAGATATGCATGTCTGAAAAGCCATATGCAAGTACAAGACAGCTGTCTTGTGGTAGCTAAAATTATGGTGTCATTCGATGATCTTGAAGTGCTTATCCTTGCAAGCACTGTGTTTTAACAGGAGTGCACACATATGCACTCATACAGAGACAGTCTGCAAGCAGAGTTGTATGAGCAGTTTGCAAGCAATGTTCACCCCACGTTTCCTCATATAAAACCTTGTTTTCAATGGTTTCAAACTCTGGCAAACTTCAGGCCTGAAATCTATCTACCATGCCAGTCCTTCACAACTAGTTCTGGGTTACGAATGTGGCTGGAAGAACTCAGCTCTTTCTTTCCTAAGGCGATCACTGGGGAAAAGCCCCAGAGCATACTGCTCGTCTCAGCAAGAAGCTGAGCCCCGTGACACGAGGGTCTGAGAGCCATAGGCACCTAGAGGTCATGTAAGCATGGACTGCCCCAGCATCAGTTGGGGGACCAGACCCTCTGTGTAAGTCCCTGCCCTAGTCCCCTCCTCGGCAAGACAGAGTTGGCAAAGCCAGATCTTCCGCACAGAAGTGAGTGGAGAGGGGGTGATTTCCACCAGCTGAAGGGTTGGTGTGTGCGAGAAATAACAAATATTAACTGAACAGAATCTTTTTTCATCAGCTATTAAGACTGAAATGGGCTCAGCGGAACCCATAGATCATGGTGTCTGCCATCTACCTTGCAGATGGGACGCAGCCCGGTGAGAAGTGGACCTCCCTGGGCCAGGGCTTTCACACAAGGACGATGGCCATACTGTTGGCCCTTGGCCACCTTGGCAAGACACTGGCACAGAGCTCTGCTGGGAATATTTCTGCCACAAAACTCCTTAGCAGCTCCATGTGAGGAGGAACTCATTTTGACTTATTTTGACTCATTCAAGAGTCAAACAAGAAGGTTTAGCTGTCCCAAGGTTTTATTCATAACCTTTTACAGCTCAAAGACCACAAAGCTTCATCAGAAGGGTGTCTGCATGTGCCTGCAGTCACATGCACACACAGATCAGACGAAGAATGCGGAGATTTGCTTTTCGAGTGGTCAGCACAGACATCTCAAAGCCTTGCCTGACTGACAGCAGAGATGGGGCTGGGTAGCCCCAGAACCCACCCTGTACCCCACATCCAAGCTGTGTGACCTGAAGCGACAGCCCAGCTTCAACTCAGGGATTGTGTGATTTGGTATCCTGGTCCAAGACACCAAAAAAAGGACTTTATCATATTATATTTAAGGAGGTTAAAGCTTATCTTCTTTTGACAGTCAGCTCTTTTCTAAAAGTGTTGCTACTCAGTCCAAGAAACGATGCAGTGCTGAAAATTCAACAACCTCTCTTGAAAATGCAAAAGCCCCCTGTCTGCTTTGCTAGCATTGCTTCAGCAATGCTGACCAGCATATCCTGCAAGTACACAGCTTGGCCTGTCACTGCACATATAACAAGTAAAGAAAAATACTCCAGGTTTTAGTTTTTGCCTGTGCCTTTCCATCTCAGACACAAGGGGATGCAGAATCAACAGTACAAACATACGCTCATGGCTGTGCACCTCAACTTCTTTATAATCTGTTATATTCTGTTTTCTGATGGAGAAAAGTGGGGCAGAGAGGGGAAAAAAAAAAAAAAGAAACAGGGTGGGCTGGTAGAGCATGGAAAGGTCTTAATGGCACCACCAGCCAGTTTGGTGGAGTGTGGCATGTCGCACCGCTGTCCCGTCTCATGCTTTTCCCAGTTGAGATGGGGACTATGAGTCACATTTCTAATGAATAAACAACAAACCTGGCTGTTATTTCCCTGTCCTTTTCAGCGGTGACTAGGTGTCAAAATCTGATGCAGAAAAGCAAAGAAAGTGAAATACATTCACGGGCGCTGGGCACCTCATCTCTGGTCTCTGATAAAGGTTAAGTTCATGCTGTCTTCTCCCTCCCATTGGGGACAGAAACATTATCTCTCTCTTCTCCCCAGTGACCACCGAAACGTGACAAAATACAGTTTTTCAAAGCCTCTATCTCTGAAAACTGGAGAGAAAGTAACGGAATGGTTCAGAAGTTATCGTGAAGACAGACAAGCTGCTCCTTTGCCTGATCACGTATGCCTCGTGTCTGTATGAAAACCAGAGAAAACCCTTTTACCCAGTGGGCAGTCCCTACTTCTCTTTAAAGACAATCTGAGCGATGGTATTTGGAGTTGTGCCCACTCAAGCAATCCATGGGCTGGGGAAATAATTACAGAGCCGTGCATCCCTCGATCACCGTGTGAGGGAGGTAATTACGGCACGGAGTAAGCGCAGCAGACGGGAAGCGATCGCTCTGGTGTGCTTGGATTGCAGGTTGCTGCCTGGCAGGTCTCACGTGCCGCCGGGGAGGGAAGCGGGTTTGGAGGCTATTTGTGCACCTAAGCATGCCGAGAAGTGTCCAGTGGGGTTTTTCAGGTGTATGTCCATGCCAGCCTGGCACAGCTCCACGGAGGCTGCACGGAAGCTGGGTAGAGGTGTTGTACATACTCTAGTTTACGTCTGGCCCGGCTGGCACCTCTCGGACGCTTTGGTGGGCACTTACCGGGGGTGAAGGGCTCCACGTGACCACCCACGTCCCACAAAAGAGCAGGTACAAAGTGAAGCTCATTCACACTAGCACAGACTTAGGTTTGAGAATAAATTTCTTTTTACAGGAGGGAAAGAAATGCGTGCCATGGTATTGCTCCCTTTCCTAAAAACAAGCGCAGGGAGAAAAAGAGGATTCAGACAAAAAGAATTGCAGGATTATGAACCCCCACCAAGCAGAAATCCTGACAGGCCCCGATAATTCGTCTGATAGCTTTAAACTTGACAAGACAAAGAGATTTTTTTTTAACTCCCTTCTCTGACTTATGAAGCTTCAGACTTGCCTACAATCTACAAAGCTAAAAACTTCAGTGAAAATGAAAACTGAGGTATCTGCATGACTCCAGAGGGTGGAGATTTAAGAAAAAATAGACATAATGATTTTTTTTTTTGGTCAGACACTGTGGAGGAGAGATTTATGGTGAAAGGCATATGACATTTACATTTTCCTCTGCAAAGGCTTCCCTGCAAACAGCACAAAACCTCCTCTGACTGAGCCCTTCAGGCTCAGCTATAAGCTGTGAGGAAAGCAGCTAATCCAAAAAATTGCAAGCCTAAAAACTCATATGTCCCATTTGTAGAACAGTGGAAAATTAGCCAATAAACACTGTCTACTGTTAAAAATCAGACATGATCCCTCCTGAGAGGTTACCTGAAAGCAGTGGCCTCTGGACAGGACACCTGAATGGCTGATGTGTGCAAAGCCCCCGTATTTTAGCTGTGATGGCTCAGGCGAGAGGGGGACCTGGACACCGCTTAGCGTGACGCCAGTGTGACCAGGAGGACACCTTGTGCCTGTGAGGCAATGGGAGTCACATCCCGATCTCGTGGTCCGAAGGAGCAAGCATGATGGAAGATGGGATATGTGGGAAGAAAATGGCCTGGTCCTGACGGCGATTTACTGGTAGCTGAGAGAGAGAATCACAGAACCACAGAATCACAGAATCACTAAGGTTGGAAAAGACCTGTAACATCATCAAGTCCAACCATCAGCCCAACACCACCGTGCCCACTAAACCATGTCCCGCAGTGCCACGTCCACACGTTCCTTGAACACCTCCAGGGATGGTGACTCCACCACCACCATGGGCAGCTTATTCCAGTGTCTCACCAGAGGAGCAGGACTGGGCAGCCACAAGCAGTGGGTGTAAGGAAGGAAAACACAGATCCAAAAAGAAGCGAGTAAATGAGCAAGTATACAACACAGTGATGGCCTCAGGCTCTCTCTTTTACTGGGGAAGATGAAAAGCAGCGACTCGCAGCGTTGCTTGGGATAGGAAGATCAGCAGGCGATTCCCTACTTGTGAAAACTGTCTGTCCCAATGGAAAGGAACTGACTTTGCTTCCACAGAGTGCATTTCTGAATCCAGCGCTCCTCCCTGCTGGCTCAGCTAAACCTGATGCACGTCTTCGCTTCCACCATGCAGGCAGACCCTGCACAGCTGTATTGTTAGATACCCTCCGAGAAGCCCTAAGTCAGCAACACATTGGCAAGAACCTTGGTGCTCCCTCACAGAGCAGAAATAGTCCCTGCAAGGAAGCACATTGCTTTTACGGAGCACAGGGAAAAATAATCTTTCTATTTGTAAAAAGCACCTCTGAAACCTTACAGCACTGATCCTTGTATAATTCTTTTGCACCACGCCATAGACATATACAGCGTAAATGTACTGCCAGGTGCTGCAGGAATAACCTGAGAGCACCTGTCAATTTGGACTGAGCTGCACTGCAAATACATCTTCTGCAAATCAGGCCTTCATCTGTAAATGCATTGCACACCTAAAGGAGACCAGTTTTTATTAACAAAGTTTGCCACAAGTGCTAAATTCTGGCACAAAGAATCCATTCACCACCTCTGAAGTTTCTACGTGCTACAATTTTCTCCCAGACTGGGCCTTTTTAGTAGAACTACCCAAGAGACCTTTGAAAACATGAAATCTTCAAGAGCTCAAGTAACTGCAAAAAAAGGTTTCAATGCAATTGCCAAGTTTTGATCTTCAGTTATAGTTCTGACTTTTCACAGAATCACACAGAATCACAGAATCACTAATGATCACTGTAAGATCATCAAGTCCAACCATCAACCCAACACCACCATGCCCACTAAACCATGTCCTAAAGTGCCACATCCACACATTCCTTGAACACCTCCAGGGATGGTGACTCCACCACCTCCCTGGGCAGCCTCTTCCAATGCTTCACCACTCTCTCAGTAAAGAAATTTTTCCTAATATCCAGTCTAAACCACTCCTGATGCAACTTGAGGCCATTCCCTCTTGTCCTGTCACTTGTCACGTGGGAGAAGAGACCAACACCCACCTCACCACAACCCCCTTTCAGGTAGCTGTAGAGAGCGATGAGGTCTCCCCTCAGCCTCCTCTTCTCCAGACTGAACAACCCCAGCTCCCTCAGCCGCTTCTCATCAGACTTGTGCTCCAGACCCCTCACCAGCTTTGTTTTGATACAGGACGAGGAATGTTAGACTACCCTTTTGTATGAACAAGAGTTCTCAAATGTTATTCAGGAGTTTGAGTTAAAAGACCTATATAAATAGAAATCACATGCTAATAGGATGTAATATTTTACTACCTCACATATAAAACATCATTCTGAATGGTTTACGCTCCAAAGTATGACTCGATGCCACTGTTGGTATAAGCTTAGCTAGGTGCAGGATGTTGGTGGTTTATACCAGCTATTTTAGCCAGCTCTCAGCCAGAGAAGGTTTTGGCCTTAATTGGAGCTTAATTTTTCCACTGGAAAATGTCAATTTGTTGGATGTGGGGTTTTGCAAAAGTGCCAGTTTCAGTGAAGGCCGGTGGTTTCTCAGGGCCATGACGGACCTGCTGGAGGGGAAGGCAGGCAGCGACGGTACCTGCTTGGGAACTCAGGGAGTGGACAGACTGACGTGCCTGTGCTGGACTGGGATGAGCAGGAACTTCAATATGTTTCTGCAAGAGATTTGGGAAAGGAGCTCTCAGCTGATTCACCTGTTGGAGAGCTAAGAGGAGAGATGGGAGGAAAGGAGCACGCAGGGGTGGTGTTATTATTATTACCATTTTTTAGTGGGGAGAGAAGAAAAAATGTCTACTTCCAATGCAAAAACAAAAAGCAGAAGTCAAATTCCTCAGAAACACAGTCCTTCCTCTGGATGGATTTAGCCACAGCTTGCCTTAGTGAATCCAAGGGGTCAATTAACAAAGATTAATTTACTGCCTCTCAACCTAATAAAAGCAAGGCACCTGCCTGACCTTTTTTGCTGACATCTCCTAGTTTTAGGCAGTCACATTCAGCAGTTCCCCATCGTTATGATAAACCAAACCAACACCCAAGTTTCCACTTTCCAGGGCCTAAATCCTTCAGCACAATATCGTCACCTTTTGCTGCCTTTGTGTCAACTTTTCCACCTTCCTTATGCTCCTACCGAGGTGGTCTTACAGATTCATTCTGGCCCCTGGGATCAGTTCAGACCTATTGTGGATGCCCTGTCCTTCGTACACTGGCTCTCAGCACATTTAGCTTCTCAGCATTACTGCTTTTTAGTACTTCATTGTGTTGTTTATTCTGCATTTATTGGACTGTGATGTGCTTTCATTGCTTAGATAAAACTAGCTAGCAATCCCCCAGGCCTCCTGAAGGAATGCTACCGCAGGAAATTAATGTATGCGCTATTTTGCCCAGCACACAGCAAACAGACTGCTAATAGAGACAAACTCTCAATGCTTCCTTGGCTGCAGCACTGGTGAAAAATCCTGCCTAGGCCATGCATGTGAAGAGATGTGGCCACTGAAACTGCTGACTACTAGCTCTGCCTGAAGGACCAAATGGCAGGATAGTAAAAACCGTGCGGATCCCACCCAATGATTTACTTTTTGCTGTCGTCATCATCTGGCGAATCCCTTGACCCAATCTTGAGAAATCAATAGTACGCAAACAAGGAAACTTGTTATTTTCCACTGGACAAACTTTAATTTTCTCAGAGGCTTCCAAGTCCAAAGACAGACACTTCATTTAAAGCAAATAATAGTCGTGCTGTATCTCTTTCATTCATATCGAAGACTACGATTCTTCAGATCTGAAGTGCCTGCTCTGGCTTGACAAACACCCAGCACTGGTAGATGTTTAGAGCAGGCAGA
Source organism: Gavia stellata (assembly GCF_030936135.1). Lineage (NCBI taxonomy): Eukaryota > Metazoa > Chordata > Aves > Gaviiformes > Gaviidae > Gavia > Gavia stellata. Next base: position 566,622 of record NC_082630.1, on the reverse strand, counting down.
TTAGAAAGGCAGGCGAGAGGGTGAATGATTTTGGTGCTGTGGAGTACAGAGTGTAGTTTGCAACAGGCATTGCTACGACCAGCAGATAGAAATACAAGCGAACGTTTTCTTGCAGTCACTGATGAGACTTCCAGTGTGACTCCTTTTCTGTCACATTACATTATCTGCCATGCTGGGAAACTCAATAATTACTCTGCAGGCACTTATGAAGACATACTTGTCAAAACAAATGATGTGGCATGAGGTGATGGTTAGATACAGGCTGGAAACCAGCAAGCCCGTCTCATGATGCACCAGGAATGCTGTGTTCAGTTTTGGGCCCCTGACTACAAGAAGGACATAGAGGTGCTGGAGCGTGTCCAGAGAAGGGCGATGAAGTTGGTGAGGGGTCTGGAGCACAAGTCTGATGAGGAGCGGCTGAGGGAGCTGGGATTGTTCAGTCTGGAGAAGAGGAGGCTGAGGGGAGACCTCATCGCTCTCTACAACTACCTGAAAGGGGGTTGTGGTGAGTTGGGTGTTGGTCTCTTCTCCCACGTGACAAGTGATAGGACAAGAGGGAATGGCCTCAAGTTGCATCAGGAGTGGTTTAGACTGGATATTAGGAAAAATTTCTCCACCAAAAGGGTTGTCAGGTATTGGAACATGCTGCCCAGGGAGGTGGTGGAGTCACCATCCCTGGAGGTATTTAAGACTTGTAGATGAGGCTCTTCGGGACATGGTTTAGTGGTGGACTTGGCAGTGGTAGGTTTACGGTTGGACTTGGTGATCTTAAAGATCTTTTCCAACCTAAACAATTCTGTGATTCTATGAAGGAAACAAACCAGAACACTGTCACTTCTCTGGTAAAAGATATTTCCATATTAAAATTGGACAAGAAGAACAGGCTGAGCAATTTTTCAGGGGGAAAGGAAATGGTTCATGGAAAGAAAATTTGCTTCTGCAGAACAGAAATTATTTTTCTGCTCCTGGAAGGATATTACCTGGTTTTCTTTTCCAAATGATCACCTTGGGAACCAATAGGTCAGTTTTTCCAATGGGAAATCCAAGTGTTTGAGATAGCAAGGGTGTTTTCCACTCAAAAGTCATGTCCGCAGACAATCCTTAGCTGGACATTGTAGAACCTGACATGGAACCTGACCATTGTCAACTAAAACCTAAAATATTTTGTAGACTCCTCCCTCAGTAAAATACCTCACAAGACAACCACCACTATCACAGAGACATATCAAGGCGGGGAACACACTACCCTGTTTAATCACCTCCCAGTACCCCGGAGAATGTCTTGCCCACATTTGAGTCTTGGTGAACTTTCCTTGCTGGTGTGGGGTGATGGCTGCTCCATGGATGCAAAACTCTGAATTAGCAGGAGACGTTTTAACATTACCTCATGAGACAGGTAAAAGGCAGCGATTCCCAATGGCCAGAAGCAGCAGAGCATGGAGAACACAGTGAGGCCAAGATGATCTCTTGGTGGCATCATCAGGAAATTGTCTTCGCTTTCGGTGTCACTTGAGTAATCGCTCTGGAATAGCAAGGGAGAGAGAAATGTAGAGGTGCTGGTTAATGATATCATTATTTCTCCTCTGTCGTGGGCCAAGGCTGTGATCATCTGCCCATAAAACTCTCCCCAGTCACACCAGGGCAATTCCTCAACATCAAGACAGGCCTCCAGCACTCATGGTAGAAGGCTTCTGGTGACCCACCCTGGGGTCTCTACCACGCAGGGGTCTCTACCATGCAGGGGTCTCTAGACAGGGCCAGCTCTGGGGGCACTTGCACCCTATTCATCAGCACCCATGCACCCATTCTGCTCTGCTGTGGCTCCACAGTGACAGGACCACAGGAGTTAGCCTGCCCTCCTGCAGTGTCCTTCAGAAGGGCTTCAGGATTGGGACTGCGGACGTGGCACATCTCCCTCCCCGCCCTTCTGAAAGGCTCACCAGGGCACTCACCCCCTGTTTTAGCCACACCCCAAAAGGAGGCTGAGAGACCCGAACACTTACGTCTGCACCAAAATCGAACAGAAGTGGGAGCACAGCTCAGAGGCAGGCTTATCTCTGCAAGATGCAGGTTGGGACTGCAGCTGCCCTGTCAGCACCAATGCTTGGGGAAGCCACCCCAGCCAGCGTCACAAAGTCAGCCCTTTGTTTCTCTCCTCCTGCGTGCACAGCACTGGTAGCAGGTGTCCTCCCTATGAATACCAGGGGAATCTCCATTCCCCGACTATGTCACAGCCTCCACCGCTATTGCATGAACTTGAAAGCAAGAAAAGAGAAATGACAACAGTGTTTGGAAATCACCGCAGGGAGCTGAAAAGGGCCCATTTTACACGCTCGTCTTTCACGAATGAAAGGAAGTGACTCTCTAGCCAGACGAACCAGCACGAACCTGGGTGGGTTGGCACTTCAGAAATGTAACGTCACGTATCTAATCCAGAAGGAGCTATAGGCATTGGGTGCTCTGCATCTCCCAACTCAAATGCCAGTCTTCGGGAAAGTCACTGCTCAGTCACCATCCCTGGAGGTGTTCAAGGAACGTGTGGACGTGGCACTGCGGGACATGGTTTAGTGGGCATGGTAGGGTTGGGTTGACGGTTGGGCTTGACGATCTTACAGGTCTTTTCCAACCTTAATGATTCTGTGATTCTGTGGTTCTGTGAACTGCTAAAGTGGCATTGCTCTACCAGTGAGCTCTAAGTGAGAAAATCTTGAATGGGCTGCTAGGTATGCAAGACAGGAAAATGAACCCATGCACAAGAAGGTTAAGTTTCTAAACATGCCACTAGTGAGCCACGACCCAGAAGAACCTAGGAAATGCTGGCAACCTAATGATATTTGAAAGACTTGGCACTGGGCAAAGGGATTGCCTCCCAAACTGACCCATTTGGGGAACCCACCAGGTGACATGACCCATCGCTTGCTAACATGGAGAGTCTGCTTTGACAGATACTGCTGCCAAGCACCTGCCACAGACCAGAGTGGCCTGGGAGGGAGATGTGGGGGGACCAGACAAGTCCCATGCACTGAGATTGTGTGGTGCAGGTGAACACCAGCATGTAGAGCACCCCAGTCTGTGTTGGGAGTCTAGATGCCTCAGCAGAAGTGACAAAGTTTGTGCCATTTTGGCACAAACTCAATAAAATCCCATTTCTGAAGGGTCATCTGCTGATGCTGGTGTACAGTGTTTGAGCTTGGTGACTTCCCTTTGTGCTTTAGTTTTCAGAACAGGCCATGTAAGTAATTTTTAATACCAATAATCTTTCCTTTCAAGAAGAAGAGAAGAGAGGGGGAGGGAAGAGATCCACAACATTGCTGAAACAATCTCTTGAAACAGTGCCCTTCCCTGAACTTCCTGATAGCTAAGATACAAAAACAAAAAACAAAAACGCTTTAGATTTCCCAGTTCTGGGCTGCATACTGTGCTGGCATGGTATCCGTGGAGACTACCTATCCGTTATTTCAAATTGCCTTTTCTTACAGATGAAAATGAAACAGGGCAAAGATTCTAGACAACTTTGATCAAGTACTGAACCAGAAAATTATCAGTTATGCTGCTTTCCAAAGGGACCAACCCTTCTCAGGGTAGTGGCATCACAACATCTCAGAGAGCTTCCATGCAGACTGGAGAGGTGGCTGTTAGATTGCCGGAGGATAATTGCAGAGGTTTTCTTAGTTATGCTAATATAAAAACCCTTACTGGGGAAGATTAAGTCACTTACAGGCTCTGCAGAAACTGTGGATGTGACGAAGGATGAAGAGGAGAAATGAGCTTTGTTGGGTTAAGGGAGGTGTCTACTTCCCAGACACGGAGTGCATGGGATTTTGCAGCAGCTGAATTTTGGGTGCTAGACAATCCAACAGGAAACCTTGACCTCTGTATTCAAGGGGACTGCTTCTGGCACTTCCTAAATGACCTGCACAAGAAGTCCGCCTTGAACATAACCACAAACGTGGCCACCCTGGAGACTGATAGGATGAAGCTGAAACATGGATGAATTTTAGTCCCTGAAATTCAACTAGCTGCTTCAGTTGACAGTAATGCTTCCTCAGCAAATGAGTGCAGAAGGGAGGGGAGAGAGAAGAGGATATTTAAGATGGGATACTGAATCACATTGACAGCTGAAAGGACCATGGCTTGGGAGCAGGAGTCACCCAATGCAGAGCAAGGCTGTCTGTACACAGAGCTGAATGAGGGATGTGCACTTTGGACTGGGTTTCATGAGGCAGTGACCCCAAGAAGGACCACTAGACCAGAGTGTTCAGTCAAGAGCAAGCTGAAAATAAACCTCCTCTGTGATGCACCACAGAAGGAATGAATGTGATCCATGGAGAGGGAAGGAAAGGTACAGTACTATAGACACGTACATAATGGGTCCAGTTCTGGGTCCAGTTCCATTTCCCAAGTATGCTGGAGAAATCAGGAATCAGAAGGCAGGTACATGCGTCACGCCGCAGAAAATCATCTACACAGGAAGCAGAGAAGCCAACTTCACTTGTAAGATAAATTTAAGATGCAATTTTATCACAGTCTGTAAGTGCCTGCTTGAGTAGATAATTTCTGATCAGACAGCTCTTTCATTTGGCGGAAAAGCAGAAGAAACCCCAGCGACTGAAAGCAGAACAGATGAGGAGCAGACACAAGGTGCAGATTTTTAACAGAGATGGTGATGAACTCTTTTCTGCAGTTCTAATGGATTTTCTATTACATGAAGCCCTTTCTTAAATCGAGGGTAGCTATCCCTAAAAGCTATGCGGTTTACATCAACCGAGACATTATGAGTGAACAGCGGCTCTGCAGACTGCCTGCCGTGGGCTGCCTGCGACATACTGGAGGCTGGACTTGATGGTCACATAGTCCCTTCCAGTATTAAAATGCTAGGCACACTGGAGAAGTCAGACAACAAGATCTGCTGTGAACCACAGCTGCCAGCAACCTTTGATGGATATTCAGGAAACAGCCTTTTTGGTATTACTCATTTTTCCTTCAAAGCAACCAATTCAGCAACATGCACACACTGCATAGAAAACTAATTTCTGGTATGGCCCTCTGGGATCTGCTTCAAATCCAGATGGTCCAGTGGTCTGTTTTTTGACAAAGACGAACACATGATGCAACTATAATATGTGCTCTGTTTCCCTCCACTCAATGCCTGTTTCAGTAATGCAGTTAAACATGATGCCCTGTTCTGACCAGCACTTTGCATCCCTTTGCTCTTCTGCAAGCAGCCTGAATTCACCTAAATGCAGCAGACGTTGAAGGCAGCATGCTGGATGGTAGCTCTCCCACCAAGGGCTGTAGTTTATCACTGCTCTGCCTCAATCCACTTACTCATCACTGAGCAGCATCTGGCTGATGCTTACTCAAGAGGTGATGTCTCTAAAACCTGTTGCCATCATGGATTCTTTGTCCTGCTAATGTATTATTCATTTATTTTATTTTGCCTGTTTGTTTATTTCTTTTTACCATTTTGAGTTTCGCAGTTGCTCTCCTTCAATTTTAAAGGTATTTAAATGATCCATAATCCACTAACACCGACCTGGTCCAGCTCCTCTTGTTTCCCCGACTGCCAGTCTAAATTGCCTTTCTGTCGAGCAGCCAGCCTTGCAGAATGGGCTCACAGAGGTCTCTCCTTGCTCAGAAGGCTTTTCATACGTAACCTTGCAAAACCAAAATGTATCAGGGGAAAAAAACCCCTGGATGCAGCTGTCCAAGCCCGTCCTTCCTCCTGTACCCCTGGATTTTGATCACCTCCCTTGTGATGTTTTCTAGACACCCATAGCCAGTCTGCCTATAGCTCATCAGGAACTTGCGTTCAGCACATTGCCACTGGAAAGGGATTACTGCAGACAGCAATAAACAGACCCATAGTAAAACAGGCCAGCTGCCACAGTCTCCTAAATCACGCTCTTTCTCTGGGAGAGCAGTAATCACAGCCATAAAGTAAATGTGGAAGGCACGTGTGTCTCGCAGCACACTCATGCCTTTGCAGGTGGACCAGCAGCCACCACAAAGAAGTGGCTCTCAGCAGCTTATGCTGTTGAGAAGGGTGAAGCTGCGGTGAATGCAATGCAATTCATCAGTGTTATTCTTCATGGCACGGGGCATCACGTTAGGGCTCCCACTGGAAGGAAGACCTCCACAATCTGCAGACACAGAGGTTCCTGCCAGGAGGTGCAGAGCAGGTGGCCCCTGTGGAGCAGATGGTCTCAACGCTGCCTGTTGAGGAAGATGAGGGAGATACCCCTCTTCACCAAGCCACTTCAGCAGGAAGAGTAGCAGTACTCTGCTCGAGCTGGGGCAGGTGGGGTGGCCCTTCACGATTGCCCTCTTTTTGCTTCAGACCTGACACTGCTTCCTTCGTGGTGCAGTCCTCAAAGAAGTGTGCCCCATACCCACCTTCTGCAAATGACAGCATGCAGCTTATCCAGAGCTCCTGCCGCGTACAGGCTGGAGCCCAGGGACCTCACTGCATAGCGTCAGTCTGAAAACTCGGGGATGATGAGAAAGGGAATCGCCCTGGGCCCTGGCTCCTATTAACAAGATTCATAGGAGGGCACTTGGACACTGCTGAAGGTGACTTCCCAGCCATGCTCCCTTCACCTAGGGCTGGCTAATAAAGGTTAATATCCCTTGGCAGCGCTCAGCATCTCCAGACTCCAGTGGCTTCTCCTTTACGGGAGAAAAATAAATCACATGCAAATGAAGTGTAATCACTCTTGTAACCTGTTAATAACATGCCTGCGAAGGAATCTGGGGACATAAAGTGTGTCCTATGGGGTCAGACCAACGGCCCATCAAGCCCCATGCTCTGCCTCTGACAGCAGCAGCAGGACGTGACGTAAACCTGGACACTTTGCAGTCCATCCCTTGTGCTCCCTCAGCACCTACAACTGTTGTGTAAGAGGTATTAGAAAGAAAAGCTTTGCCGATTCCTTTTAATATCTGTTTATGGATTCCTCATCCATTAATCCTTTTGAACTTGCTGATCCGCCATAACCTCTTGTGGCAGCAAGTCACCAAGTGTTCACTACCCCGTGTGTGAACAATGATTTTCTGTTATCTATGTTAAGCCAATCTCTTACTAGCTCCCTCAAGTGTCCCCTGCTTCTAACATTGCAGGTTTGGGGAATGGTGGGTCTGCATTCACCTCATCCTTCATCTTCATGATGTTGTGCAACCGGCTCATACACCCCTTGGCCACCTTCTCTACAAAATGGAGAGTCCCAACCTTCTTCACCACTCCTTGTAAGGAGGCTGCTACTTCCACTTGATCATTTTCTTTGCCCTTTTCTATCACCACAATGTTCTTAAAAAGTGGGGACTGCAATCGCTCACCCCACTTAAGAAAGCGGATTGCACCAAGCTTTAATACAGTGGCAAAATGCTGCCGGTGCTCTGTCTTGTTCTCAACACCGCTCTTTAAGATACCCAACATTTTGTTGACTTAGTGGCTTGCCCTGCACACTGTTCTGTGGGACTTCACAGCGCTGACAATGATTTCTCCACAATCTCTTTCCTGAGTTGCAGCTCACAGTTACAAGCTCAGCCTTGAGTTCATGTGGCTTAGATTATTTTTCTATAAATGTATTAGTTTCCATTTATTTACATTGAAACACATCTGCCACCATTTTGCCAGTCTGTTTTGTGCAGTCCTTCCAGAGTTCTTCTCCACTGGCATGCCACTTGAGTACCCAGAAGAAACTAACAAAATCCACAAACTTGGACGGGTCTAAGAGCCCAAATGCCTCCATATTTCCCTCTGACCTTATCCCATGTCTCTGTGTTCTTCTGAGCATGTGCCACAGGACAAAAGAAACCAAAAATGACATTCCCAGATCCACAACGCATCCCTAGGTGAGCTTGGGCAAGAGATTTATTGCACCATTTTCTTCAGTTCCCCAGGTGCAGAATGGAGAAAATACTGTTTTCCCACCTCACAAGAGCGCTGCGATGACACATGAATTCATTAGTGAAAACAACGTGCAAGACCCTGAAGGGAAGTGGCCATACAAGCAGGCACCCAAAGCATGCAAGACCTGCCTCCGATGTCATCTGTGCTACAGCCTCCCATGTTCGCACTAGACTGCCTCTTCGCCCATGCCGCAGAGCTCCCTGGAAGGGGAACCCCACCATGCTCAGCTCCCCAGGGAGTGTCCAAACACGCTTTCTGGATACCTGCTCCCAGGGGAGGCTGAGGACACAGCCGCTCAGGTCTTATCAGCGCAACGCAGGACCGCCCAAGCCTGTGCAAGCTAGAAGCATCGAGAGAAAGCACGCACGCCGCGGGGCTCGAGGAGAAGGCCCCCTCCAGGGCCTTCTCTTCACGTTGCAGAAGAGACGCGGCCAGGAGGTGCTTGGGAATGTTGAGAAGAGGGGTTAGATGGAAGAGGACACGGCTTAGGATCCACCTTCTCTCTCTACACTTTCACGGTCATGTCTAAGGGATGAGTTTCACAGCAGCATCCAGCAATTTGTAGGGGAAAAAAAGAAGGAAGGTTTAGCTCGAAAGCACTACATTTCCTTTCTTCTTTCACTCCTCAGAACATTCGATTTATTTCATTTTCAGAGACTGTTTCAGACGTTGCTGGGAAAAAGAAAAAGGGTTTTAAGAGAGAGCTCAGATGTATTCTTTTATGCGACACATATGAATAATTCAATTTGCTGCCATCAATATCTTGTGTTTCTCTAAATAAGCCATCTATCTAGGGGTTACGAGGAAAACTAGCAGGAGTGTAATATGACAAATGATGTTTCTGGATAAAAGATGGCACTGCATTTACACACGAACTCTAACGGGAGGGTATTTCAGCTAGCAACTCACGTAATATTTCACTGCCGCCCCATTTGAAAAGTTGTCTGTCTATTAGTTGTGGCATAAAGAACTCATAAGATATTTATAAGCGTTCCAGAGATACCTAAATAGGGAATCATTTATTTCAGGGATGGGCACCGAAGAGACAAGTTTAAAGCTTTGGCAGAATGAGTAGCCTTCTGCTTTCATGCCTGGTAATTGCTGGAGAAAAGTGGGGCTGTATATACTAATGCGGACTGTTTCAGAAATACTTTTCCCTCCAGATAATTATGATTTTCGTAGGCAGTCTGAACAACATTACACCACAACCTGAGAAACACTGCTAGTAAAAAAAAAAGAAATAAGTAAGTTAAACATGGCCATGTTGTTGCAGCAATGCGCAGGACCCCTGCTTAGGGTGTCTCCTGCTCCTCTGCTACATCTCCCAGGTTCTTCAGAGTCCCCAGGCTTGGGGAGGGAAGAAGATGCCTCCTTCTAGGCAACTTCTCAGAGACATTGCTCAGCTGGACAGACCCATCCTAAAGCGGATGGCAGGTAACGGAGCAGCAACCCCCTCAGCCTGAATGGTCAGCTCTTCAAACCAAAACCAAATGGCTGTCACTCAAAACAGCTGGGTTTTTTCAGAAGCTTTCTCTGCGATGAAATTTTCTGCAAGAGAACAACCACCTTTCCGGTTATCAAGAGCCCAGCTCTCTTCAAAAACAAAACCCTGGCAGAAACACACTGGCCAAAAGTAAAGCTATTTTCTGCATGTGTCCGTGGACTCCTGCAGGTATTGTGTGGAGGGGGTCACTACAAAGGGATGAGTTAGATTTTTCTCCATTTCTAAGAAACTAAATACCCGGTCCTGAAATCCCCTAGGCAGGCGCTCTGCAGTAAGACAGGCAGTGCCAGGGAGACGTGGGGGAAGAGAAACGACTCACAACCCCAGGGTTGTTCTGTCTCCCAGAAGGCATGCTACTGAGATGCCCGAGTTGGAAATCTACTTGCCTTGCCCTGACACGTGGAGAACAGGCGGTAGCCTTCAGTTTTCAAGAGACAGCAGCTCTCCTGCACAAAGCTCCCCTCTTTGCTAATGTTTGCAAAAAGGGGCTATTTTTAGCGTTTTTCTCCCAGAAGGAAGTGCCAAAGCAGATACATTACAACAAAAAACCCTTACAAGAACTGAGCCTTGATCTGCACTTACACTACGCAGCTCCCATCCCTCGATGAGCTGTGGCATGACGGTCAATGGGGCAAGATACTCCGCCACGCGCTGTGCATCCTCGATGGCAGAATGAAATCCCTCAAGGCTCTCACAGGGGGGAAGCAAAACCTTGCACCCCTGCTGTATCTCTCATTGTTCTCCTTTTAACTTCTGCTCCCAGTCCTGGTACTGACCCTTTCCACTCCACTTTGGGTCTACTAGTAATTTAAAAGAAGCGTTTGCTTCTTGTCAGTAACTGGTGGGGAAAAAAAAAAGCTTTCTAGTGAGCCAGACTCACGCTGTGTGATTCAGGTGCTGTTTTTCTCATTTGGACAGATAGGCAAATTTTTATGTAGTTAACAAGCTGGCATGGTTCATTCCCCTATTCAGTGACTGCTGTGCTCAAATACGTTTCCTCCATTCCTGGAGTCTCAACACATGAAGCTAGGTCTGTAATGAACCTCTGCACTAGCCAAGCCCAGGAGACCCCCATGCATCTGGCCACATAGATACAGCATCTGTCCACACAGGAACCAGAAGAGCACAACACAGCAGTCACCTTTTTTGCTGGTCTTGTGCTGTCAAATGCATCTCTCCTCTCCTCCCCATCTATCTGCATGACTAGCTGCATCTGCAGAATTTGGACCTTCCTGGGATGGAAGTTACTCCCCATGCTGAAACCCCTCGTGCTGAGCGCAGCTGCTCAGCAGGTTGGTTATTCGGGTCTGGTTCATGGAGAAGTGAGAAAATCACAGCGCTGCACTGGGTTGGCCAATAAGCAGAGTGATGAAGACTGATACTGGGCTAGAAGCAGAGGCTTCTAGCAATTCTAGCAACGCACATGTTTCCAGTCAGGCAGGTCCTTCCCCAGACTTTGCCTCATTTTCTCCTCCCTTGCTCCATTGTCCTGGTAGAGGATAAACCCCGACACAGAAGAGAGGAAGAGGCATGGGTGTGTACTTTGTCGTCCTCTCCTGAGCACTTTGCACGTGTAGGTCAGGATGGCTGTCCATACACCTCTCTAGTTTTTAGCACAGCAACATCCCGCAGGGTTAAGTGAGGCTGGGAATCGGTCGTGCCAGATGCAGTACACCCATTTCAGAAGGGACGTGTATGATCTCAGGAGGCTACAGTCCAGAGAAAGAGGTCAGAAAGAAGGGGGAGACAGGGAAAATGATGCACACAATGCCACAGCATGGTACCAAAATTTGCAAAGGCTCTCTCCTTTCTCCCCTTGAGATCTGGGGAGGGGAAGGATGAAGTCACTTTCCTCAGACCTTGTTTTACAGGTGGTTTTCTAGAAACAAATGTTCTCTGTGAAAAGCTGATCAAGCTCCTACAGTAGCACTTTGAAGAGGCACCCAGATCAAGGGCCCTACATTGCAAAGGCACCTTAAATACCCCACCAAGAAAAAGGAAAATATTTTTGGTATAAAGCATTTTTTCCTTGTCCTGCTTATTTTCCCAGCCTTTTTTAGCCTATTCTCCAACAGCTGGCTAAAGAAGATCTTGCTGGATTTGGACTGGCAAGAGGGAGACATTTTTTTTTTTGCTGCCTAAATGTCAGGCCAGATGTGTCAATAACACCATCAGGCAATTACATGCCTGCTGCAGTCTCTTGCATCACTACTGCATGAGAGAAACTAGGGCAAAAAGGCAGCAACTAGGGATTTTGTTTTGATTAAGAAAACGAGACTTCCCACAGCCAATTTTGAAATGCTGTAGAAGGGTGTGATTTGAGCTAACACCCTCACATGCCTCAGAGAGAAACTTTCTGTCTCCCCGCGGAGGCATTGAATACTGCGTTACTGGCACGTGCTGGGAAAAACACCTCTCTCTTCCTACCTGATCAATACAGAGAGAAAAAAGAATAAAAGAGAAGTCAGGCTCTTGTTGGGTTGCCCCTGTGCTGATCACAGGGTGAGACACTGGTATTACAGGAGGTGAAAATAGAAGTTTTAGGACTTGTTAGGTCTCAGTGGAGAAAACCCCCGCAACAGAGAAACACGAGCAAATAGTCTCTCGATCTCAACTTGGAGATTCGAGTTGAAGCTATGGCTTTGTTCCAGACATCCAAATGGTCTTTGCTTGGTCAGGAGTCTGTGACCAAGGCTGGGGAAAGTTTTGGGATCGGCAGCATTATGCACACCCTCCATTCCCCCACACACTGGCAAACACAAATCTGTGCTGCGCTTGGGCAGCTGGTTTCAGTCAAAGCCAGAACGATTTTTTTAAGTAAAAAATGCATCATTTAAGAAAGAATGAAGTTGATTTCCATAGTCTGCCCCATCTGGGGAACAAAATGTATCTTATTTTACTGTGAGCAATCAATGAAGCACGGGAACCTAAAAGAAAACATTGCATTTGGGATCTAATGAAGTGTTTCACTCAATCAGAAAAAAAACTTTTATTTCAGAGACCGGGGATTCATTGCAGCTTGAAACCCAAAGACTTCTGACTTTCTGTTCATTCACAGACAGAAATGTTTCGTGTTTGAGCCACTATGCAAAACAATCTGCTTTACGCCCAGCTCAAGTCAGGAGAAAGTAAGAAATGATGTTGGCCTGCTGAGTAAGACAAGCTCCATGTACGTGGACAGATGCTCCTGGCCCCAACCTTACTTTTAAGCACATGGGTCTTCTTCAGTTTCTGACCAGCCCATTCGGAGGCAGGAGGGAATTGCTGATCTCTGTTAGGGGCAGTGGGAATTTTGCCCGTGTCCACAGAATTGGGACTCTACTCAAGAAATAAAGATGAGCAATTGTTCACTACCCTGGACAGAGGAGAGAGTGATACAGCTGATCCCATGCAGACCCGCTTCCAAAGCAGCTGATCCCCTGCAGACCAGCTCTTGGAGGCTGTACGCTTAACCCCAAATACACCCTCCTCCCGCCAGCCTTCCCCACATATCCCAAACGACATCTGACCTCTAGCTCCTGGAACTCCTCCTCTTCCTCCACATCATAGGAGAGGGTGTGAATCTTGATGTCATCTGCTGAGAGATCGATGAACTTGCTGTCCGGGTACTCCAGGCTGTCTTTGGTGGGAGAGCGGTCCTCGATGAAGGTAGTTTCACAGCACTCCGAGCCGATGCTCTCGCCCCACGAGCGCAGCACATTCTCCGAGTAGAGGATGATGTTGGGCCGGTAGTGAGACTCCACCGTCTGCTGCAGCATGTTGGGGTCCAGGAGCTGCTGCACGGGGTCATTCCTGCCGTTCTCCAGGCGGCTGGGAGAGGAACCGCTGCCCACTCGGTGGCTCTGGTACTGGGGGGTCGGGTACACAGAGACCAGACCATCTCGGCTGTCCGCCACTAAGTTCCTTGTATTAATTAAACCATTCCTTTTCCCAGCTTCAGTGATCTTATTGTGCATTAGCACGCTGTTCTGCTCCACCAAGCCATCCATACTGGGAGGTGTCTGAGGGAGTGGGACGGGTGGTCTTTGTTTTCTCGTACCTTAGAGGCGGGTCACACTGGGGCAGTGGCTCCCATTTTCCTGATGGAGAAAGGAAACAGATACCAAGGTGAGGACAAAGGCAATGAATAACATATCAAGGCACCTAAATCAGCTTGTCTTCGGTATCGCCTCATGAGGAAACACAGCCCCACATATGCGCACACCCTGCCCCAGCTCTCCAAATATATCCCCACTTGGAGAGGCAAAAAACCCCACCCCAAATCCATGGGGTGAACAGGAGTGCGTGACAATGTGTGGTGAGAGAGGACTTCCTGAGCTGTCTTGGTAATGGTGGGCCCCCTCAGAGAAGGGCTATGATGCCTCTTCCATCCTCCCACAGGTACGCCACTGTCATTCTGGGGACACTATCCCTTTCCTCTAAACACTCTGATAAGAGAGATGGGAAAAAAACCCAAAGATAAAAGATAGAAGAACCGTTTTCAGCTCTCAGAAATCTGCAATTGCGAAGGGCAGGCAGCTGGTGCGTTCAGCTGTCAGTCTCTGCCACCACACTTCACCCTTGGCAAGTGCTTTACTACCCTTTAAAAACCCAGCTGAAGGAAAAGAAGCAGGCAGCGCTCTTCAAATCGACTGAAAACACACCACCTGAAGGCGAGATCAGATCTGACCCAGAGGAATTAAAACTCCTCTGGACGGGGTCTCAAATCCCCTGTGTTGCTCTGGGTGCCCTACTTCTTCCGAAGCCTCCGAGGCTGCCCCAGGGCGACAGGCTGAAGGGCTGGGATGGGGCTTGTCAGCATGACCATGCCTGTCCAGATTCACCTGGAAGACGTGGAGGCACAGTCGCTTGAGCTGGTTGTCTCCTTTTGCACAGGAACAACAGCCGTCCTCCGCCTCACCAGACCACCGCCCTGGCTCTGTTTTGTGTGGGTTACACTAAGGCGTGAGAAACCAAAGGGACAGTCAGAAGGGTAAAAGTACTTTTTTTCCAGCCCAAACACTTTCTCACCAGGACACCAGTTTTGCTCAGGTGCAGCCAAAGGAAAACGCTTTTTGAAATACGGATGTATCCACCGCAGCAACAACGAGCTCAGGGTTTTGTTTCTGGTCCTGACCATGGAAATCGCAGAAATGCTCCTGGCTTCAAAGAGCTTCGTATTAGATCCTCTAAGGCCAAATTCTTAAGCTAGGATTACCTGTCCCCAGTGGGCTGCCTGGAGGAAAACAAGAATTACACATACAAATGCACATACATACATACTATTTTTACTTGATGCTTTCTCTCTATTTCCCTTGTATATCAGAGATCCTCTAACAGAACAATGGCTAGCAAAAGCCTAATTTTATTTCCTCTAAATAACTCCAGCCTTCAAACACCCGCAGTCTCCCTTTTGGCTTGCACAAGATATTTAAACCATTGCTAAGAGCTGGTCTTCTGTTCTGACACTACGAATGAAGCAAGAAACTTGTTTAACATACAAGAGAGCTTAACGAAGTATGCTGCGATGTTGCATTCATGGCACTTGGTTTAACACATAGAAAACCCATTTTATTGTGTTGTCAAATAGTTCAGTGCTTGCCCTAAGTGAACTGTCAGGAAAGCTACACAAGTGAAAATACACCACGGTGGGATCCCATTTACACTACACGGCTCTCAGCCCCAAACCCAGGGAACCTGCTGGCAAAATTAAAACAATTTGCAGATTAGCTTGGAAGCTTGGACTCAGTTTCACCAACGGATTAGTCCCAAAGCACTCAATCCCTTTGCAGGAGATAAGACTGGGGGCAGGTGCCTTGCCTTTCCAAGGAAAACTCATTTCCATATGCAACCATGCCTGTGCTAAATGAACAGAGGACCATGCCCTCTTCCTGCTCTGGGCAGGGTAACATCATCCTGTGTCAGCACAGATGTATTGGTGTGAGGTGGAGCTGCTTTTGGAGGAAGCAAGCGAAATTCAACAGGCGAGAGTGGGCGGGGAGGCCAATGTGTTGACATTTGCCTTAGGACTGGTGCTTGCAGAACAACAATCTTCCATCCTCCGCTCCCCACTGAGCACTGGCAACTTGCAAGACCTCCTGTGGGCTGCTAAGCTGTCCCATTTTTGCTGTTTAGGAGGCTTCAGAGGCTGGGTGGGATCCAGTCACAACCTCAGTTGGGAACCACCCGCTGCTTTACCCAGGTTGGGTGGGACCACTTGCTTAGGAGATCATTCTGCTGTGCCTCCAACAGCTTGCCCACAAACCTTCCCTTTCTTCCTCCCAGCCCTCCCAAAGAAACAAACACATCACCATGGGCAGAAGCTGAGAAAAACTCAGTAATTGAAGAGTAAGCTGTCAGGAGACTTTGCTCAGTTGCCCCTGAGCTGGCTTGAAAAACATGCAAGGCTCCCTGACGTGTGATACCAACCATCAACCCCACTGAGAGATTTCACCCAAATCCGTAAACCATCTCACAAGTGTTCTTAGCCCTGCCGTTAGCCCTGCCCAAGCAAACTGAAATGGTCAGCAGAAATATGCCACGGATCTAGTAGAAATTGGAAGAAGATGCACAAATCAAACAGGTCCCCTCCCAGAAAGATGGATGAAGAGGTCAATAGTTGGTCACTGCATCAACAGCTGCAGCAAAGCTTGGGTCAGGCCTCACACCTCCATGGGGTCACATCGTTCCAACAAATGGGTATTGTCTGGCTTGAGCAGCACTCGAGAAAATGCCATTTTAAGGCAGTTTTATTGCATGCCTTCGAGCTGCGCTGTCAGATTCCCTTCACGTTGTCTCTGCACTCCCCTATCATCCAGATAACGCTTGGCTCTGGAAACGCAGGTCTCACTCCAGGCGTTCCTCTGACAGCGGTACTGTCTTCATGGTAAATGCTCACTCTGAATGGGTGCAAACGAGGCTGTACAGGCACCATGACACCAGAGGTAGCTGGTATGCAGACCGGTACATATTCCTTGTGCAGTTTCAGGTGGTCGTCTTGAAAGGGATGGATTATGAGGAAGGGTCACTCCCATCTCTTTGAAGTTGATTTGCATGGGGACACTCCAAAATCATGGGAAATGAAAACCATCCTTCAGTTCTTCTCACACTCCTCAGCATCAAGAGGAGAAAAGTAAGCAGAGGCCACAGGGGAAATGCTTTAGTATGCCTACGTGACCTGAGACCCAGGAGCACTTCAGAACGTTACTGGGACGTCGGTGTCGTCAGGAGTCAGGACTGCCCCACACCATCCCTTGCTCCTCAATGTTCCTCAGCTTATGTGATGCAGGAGCCAAGTCCCTTTGGCTGATTAAAAGGAGGGCCAAGACTCAACATCATTTCAAAAGGTGATGTGGCTCCAAAGCGTTTGGAGTGCTGACAGATAAGATTCTGCAGAAGACCTAAACCAGGACTGCTCATGACGGCTTTGGTACTCTATGGCTGATACCTCTACCATCCCGAGGAACTGAGAACAACTATGTTACAGGCTCAAGCATCCTCCCTAAGCACCCATAACAGCAAAGTGTTAGCACACCCCACAGCCTGGCTTCAGCCTGTGCCCTCTCCCAGACAATACCTACACTGCAGTAAATAAGGGCCATTCATGCTCCTGAGAAGCCCAAAGGGGAAAACCACCTTATTTTGGCAGGTAAGAGAGTTTAGCAGCATCAACACAGTCCATGTTGGACCACTCAGCCTATGGGCGACAGGATGGATCCTGGTATGCCTCGCTTACTTAGACAGGAGGGAGCCTGTGGTGTTGCTCAGTCCTACCATGGATCTAAATATCTATCTGGCCGGTGCTTACCTGCCGTGCATTTAAACCAGTCTTGTAAACTAATCTTGCAGATTCTGAGTGACACTTTCCCCTTGGGATAGGGGAGGGGGGGAAGAAAACATCCAAAATGAAGCCAGGACAAGTCAGGGAGCATCCCTCCCACACAGAGCTCCTCCAGTAATAGGGCTAATGCATTGCTCAAGACATCCTCTCCCGAGTCCCACATGGCAGCGCAGCTCGCATGCCTCGGGGAAGGTCAGCAGAGAGAGACGCGGACGGCAGCATGCAATCAAGGAAAATTGTTTAACCCTAGAGTCATTTCAATCTGTAGCCGGCTGGCTACCTTACCAGAGCGTGACCCGATGTTCTCGGCCCTGCAAGTCTATCGATTAACGGTAAGGAGCTGGCGAGACTCTTGCGCCTTTTCATTGTAATATCTTAACAGAATAATAATAATAATAATAATAATAATAATAATAACAACAACAACAACAATAATAATAATAATAATAATGTGGCATTGATTTTTCTTTTCTGGATGAAATTCCTCAGCGGCTGGCCGTTAGGTTTAAATCAATCGCACCTTGATTGCCAGCGCATTTTGATGCATAGCTGAAAGAAGGTCAATTGCTGTCTAGGGAAACTGAGAAACAGTTGAGGTACCCAGAGATTCTTCATCAACAAAAAGGCAGGATTAAGAGCGTTGTCAGCTACAAATGAAATTTCACATCCTCATGGATAAAAGAGACCCTCCCCTGGGCTTTTCTCTTCCCAGCCACTGGCTGAAGAGAGTTAAATCAGATTTCCAAGGCCTTTGTAACCTGCTGCTACCTGTTGGTGGGAGAATTAGACTCAAAGGCTGGACTTCATTTCACCTACTGCAGACACCCGAGGATGTTTCTTGGGAGAAATTAATTGCAGTTCTGCAAGGTGCACAGGACCGGTGGGCTCAGCCTCCCTTTGGAGTAACAATACCCCGGTAAAATACAGGGGAGACCCTCTCAGCTTAATACTAATCTTCAGATGAGTGAAGCAGGAGAAATGAGTCCCCCAGGTTCAGATGGAGGAACAACGGACAGTGGCACATGGCCACGAGTGATGCTTAGGGAGCGATGCTTGGTGGGCATGGTGGTGTTGGGTTGATGGTTGGACTTGATGATCTTACAGGTCTTTTCCAACCTTAACGATTCTGTGATTCTGTTATTCTGAAAAGGTGGCAGATGCTTTTGCAATGACTCAGAGCCTGTATCCTGCCTGCAGGGACTCCTTGGAGGTGGGTTCAGCCACCATCCTTTCATTAAGTGCTTTCACTGACCTGACCCAGGCCAGGCTCACATGTCTGCAACTCACAGGCAGGTCCTAAAATTAAGATTGCCCCAGTTTCCAGGCCAAACTGCAGCCCAATGGATCCTGGATGGTAGCACGACTGAGCAGATAACCTCTGATAGACCACCTGAGGTAACTGGAGGATGTCTTCTCTGCAGGGAGCCAACACTCAAAGCAAAAAAGATCCACTCTCATTACCTAGGACCGCAGTGAGGCTTCAGAATGATGCTGACAGGAAAATGAAACTCGTCAGAGCCCTTTAAATAAAAGAGCTGTTCAGTCTCTTTCAAGATGCAGAGTTAATTTAACTGGTTTGATTCAGGTTTCATTTGTCTTCGCACAGTTTGAATTTCTCCCCACAAATCACTCACTGGTACTCAGACTGACCAGAGATAATTCTGCATTTTCAGACTCGAGGCTGGAACCAGAAGGGAAAACCAAGTTCAAGCTATTGACAAATAGTAGATCAAACTTCAATCGAATTTTTACCTTGAGAATTAGACATTTTTACCCAGGTCTTTGGTATTAAAAGTGAAGCCATTAATTATTATAACCTTCATTCTTTCCAATTTCTTGCATTTCTTTTTTTCTCTCTCTTTCTTACTTTAATAAGAAGCTGCAACCAGTGCCAAGATATTTAGTCTGCAATGCTGTGGTTTATTAAGCTATCACTTGTCTTACAGCAGAGCCCAGCTACGGTAGCTGCAATGAGAGCTACGCTCTGCTGGGTGTTCTGCAGACTCCTGCTATGATGACAGTGGCTGACAAACTAATTAAGCAAAGGGTGTGAGACAGAGGAACGCAAGCTGTAGAGAGGGCAAGGAGACAACAGCTAAATGCTGTGCCCCAGGCTCTGGTAGACAAGGAGCGGAAGCCAGCCCTGCTATGGCCCACCATCCCGAAACTCCTTCACTCTTCTGTGATGCGGCAGGACGCTGTTGTCCTCTTGCCTCCGTGGGGCTCTCCCCTTTGCACAGCTCTAGCACAGCCTCAGGGTGTTTCAGCCTTCTGCAGAGCCCTGCCAGATACCAAAAGTCCTGTGTGAACAAGCAATTCAGTTACCTCTGAAACACCAGGCTACAACTGAAAAGCCCCAGCCCTTTCCTCACAACAGATCAGAAAGACATTCATCCAGGCGGACCAGACATCACCAGCCCAAAGGCCCGGTTTATTGGCAGGAAAACTTGGAGATGAAGTCAAGCCATGGTGAGGATGAAGGCAGAGTCCCCATCCACTCTCAAGGCTTATGACCGTACCCGCTGCCATTCCCTGCGGATCTTGCAGAGCGTCAGCCAGGAGAAAGGGCTGAAAGAGCTCATGCGCCTCTGCGTGGGGGTCTTGGATACAAGGGGAAATCTTTTCCCCATGAAGACAGTCACGCATTGGAAAAGGTTGCCCAGGGAGGTTGTGAAGTCTCCATCCTTGGAGGTTTTTAAGACCCAACTGGATGAAGCTCTGAGCAACCTGGTGTGACCCCATAGTTGACCCTGCTTTGAGGATGAGATTGGACTAGAGACCTCCTGAGGTTCCTTCAACTTGAGTTACCCTATGATTCAAATCTCTCTGTTCCTAACAGGTTCCCACCTGTCTCCCATGCTCCCAACAAGACATTCACTGCTCCCACATCCTTCTGCCAACCCCTCAGTGACTCTAAACGTAACGCTAGCATGGCAAGAAGGGACAATAACCACCCTTTGCAGGGCTGTGCCACCAGCAGAAACCGAGGCAGCCTCACAACTAACAGATTCAACAAAGTGCCGCTGGGATTGATGCTGGTTCCCCCACTGCCAGCACACAGAAAGCAGAGGGGAAAAAACTTTCTTGAAGAGCAGGCAAGCCAAATGGTGAGAGCTGCAGCCTGATAAAAAACACATTGTGAGAGTTTTGGAGAGTTTTGCAAGCTTGCAGGTATGAGGGAGGTTTTAATGCATAACGCAATAGATTTCAACATGGTTCAAGGTATATCTAGAAATTGCAACAACACATACAGACCTTTTGCTTGAGAGAAATCACAGGCAATGCATGGATCTGGACAGCTGATTACGAAGTGAAATATTTAAGGAAAGGAAGGAAAAAACCTTTCCCACTTGTATTTTTCTTCTTTGATTTAGCTGGGCTCATTAAAATCGGCTTTGTTTTAAGGGAATGCTGCTATTTCAGCAGCTGAAATTCCTTTTGACCTATTAAGTAAACTACAGGGAGTTTCATAAGGCAATGCAACTAACTCATACTGGGAGAATTAGGAACGCATGCATTAGTGATAGCTAAATGTTTAATTGCTGACAGTGGAAGTAAAAAGACCTCCATGCTATTTTGGTATTACCAATATGCAGCAAATCCACTGTGAGACATGGGCCTGTCCTGCCCTGAAAAGGAGGGACTCAGAGTACAGTGAAATGCCCAAGGTCATGTCAGACACAGTAGCAGAGCTGGAAATAAAATCCAGGTCTCTTGATTGCCTGTCCAGAGGTATATTTAAATGTGGAAACAATTATCGTATGCATATTAGATCTGCCTGAATAATTGATTGCTTGATTCAGTAGCTGAACCAAAGAACTGGGCGGGGGGGAAAGGAGGAATTACCTTGTGTTGACCTAAAACATAAAATGTTATCCCTGCAACGAAATATTTCCTTTTGTGCAGATGGACGCATCTTGCCTGAGCCAAAATGAAAGCTAATGTTTCATTTATTTATTTTTAACTGAACGAACCGGCTTTTAGTTCAATTTGCCGCAAGTTGCCTCCAATAAAAAAGATGGCACGTTCAGGCTTTTCTAGCAATCCTCCTTCCCGACTAATTTTGACAGCCTCAACTCTTTGTTGAGTTCAGTCCAAATTCACAACTTTTTTCATCTGATGACAAAACTGCACTTCCCAGGTAATAAATAACCGACCTGAATAACAGCACCCGGCTGTCGGGTAAATAACCCTGCCCGTTGTGGAAGGCAGTGGTTTGGGCGGCAGTACGCGCAGGGAGGGGAGGGCGCGCAGGGAGGGCGCCTCATTGAAGGAGGGGCGTTCCACTGGATGAGTGGGAGACTTGAAGTACACATGACCCAGCAACGGGGTACCATCCTGTGACCATCTGCACAGGTCAAGGGCGCTCACCCTCAAGGCGGAATGGTGGGCACTCTTCCGAGAGCAAAGGCTGCAGCTCCGGCTGGGGGGTCTGCACCGTCTACCCCAGCGGTGGCCGATGCCTTCACCCAGACGGAGCTGCTGAAGGGAGAGGCTGCAGTGCAGACCTCCGACTGCAGAAAGAGCCTAGACCTTTCTCCTGGGGCAGGGAGAGGAGGCAGAGATGCCTGCAGAAGGTGTGCCCAGGTGGAGGACCTCCTGCAGCAGGTGCTGAGCTGTGGGAGGCGGTGAGAAGGCTGCGTACCATCAGGGAGGCTGAGAAGGAGAGGTGGCCCCATGTGAACCTCATGAAGTTCAACAAGGCCAAGTGCAAGGTCCTGCACATGGGTTGGGGCAATCCCAAGCACAAATACAGGCTGGGTGGAGAATGGATTGAGAGCAGCCCTGAGGAGAAGGACTTGGGGGTGTTGGTTGATGAGAAGCTCAGCATGACCTGGCAATGTGCGCTGATAGCCCAGGAAGCCAACTGCATCCCAGGCTGCATCAAAAGAAGCGTGACCAGGCTGAGCAAGGTGGGGTTGTTCAGCCTGGAGAAGAGAAGGCTCTGGGGAGACCTTATTGTGGCCTTCCAGTACCTGAAAGGGGCCGACAAGAAAGCTGGAGAGGGACTTTCTACAAGGGCATGTAGGGATAGGAGAAGGGGTAATGGCTTTAAGCTGAAAGAACGTAGATTTAGATTAGATATAAGGAAGAAATTCTTCACAATGAGGGTGGTGAGGCACTGGAACAGGTTGCCCAGAGAAGTTGTGGATGCCCCATCCCTGGCAGTGTTCAAGGCCAGGTTGGACGGGGCTTTGAGCAACCTGGTCTAGTGGAAGGTGTCCCTGCCCATGGCAGGGGGTTTGGAACTAGGTGGTCTTTAAGGTCCCTTCTAACCCAAACCATTCTATGATTCTATGATAAAAACACCTTGCCATCTGCACAACTTATGGCAATTACTTTGCAAAGTGAAAGGAGTCAAAAAGCAGGCTCCGTGCCTTCTTAAGTGAGAAATTCATTTCATCAACGTGATCGAGGAACGCTCGGTGTTGGAAAGCTATTATCAGCTACATAACTGCATCTGGACACATGAATGCTATGAATCAGCCTTGATCAAATGGCTGGTGAGCTCAGGGCAAACCTGTAAAACACCTGCATCCTGCCCTAACTCTGCATCACCACATGAGCAAAGATTTTTGTGCACATGCCTGACACATGTTTCTCTCATGCCTTCTCCTTCTCTCCTGGCTGCAAATATGTACCCTCCAATCTGAGCCTGGCTATCCAGTAGCACGCATGGCAGAGGATGCTTTTGCACCAGCTTGTACCACCGGGCCCTTTGCAACACTGCTGTTCAGAAGGTCCCCGATACCGCAGAACAGGGCCATTTGACACCCCCAAATGTATCCAGCCTCATCATACCCCTCTGAGCCCTCCGCCTCCATTTCAAACCGGGCAGATTGAGTCATGAGGAGTGATTCTTGCTTTAAAAGACGTTATCTCTCCCAACAGAAGGCTAAGCTGACATTTCTTCTCCCTCCCTCCATCCCAAAAAGCTGTTCTGTAACACTCTTTGATTATGTCCAGTGCAATAAAACTACCTTTCATGACATAATAAATAGAGAGACACATAATGAAATAGCTCAGGTCACTGCCTTCAGCAGTGTGGTCAGGCTAAAGGATCTACTTGCCAACTCGAAGAGCAGAAAATTGTGCTGCCTTTCACTTTTGAAGCAAGTGAATACAGCTGTTCTCTGAGGTGTATAATTGCATCCTTAATTGTTCAGAGTGCCCTCACTGAGAAAAACTTCTTCCAAAGTGAGTCCCACGACTCTCCTGCATGGAGTGGAGAGCACTTCTAGCCTCTGCCCAAGAGCTGCTCCAGCTTCTGGGGAAAATTTGACTCAGACCCACACGTGCCAAGTTTGGGGCTCGTGGATTTAAGCGTGACCCATGTTTTGCAGAGTGAGAACTTATGCACAGATGAACTGCTTGTTTCACTGCGTGTTTACTTGATAGACAAGGTGTTCTCAGGTGAAAAGATGAGATGCCCCAGCCTTCTTGGTCCCTATGCCACTGAGTCTGGATAGTTTCTGAGAGTCAGCCTGGTCTGGGAAGAACTAAGTTACCACCAAAACCCTCTGCCTAATTTTAGTCATGCTTTGTGTGGCAACAGAAGAAGCTACCTGATGCTCTGCCCTGTAGAAACGTGCAGCAAGGCAAAGTCCCTGCCACACACAACAGAGCACCTAAATGAACCCCGAGAGGCTCACCCAGGAATATCAACATCACAGCGTCAGCTGGCCCTCTTGGTCTGCCTGCAGGCTTACTCCAGTGCCTCCCTTTGACCTAAAATCCCTCTTTATCACACCCAGATGTGGCTCCAGGACTGGCCCTACTAACTCACTCAAGTTCCATTCCTGATGGGCAGCCAAGCCCCCACAGAGCCCGGTTCTCGCATACACCCTGCTCATCTGGCTCTGCTCCTGTTTCCACATTGCACGCAGGAAGCAAAGCAGGACAAGACACCCGCCTCGCACTTGTTCTGCGTGTAACACACCAACGCTATGCCCTAGGCTGGGATTTGAGATATTCCTGCAGCAGGAATGATAAATACAGAGAGGACACAACAGGAAGACAGCCTGGTGGTGCAGACTTGGTGCAAAATGAAGGTTTCCGTACCTCCTGCCCCAAAGCAAAGCACCCCAGGGTTGTAAGTCACTTTGCTAGAAAAACGCTTCTGTGATACCGTAAAATTGCTAGTGCCAGTTCATCAGGGCGAGGATGATTAGATTAAGCAGCCACTGCTGGGGCAATAAAATCAGCTTTGCTTCATCAGGCTCTAGAAGAATTGCAGAGCCAGGGATACGCTGTGGGACAAGAGCTTTACAGAATAAGTGATTTAGACATAGCAAGACTGGTAGCTGGAGGCAGATAGGGCAGGCAGTGAAAAGTATGAATGAAAATGAAACCACTGAAAAGCAGCATCAGTGGTCGTAGATTGACCTTTACAGACCTTTCTTAACCCCATACTCATCCCTCCCTGGAGAAATCAGAGCTGAAATGAACAACGGGGCCCATTAGACTCAGGGCATTGCCAGAGCCTGCAGAAAAATTCTATACCCTCTTCCCTCTGGGAGGAGAAGGAATGTAGGACCTAGGAGATTTCTATATGGGAGGCACAGGCATTTGGCTGGCAGCGTATCAACTCGATGTTGCCTCCGTGATCTTGCAAGCCACACAGAGTGGGGAGAAGGGAGATGGTTTTGTTGCAGAGAGCCCAAGAATAGGAGCTGGAAGGTGGGTGGGTGGCGTGGGGACATCAGGCAACTGGGAGAGGACTGGATCAGCCGTTGCATGTAGCAGGCAGCTGCCGTGGGAGATGTCCTGAAGGAGCAAGCTGAGCACAGCTGTCCTGCAGGACCTGACACCAGGCTGGATGTCTCGTGGGACCTAGGATGGGCAGGTCCCCCCTCAAGGAGCCGAACTCTTTGATTATGCCCTGATTGTCTTCCAAGCAGATTACCCATTTGCAAGCACCATTTCAGAGCTCTTCGTTCTCCCTGGGGATTTTTAAGGGGTCTGAGCACTCAATCAAAGAACATAAACCCTATTAAACCTCTGCTTGAATTACACCAACTTGATGTGAACAGTCAGTTCATTCTTCCCGTGCCTCAGTGAACTAAAGTCTCAGAGCTTAAGGATAGAAATACTTAACAGCACGGATTTGGATGGATGGTTAATGAGGGAACTTTACACATTGAGGTTTTATATAGATACGTATACACAGATACACAGCTACAGGGATGCCATGTATAAAACTGGGAGTGCTAAAGGCATGCAGGGACTCACACCTCTCATGTACTGCACCACTATTTTAAAATGCAGTCTTTGCTGGTGCAATGAAAATAACCAGAGGTTGTCACTCTTCTGATAGTATGATGCCAAATTCAAAGCACGAAATCTTTCGATTCTTAGGCGCTACAAGTTGGACCAGCTCCACCTGAACCCTCAGGGTCACAGACATTTGCGTCTGAAGAGGAGCATTTTGCAGTCGTCTCATTGCTCAAAGTAGTCTCCAACTTTTACTAGAGAAAGAGTATTCGGAAACATTTGATTTGCTAGCCAGAGGATGTGTATTCAGACATGAGCAGATAGACGCTCACGCACTTACAGACAGACACTATTCACGTTTGTCCAAGCAAAGTCACTGAACACGCGGAGTATTTTCCTCCTGTTTAAACCTCCACAATTCTTTGCCATTTTTTCCCCATGGCACTGTACAAACAACAACCTGTAAAAAGTCGAGTCTTCAATGTGAAGAAAACAACATTTGGAAGTCCCAGTATGTAATCTGCAATCTTACTAACCACATAGGCAGTATTAAAAACTCTCCTGGGCAGAGGCATTTATAGCTGTCTGCAGATAGGAATTTACAGCAGAGAGAAAGACAAAAAACCTTATCCAACTATGTTGCACCTTTTCTCTAATACTATCCTCAGAAGCGAAAGCGTTGTACATCCAGAAAGCAGCCTTCATCAAGTTAAATGTGTTGTGGTGGTGCCTATATACACCAGTACTGCATTACATCTGCATTTGTATAACGAAGAGCCTTCCTGTGCGTGTGAGATCTATTCCAGAGCGTATGGCACCAGTGGTGTGAGATGTCTGCTTGCCCACTGAATAAAAAGGAAACTCCATTTAATTCCTACAAATGCATTTATCCTACGTACACCCTGGCATGACCTGCAGTTACCAAACTGTCAATAAAATGTCACCTTGGCCAGTAAAATCAGAAGTGGCTTATTCTTTGGAGCGAGGCAATTTGAAACTAACACGGAGAGCATCTAAATGGAGCTACTTTGGAGATGATAGCTCATTAACTATAATTAAGAGCAAGTCATTTAAATACTAATGTAGAAAAGTGCATTCTCTGCTCTGACTGCATTTTGTAATACACAATAATCCCCCTGAAAGTACCAGTTAACTCATCTTCTCGGGTTTAAGAATATCAAAGCATCTTTTAATTGTTGTTAATGCCCTGTTTATGAGGGATTAATGCCTAATTATTTGTGGTTTGAATATTTAATCTCCCCGGAAAGTTTAGATCTTTTTTTTTGGCTTCTCGCTCTCTCATGACACACCGAGGCTGCAGCCTCCCCTCCGGTTCTTTCGAAGACACAGTTCAACAGATTGCCCTCCAGAGCAACTCCTGCCACTAGATATAGCTCCGTGTTCTTACGGGGGGGACAAACCCCACTACCACCGCCGGTCCCTTGCACCTCTCCTCCTGCAGCGCGCTCCGGACCGGCGAGCGCTACCAGTCCTGTTCCAGGAAGGCTCACACTCCTGCAGTGCCAATTCCAGAAAGGTCTCAACGCATTCGCCAGCCTCTTCCTACGGAAGGGTTCTCCTTGATCCCTCGCGGGATGCTTTTAGTGATGCCCGACCCAGAAGGATGGGGCAGGCACGGGGGACTTACCCAAGGTCACCTCTCTGCCAGGGAATAGCAGGGACCACTCCTGTCTCCTCGCCTTACCCATCCCTCGCTCCAACTTAGCTGTCGCTGCCCGCAAACTAAGGGATGGGAAGGAAAAGAAACTCAACCCGGCGCCTCTCGAGCAGGGTGGGGAGGGGAGAGGGAGCCCGGCCCCCCTGCCGCCTGCCCCCCGGCTCGGGCTCTGCCCCGCAGCCTGCCCGGGGCCGCGCACCCCCGCACAGCCCTCTCCCCCCTCCCGGGGCAGCGGCTGCCCCGGACTGGCAGGGCGGCCGGCTGCGGGGAGGGAAGGATGCTCTGCCACCGCGAGCGGGAGGGGATCCCCCCGGGGGAGGGAAGGGAGGGGAAAAGGAGGACCCCAGGCACAGTCTCCCTTCCAGCGCTCCCAATCCAAACCCTGCCACGGCACTGGAAAAGCCTGCTCCCTCCCCTGACCCCCGCCGGGCGCGCCGTGCAAGACGGGGAATGCTGATTTCGGCTCTCCGCGGGGCAGCGGGGAAGCACCGCCGCGGGCGTCCCCCCGCTGCCCGCCGGGGGCCGGAGCCCGCCCGGCCCGGTCCGGGGGCGGCCCCGGGTCCCTGCGCTCCCCCGGGCTCCCCCCGGAGACTCTCCGCCGCGGCGGCTGCGGGAGCCGCGGTGCCCCCCGGCTCCGTGCCCGGCGGCCCCGCTCCGGAGGATGGGGACGGGGGGGAGGATTTGCTGCGTCCGTCCCGGAGGGGACGGGATGGGGCAACGGGGGGGGGTCACTCACCTCCCTGCAAGGTGACCCGCAGCGCGATGCTCCCGCCGGGGGCTGCAGGAGGGGCGGCGGCGCTCCCGGGCCGGCGGCGGCTCAGCGCCCGGGGGCGGCTCCCGGCAGCATCCCGGCGGCGGGGGAGGCGGCGGGGGGCGGCGGGGGACCGGGGCCGGGGGCCGGGCAGGGCGAGCGGCCGGCGGGGCTGCGCCGCCTGCACCGCCCGGCTGCACTGCGCGCTCAACTCGCGGGGAGGAGGAGGAGGAGGAGGAGGAGGAGGAGGAGGAGGAGGAGGAAGAGGAGGAGGGAGGGGGGGGAGGGAGGGAGGCAGGAGAACCAGCCCTGCGTGGCAGCGCAGCCAACTTTCCTCCTGCAGCAGGAGCAGCCTCACATCCCCTGGTCTGTACCCCGCCCCGGGGCGGGGGGCAGGGCAAAATCCTCCCCTCTCTGCCCCCATCTCCTCCTCCTCCTCCCTGGGCCTTCGTCCCAGCTAGGGGGTCTCCGCTGCTCCCCACCCACCGGAGCTCAGCGACCCTCCACGGGGCACCGGCTCCTCTCGCCGCCGCCTCCCCCCGGGCTGCCCCCACACCTTGCCCTGCCGCACAGGGACCCCCGTACTGCTCCCCCAGCCGCACAGGCACCTGCGAGCACGGAGCTTGACGCC
This sequence comes from Gavia stellata, assembly GCF_030936135.1. NCBI lineage: Eukaryota > Metazoa > Chordata > Aves > Gaviiformes > Gaviidae > Gavia > Gavia stellata. The sequence goes on along the minus strand of NC_082630.1, from coordinate 538,113 downwards.
CCAGCTCCCCAAGGCGATGGGGAAGCTCCAGCAGGTCTGAAGAACTTTATTTGATTTGTGTGGTTTGGTTTTTAGCGTAGCGACGAGCACGCCGCCGGGCTGCGTGCTGCAGCGTTGAGGGGGTGTTCTCCGCTTTCCTAATAACTGTACATAATACGGGTAAGCAGGGTTCATTCATTCCTCTTCCCATGCCCAGCAGGCCTGCTAGCCAAGTCATTTGCCTAAAAGCTTCTCCGTCACCACTTCTTTCTAGATGCTTCAACATCTATGGCTCAAAATGCTGTTGGAAGATCACACGCCCGGTTTAGATCACTGCTTTCCTTTGCCCCTGCAGGGAGAGAGAGACGAGGCCTTATAGCCCCGGTGCATTTTGGTTGCCTTCACCTCCCTCCCTGGGTTAAGGTTGTTTTCTCTCTCTGCTTATTGCTTGTTGTTTTTCATACTCCCAAAATAACCCACGCCGAATCTTTGCTGAAGGGGAACGTTCGAGGTTTAAAACACATAGTAACTAACTTGAGCCTGTCTTAGGGATTTTCAGCAGAAAAATCCCTCTGGACCTATTTTCCCCTCTTTCACAACATTTTAGTTCTCTTCCAAGCTCTGATTTTGTTTTCAGTATATCCTAGTGGTACTCACAAAAGATTTTTCTCACCATCTAAATATCTTGTCCCGTGTTCATTCCTGACTTGCTCCAGACTTCAGGGAGGTTTTGCATCTTACAGAAAACAGTTTCTTCCTTAATGTAATAGGCACTGGGAGAGAATAAATATCTAATCAGCAGAAAAAATAGCCCCAAATTATGATGACCCGGATTCTCCAAAGTGCTTTTCACCTTTTCTTTCTTGGGAATAGAAGCCTGTAAACCACACTCATTACGCCACTACCGAGCAAGACTTTTAGGAAAAAGACTCTCTTTCTGTTCTGCTTGTACAGGAACAGAACGGTAGGGCAGCGGCTGGCTTGCAACCAAATGACTTCTAGCTGCTGCAGTGCAAATTCTTATTGTCAGGCGTTACTGCTACTGATTGGAGATATCAGCTGGCTTGGATGGATGGCGAATTCCTGGTGAAATACAGTTTCTCAGTGACCACAGGTATTTGCGAAATAGGAGGAAATGTGGGAAGATTTCCAAAAGGATTTGTTAGATTTTTCCTTGGAAGAAAAAAATGGCGTTTATACAGAATGGAGAGGGGAAGGGATTTCTGTGTCATGGAATCAAATTTACTGGCTTCCAGGCAGCCACATCCTATGATCCCATTTGTTTCCTTCTGACACTTCCAACATGAAGTGTTTTCCATGCTGTTATCAAGGTGAGGTTCGGTACATGAGGGAAGTGATCATTTTCTCTAACACTGCTCCTCCGCCTTTCCCGTTCTCACTGCACCAAACTCAGCACATTCTTCATTCAGTCCGGGAAGCCCACGGCGTTTGTGTCCATGAGGAAATTGGGCCTAATTTGGTTTACTTGAGTTTTGCAGCAGATAGGCAATGCATCTTGCATTGGCCTTGCCACCTTTGGAGAAGGGTTTTCAAAGACTGATAGAAAGGGGTTTATAGTCAGGTGAATTGCAGCAGACTGGTTTGTGATTTGGGGGTTTCCCTTCAGGTCTGGCAGCATCGCTGAGAGTCCCCCTCAACACTGGGTAGACATGCACAATGTTGTGCCAACACATTTCACGGCTTCTTGGTAAGAGCTGTGGGTGGGAAGGAATTGGAAAGATTCATGCTATGTGTCTAGCAATGGTAACTAACCATTTCTTTCTGATTCTAAAGGCACTTTTCATCCCTCCAGGGCTGATGCAGCTGCACCGCAGCAGAAAAGCTTCTGTGTAGACAGAAGCGCAAACCACTGTAGTGACAGAGAGCAGCATGAAGAGATGTTTGAAAGCGGCAAGGCAGCAGAGGAAGAAAAGTCCACCTCCCTTGGGTCTGATGACTGTTGGAGGCTTACTCCAGCTGCTTGCTCTTCTAAGTTTATGCCAGCAACCTGCTAGGACACACTACACAGCAGCGGGGACCCCGTCTTGCTTTGAGAACAGGGAACTGAGTAATTGCTCCCCAGGGCCTCTCAGCAGGGCTCAGCTGTGGCCTGAACTCCTGAGAAGCTACCGTTCAAAGACCTGATGAATAATAAGAACGAGAATAATCCTTGCAAAGAGGAAAAGTGGAAGCAAGGCCACCTAGAGCAGAGGGAGAGGTGGGAGGGATGCAGGGCAGCCCAGGCTGCCCTGGGAACCTCCATGGGTCCTGTGGTCTGCTGCCTGTGAGCAGCTAGGGATTTGGGAGCCATCAAGGCAGGATGGAAAGAGGAAAGCCCACCTGGAAGCAGAAATTACCAGAGACGTACAAACAGCTTTTCCTGCAACATGGAGTTTTGCAGAAGGTAAGGAAGGGATGAGACGTGGTAGGCATACATCTTTACAGCTCCAGGGAAATCATTTCGCCACTTGTTGCTCTGATCAGGGCTGTTACAAGGACTTACACTGACCATGCATTTGACCACTGACTTCAGTTTTGGGCCCCTCACTAGAAGAAAGACATAGTGGTGCTGGAGCATGTCCAGAGAAGGGCGACGGAGCTGGTGGGGGGTCTGGAGCACAAGTCTGATGAGGAACAGCTGAGGGAACTGGGGTTGTTCAGTCTGGAGAAGAGGAGGCTGAGGGGAGACCTTATCACTCTCTACAGCTACCTGAAAGGGGGTTGTGGTGAGGTGGGTGTTGGTCTCTTCTCCCAAGTGACAAGCGACAGGACAAGAGGGAATGGCCTCAAGTTGCATCAGGGGAGTTTAGATTGGATATTAGGAAAAACTTCTTCACTGAAAGGGTTGTCAGGCATTGGAACGGGCTGCCCAGGGAGGTGGTGGAGTCACCATCCCTGGAGGTCTTTAAAAGACCTGTGGTTGAAGCCCTTCAGGACATGGTGTAGTGGTGGACTTAGCAGGGTTAGGTTTACGGTTGGACTTGATGATCTTGAAAGTCTTCTCCAACCTAAACGGTTCTATGATTCTATGATTCAGTGGAAGCACTCTGAATAACAGCATCTGGCTGGAGAGTCACACAGTCCTGATCGACTGCCTGCTCTTTGCTCCTCTGGATGCTCTGAACCACTATTAGCAGTCACTCTGTTAGAGCCCTTGGAGACAGAGCTGCTCTGAAAGCCTCCTGGCCAAAACCACCTGGGAGGCATCACAGTGTGGGAGCAGGAGAGAGTCCCTGTCTGGAAACCACATGCTGAGTGCTGCAGGAAGTGAAGGACGAGTCTTTGGATTTGGGGAGCATCGTTAGCTGGTACATCTGTTGAGGTGCTAAAATGCTCATGGGAGCTGGTGGGAGAAATGTTAGGCTGTGGTCCTCAGCTGTCCAAACAAAGTCTGAGGGTCTCTGGTGCGGTGTATGCTCTCGCAGGCCCAGGACACCCTGAGTAGGAAAGTGAAAAGACAAAGTGCATCCCTGGGCTCTAGGAAGAGCAGCAGCACCACCTACCACCAGAGAAGGAAGAAGGAGGGAGGACAGCCAAAGTGCTGCTCCTTCTCTGTTCCCAGTACAAGATTGGAGCCCACACCTTCTAGATGACCAAAGAGAAACTTCCTTTTTCCAGCAGAAGAACCTGGCTTAAATCTTTCCAGGCAAACTTTCTGCTAAAGGCTCCTGCTGGCTCTGTGGATGGCTCCTTATTTGTCTGTGATCTAGCACCTTTCACTGCAGAGGAAACAAAACATCACTTAATGCCTCTAAAGCAACAGCTGGGTGGTAGACTGTCCCCTGAGGTCACCTCAAGCTCAACAGGAACAGAACCCAGTTAACGTGGCAATGCTTCTTGGCCTCAGTGAGGTAGCCCTGTTGACGAGCTCTGCCTTAACAACTTGAGGGTGCAGTTGTGGAGTGATCTTGCTGCGGTGCAGAGCTAGCAGAGGGAGATGGAGGGGGTGGAAAGGAGAAGGTTTTGAGAGAGAAGGGCTGAGACCTGGTATTTACAGTGACAGTGAGCCAGAAAAAAATAAAAACCAAACAGGTCTACAAGACTGCAAGAATTGTTCATCATTTAGAGGACACAACTGGACTCTCGGACCCTGTGCTCCAAAGTGTGCAGGGCTTTTGGCTTGCAGGTTGGCACATAAGGGTTCTGTCTGTCGAAAACCCTGGCACCATAGGTACTGGTGTGGTCTGAACCACTTTTTGACTGATTATAATTCAGTGTGATGGTACAGAGCAATCGGGAAATAGCCCAAAATCTGTAATCTCTGCCTGCCAAAGGCAAGAAGAATCTTTCCATTTAATTGGATCAGACCCCAAAGGCGTAGACAGGAGTGCTTTTAACTTTCTGAGAAAGAAAAAAGGATTAGCTGAGATGGCTGAGCTGTGTGGGTGCTGAAGTTTGTGTTGATTTGTTTGCTGGTAGTTCTGAAACCAGAATAAAAATGAAAGCTTGGGTTAACCCAAGCTGAGCATTTTTTTCCTTGTTCTGTATTTATGGCAAGTGGAAAAGTAAAATATATAAATTTTTGGCTGAGTGAACCATGTAGCTTAGCTCAAAATCAAATGTTTCATTGCTTTGAACTCATCTTTACTCTTATACACTGGATATGTATGCTTACTTGCAACAGAAGAAGAATCTAAATGCAATCACTGCCATTCTTTGCCTAACCTGCACCAAGAAGGTGTGGCTGCTAGCTGTCATCTACTAGGAGGATGAATTAAACAGGGTGTAGGACTTTACATCTGGTGCTAAATTAATTTGGAAGGAGCTGTGAGACAGGACTATCTTTTTACACACACAAGTCCTCAGCCCAGTCTCTGGAAGGGGTTATCTGTATCTCCTTTGCTCTAGATGAGTTACATGAATTCAGCTGAAGTGGCCCAGTTTCTCATATGTCCAGGAGCTGAGAGACTCAGAAGCTTGGAAAAAAAATCGCATTGCTTTTATTTTGCCATCTGTGCCTCATCTCACTGCCTGCAGTTCTCATGTTTGAACTTTTTGGGATTCTTCCAGGAAGCCTTACGGCAAGCGCTGGCACCAACGCTTCCCTATTCACAAGGCAGCTCCTTGACCAGTGCGGATGGCTCCAGGGGACTGCTCCATTTCTGTGCCTTCTTGCATTGCTGGCCTTCCAAGGTAGCTGGGAAAGGCATAGGTTAGTGCTAATTGAGATGTGGCCATCTGTCAGGCAGGAAACATGCCAAGGCCACCTTTTGATTTCTTATGAGGGAAGGAGCTGGTCATTGGTGACAATATTTAGGTGCTACAGACCTTGAACAGAGTCAGACAGATACCTGAGATGACAAAGGCTCCCCTTGGATATGATTAGGGATGTTCTGAGTTGTTCAGCATCCTACATTAAATGCCTTTTCATCCACTGTGGAAGAGCAGCATAACTGCTTTACTTAAGTCTGACACTTCTTTGGAGCTGAGTGCCATGAAAATTGACCTATTATTTGTCTTACAGTATTGCTCAGCCTCCCGGTATGGTTTAGATTGGATATTAGGAAAAAATTCTTCATGGAAAGGGTTGTCAGACACTGGAACAGGCTGCCCAGGGACGTGGTGGAGTCACCATCCCTGGAGGTCTTTAAAAGACCTGTGGATGAGGTGCTTCGGGACATGGTTTAGTGGTGGACTTGGCAGGGTTAGGTTTACGGTTGGACTTGATGATCTTAAAGGTCTTTTCCAACCTAAATGATTCTATGATACCATGATTTTGTGGCATGTGTATGAACATGGTAAGAAAAAGTCCTTTCCTCAAAGATCTGGTACTTCAAGTAACCGTAACAGGAAAAGGGCCAGGTAGGGGGTGGGGGTACCCACCAGAGGTGTTGGACCTAAATTTATACGGGCATGCCTAACTGGGCAGACATTAAGTTAAATGAAATGAGTTGCAGATTGTCACATTGGGTTGGTTCAGCCCATTAAAGAGAGATGCCCAGGCCTGTGGAGAAGCCCTGTGTCATCCAGGCCAGGTTGATGGACTCAGCGTGGGACATCTGGGAGAGCTGTACCTCTCTGGAGCAGTGGCTGGAGGCAGGAGGATGCCCCAACAGTTAGGGAGCTGAGCTGAGCCCTGTGGGCCTGATTTCCACCTTGGCAATTGTGTTTTAAGGAGAGTAACAGGCCCTTTTCTTGCTGCTTGCAGCCTTCATAGTGTGGATCAAACCTCATAGCTTAGTATCCTCAACGGCAGATGTGCATTAAGGATATGATGGTTTCCAAATTCTCCATCATCCTGCAGATTTAAACGAGTCAGTGCCTGTTCTGTAATATTAGGAAAGTGCTTTGGGGCTGGCGAGAAACAAATGAAAAAGCCTTTTCCTTTCTGCACCAACAGGCCATCAAAATACAGAGAAGTTCACATTCCCACCTCCAGTCTCCTGCTGCAGCTCCGCCGTGGCAAGGATGCAGTCCCACTGCTCCCCAGGATGCCTGCCAGGAGCTTGCTGAGGATGAGACCTGTTAAGGCATGCAGGCAGATGACAGGACCTGGCCTCAGGTTTGGCTACTGGGACAGACCAGGGAAACTGCTGGACGTGACGAGAGAAGATGCTGAACATGAGAAATAACTGAGTGAGAAGTTGATGAAAGTTATGGATAGCTCCATGAGAAATGATCAGGTTTCACAGGTGGGGAGGAGAACGACGCTGATACAAAAACTTGTGGAAGGGCAAACTTGAGGAGACAGGGCACAATGAGAGGACATTATGGTTAGTAAGTAGTGTAGCTGAGGAGTGATGGCTTGAATACTCCTTAATGAATGGTCCCACAAACATTTCACTAGATTCGTTAAAGGAATTAGTCCGTCCGACTCATAAATACCTAGTTGCCAGGAACGCTCATTGAATTAACTGATGCCACCTTAAAATGCAGAGGGGAACACACATTTATCTTTCTTATTAAATTCCATGTGCTTACCTGCCTTTTATATATGATGAGGGGTTTTTCCCCCCTGGAGCAGCTGTTAAAGAGAGGGGACAGGTTTTTCACAAAGAAAATGTCCTACCAAATACCCTAGAGGTGCTCCAGCAATTCCCTGCTTGCCCCGTGTGGTGCGGGAAGCCTAGGAGGGACTCATCCTCATGCTGTGTTCAGAGTGCCGTAGCTCACTGCCTGGCTCGTGTGGCATCCTGCTCTGACTGTGGAGCTGCTTTTGAGGCGGGCATACTCTGCTTGTCCTAAGCTAGCCGGTGCTTTCAGGCTCCAAGCATCTGGGGGTGGGTTGGGATGTGTACGAGGAAGCTGCTCAGGAAGTCTGGACCCTCAAAGACCCTTCTCGTTCCAGGGGAAAAAGGCACGATCTTGAAAAAAGGGCAACTTTTTGTCTCCTGTCCTTTCTGTCTGTGGGAAGAGGTCTGAGTCCCAAACTGCTTGTCCTTTTCATCTTGCTCATCAGCGTTGCCAAAATCAGATCTTTTTTTCACAGAATCACAGAATCATTAAGGTTGGAAAAGACCTGTAAGATCATCAAGTCCAACCGTCAACCCCACCCCACCATGCCCACTAAACCATGTCCCTCAGTGCCACGTCCACACGTTCCTTGAACACCTCCAGTGATGGTGACTCCACCACCTCACTGGGCAGCCTGTGCCAGTGCCTCACCACTCTCTCCGTAAATAGATTTTTCCTAATATCCAGCCTAAACCGCCCCTGGCGCAACTTGAGGCCATTTCCTCTCCCCATGACAGTGAGGGGATCACCTATAGCTTATGGTTCTCTGCTGATCTCTTTGTATATTCTTATAGGCAAGCAGAGTTTTGAGAGCCTTTCTCTCAAAAGAGACCTATAGTGGAAAAGGAAGACATTTTCCATATAAAGACAATATTAAAGGTAGTCAGGGACAGATCAGGCCTTTGGTGTTCAAGGAAAATCTCCCAGCTGAAATCAATGAAGGGTTGTGCTTCCAAATTAATTGCATGCTTCTGTCCTTAGCATCTGGGCATGGAATCAAAAGTGATGAGCCAACAAAGCAGCACTGAGCTGCTCCTGCGAACAGTCACCATCAATAATAAGAAATACTAGGAGAAGTACTCTTTGAAATTCAAATCACAAGGAGCATCATTTAAAAGGGAACTCGGGAGAAGCAGAAATACCGTGCACCACACATTAATTGTCATGCATGTGACAAAATCCTCTGTTTTGCTGTTACTTAGCAGCATTAAATTTATTCCCGTATTATTAATGCCATACCTGGGATGAAGTAATTAAACTGGCAGCCCATTTCTTCTGAACTAGAGGCCAGGCCTTCAGCTGGTGTAAATCAGAATAGCTCCACTGCAGAGACTTGGATTTACAACCGGCTGGGGAGCTGAGCCATTGTTTCTAAAAAGGGAAAGCTGAAAATGAAGTCAAAACCATCATCACTGTATGTTGTTCTTTCTGCCCCAGAGTAAGGGTAAGCAGGGCTAAAGTCCCTGCTGACCTGGAACAGCTCCCAAAGCACACTGCAAGCAATCTGGAAACTCCTCCCAGCAGATTTAACAAATTGCATTTGGGAGGTTAAATATTTAATAACATGCTAGTCATTTCTTCCAAACGGGCACACTTAGTCGCTGCTATATCCTATTCCTGTTATAACCAAACTCATCAGAAATATTCACAGATCTGTTTTGACAGAAAAGCTATATTATGTGTGCAGGAAAAGAGCTGATGTAGAGTTCATCACCTTGCCCACCCCTTTCAAGCCCTCTACCCACAGCTGTCTTTTTCCCACCTCCCAGCCTGGCTCCCAACGTGCTCGTACCTCCCTGACAGCAGGACAACTCCACCTGCATCCACAGCACCTTTCACATCATCACCCCAAAGGGCAGGTCTGGCCCATGGACAGGAAAAGCGGTCAAGTGGATGACTGCAGTGATAGCATGGCCCTTTCGAATTGCGGGTGTCCTCATGCCAGACGCATTCAGTGGGTGGCACCTTGCAGAGCAGAAGAGATTTGGGGAAAGCCAGAATCTCAGCTGGACAATCTAAAGCCTGTTTGAAAAATCCACTGAAGCTGAAGAAAGGAGTTTACTGGGAAAAGGACCACATTTCTAGTATGTAGACTGTGTCTGCCCTTCTTGTATACTAAGGGAATTAAATATGCCTTTGTGTGGGCACATGGAAGAAAGGGGAGTCATGCTGATTAAGCTCCCCAGGCAAAAGTGGAGCAGAAGGTGAGTTTTGGCATATAATTAGGCTGATTTCTAACTACCATAGCTGACATCAAAAGAAGGTAAGATGTGCCAAGGCTCCAAACAAACAGAGGGAATGGGTTCTCTGTACAACAGGTTGCAGATCTGTGAAACATCTTGCTGAAAGACACTGCAGATAGGACAGCTTACATGGGTGCAGGAGGACACGGGACAGGTTTATGGAAGAGCTGCCCAGGGAGGTGGTTGAGTCACCATCCCTGGAGGTCTTTAAAAGACATATAGATGTGATGCTTTGGGATATGGTTTAGTGGTGGACTGGGCAGTGTTAGGTTTATGGTTGGACTTGATGATCTTAAAGGTCTTTTCCAACCTAAATGATTCTATGGTTCTGTAAGAGGTTCAGTGAGGGATATTGAATAGATAAAGATTATATCTGGTTTTTCAAGGAACATGTGGACGAGGCATTGTGGGACATGATTTAATGGGCATGGTGGTGTTAGTTGATGGTTGGACTTGATGATCTTACAGGTCTTTTCCAACCTTAGCGATTCTGTGGTTCTGTGATTCTGGTTTGGAAAAGCCTGAAGCCTGCAAAGTGCTGGGGGCTAGGACAGGATTTAGAAGAGTCACCATGTTTGCCATGTTCTTGTAGCTTTCCTTCAGCACGTGCTTTTGGCCACTGTTGAAGAAAGACAGACCTTTGGTCTGATCCAGGGTGAGCGTTCTTAAGTTTCTGTGGAATCCCAAACTGCTGGAGTTACTAGACATGCATCATCTTACTGTATGGTTGCAAAAAATGTGTATGCATGTTCAACAGCCACCTCTTCCAGATTACTTTTTTGGGCTTTTTTGCATTTCTAATGTAGAATTTTCTGAGGGTTATATACCCTTCTTTAGTCAAGGCTGAGTTTTACAGGCACCATCTGGCCCTTAATTAAAAATGGTAAAAGTTTCCATTAAAATTGCTTTTCAGCAGAAATTGTTTGAGGGTTTTGGGCTTTTGTGTTTGCTTTTTTTTTTTTTTTTTTTTTTCTTTTCAGCAGGTGTTTGTTTTCCTGGAGAACTTTTGCTTTTAAAAGGAAAATTGAACCCCTCTCCACAATGTTTAGGTGTTCCAACTTTTCACATCTTCATTAATGGAAAACTGCAGTGTTCAAGGTTTGGGGGATATTTTTGGAAGAAATATCACAACTTCTGATGAAGAACCATCCCATCTTTCAGGGCTCTTCTGTTCTGAATATTATGTACAATGAGATACTGATGCCAATGGAAAAAAGCTTTATTCAATTTAAAGAGGCGTTCCAGGTAGGTTTTTTTCTCATTTAAAAAAAAAAAAGATTCTGCCTTGGATGTTTGTACCAGGTTTCCTGTTGATCTGGGTGGCGCTGGTGCCCAAATCTCTTAGACAGCTTTGAAATTCATTCCCAGGCATTTTGGCCTAAATAAAACAACAGAAGTCTCTTAATCTTATTGCTCTGTAATGTACTAGGAAAAATTTGCCCTGGATTTGCCTTACATGCATCTGCTTCGAAGCAGCAACTTCTTCCCACATTCATGGGGCTGACCAATTAAAGATACTTTGGATGGATAACCCAATACTTTTGAACTCCAAAAGTCTGGCTCTTTGGTGCTAGATCACTGGCGATTTTTTTCTTTCTCTTTCTTCTTCCACTGACAAAATACCTATACATTATACCAGTTTTTATGGGTGTCCTGTAAATTTTTCTTTGCTTGATTAGTGCAGATTCTTACATACAAAATAACTCCATTAAATGCCTTTTGCCTGCAAGCAGTTAGTCTGCCAGCTTTATCCACCTCTTGTAATCTACCTGTGCTATAAATTACTGGAATCACTGGACAGTACCACTCCTCTTTCTTATATTTCTGTGTAACGCTTACCAGAAGGGAAGCAGAGAGAGTTTAAGCTTTGGGATTTATAGCAGTCATTGCTTCATAAATAATGGATCATAATAATATACAAATTTTTTTTTTTTAGCCTGAAAAATCTCCTTTACACCAGGGAAATGCAGAGCAGAGTCCCATAGGGAAATTTTCTACTGATCAGCAAGAGGAAAACTTATAGCAGACAATGCTGAGCATACAAAATGCAGAAATCAGCACAGTCTGCTCAAGGCAGTTGACAAAGCAGAGTTACTGAATCCACGTTGGTGTATATACAACCGCAGCTCTAACCTCAGAGCTGGTCAGTCGAAGCTTCCTGGGGTGTGCTGGTGCTATTGTGATTTCCAACTACAACACACCTACAGGTAAGTCAAGGAAGAAGACATTTGCATTTCATGTAGAACAGCTTCAGCTGGGGTCAATTGGCATGGCTGATGAGATTAGACTGATTTTCATCAGGCAATACCCTAAGGATCCTATGGCCCGTGACCTTATCCTAACACTACTTTTCAAAAAGCATAAAACATAAGAACAATTGGCTTGACATTTACACAGAAAACAGATGTATGACTACATTCTCATTGTTCCATATGCCAAAAGACTGGGATGCAGACTGCAGAGGCTGTGATTTCAGGCGGTTTATCTTTTGCCCATCTTTCTCCTCTGTCTGAACACCCCCTCTCCCGTCATTACCATGACTTTGTGTCTTTCTGGAGGCACCTGAGGAATTTCAGTGGGATAATTCTCTGGATGCACTGAAAACCAAACTGGCTCGGTTTTAGGCCCAGTTAAAAAGGTGCGATGAGAAGGTACTCAAACATCTTGCAAAAATCCTGAGGAAATCCTCATCTTTCATCCTGTGAACATCTGGAGCTTCAAGGAAAATGTTCACTGAAAAGGCAAATTTAAAAAACGCTGAGGCGTTCACACTTTGATGGAGTGTGTGCCTTTGGTGTATGTGAGAGGGCCTTTCTCCTCCCACTACTGCTTTGCTGCTAGAGAATGTCACGCCTTGGCTTCTTCAAACACAGATTTTCCAAGTGTCTCAAGTACCAGCTGGAGTAGTCTCCAAAAATCACTCACTAGTACTTCTTGCTGGTAAGGACACAGTCCTTCTCCCATTGAGGGCAGTGGTAGAGCAGAATCATTAATTTCTTTGCTTGCCTTGGACCTGGGTCTGCAGTTTGCTCCACAACAACCCTTGAGTATAGTTTTGTTCCGAATGTAATCATCAGGGGAGACAAATCTTTGGCTGCCTGATAGAACCAAGATAGAGAGAGGTAACCACGAGGCCTCTGCCACTGGTTAGAACACCTTTTTGGGCTGGTGCTGCTGGTGAGCTTGAGAGATTTGAAAGCAGGGCTGGATGCACATAAATGTGCATCATCCAGAAACGTGAGCTGCTCTCTGATCGACTCTTCAAACTCCTCAAATCTTGCTGTGTGGTTTGCAATCTGGGTTAAGTACAGTCATGCTGCTTTATAACCGGCAAATACTATTAGTAGCTTCCGTGGTGTGTCTCCACCCTAATCCAGTTGCTCCTCTGGCATTTCAGAGTCTTTGATCCACATAATCATGCTGGGAGGATAACATCTGATAGACCTTCATGTGTGATGCCCAGCTGCAATGTATGCTCTGCATACCTTTCACTGGGAGTCTGGCCATAGCAATCGTTCAGAGCCTGTCTGGCAGACATTTGCCCGGGAAACACTGCTCAAGGTTAATACAAGTATTTTCCCAAAGGGAACCTCAGCAAGTTCTGCAGGAATTTGTCTCGTACACCAACTTTTGAACCTTGGTCTGAGTTCAAGAAAGAGACCAAGGGAGACACAGCTATGGTCACAAAGCATTTGTGTGCGTATTCCAGATGCTGCACCAACCTGCCAGAGAAATCTACATCATTTGCATCTTTTATGAGACCATACTGACACTGACAATTCTTGGGCTACTTGATACCTGTTCTAAAACCCAGGCCACGGCCGTTAAGAGTATCCCCAAGTCAAGGATGCACCCTGCCGGTGTTCCTGTTGTCATGATGAACCCAAAGGGAATTCTTCTTCCCATCTTGCTGTTGTATCCACATGAAGGTCATACATCACATGCAGCAGGTTATTGAAGCTGCTGCTGCCTTGTGCACTGCCTCTCCGCCTGTGGAATCAAAAGCAAGTTTACTATCTGTGAAGGCAGCATGTAAAGGGCAGCTGAGTCGCTGGTGTCTCTCTGCCAGTAGCTGTAGGACATACAGCACCCATGGCTGATCAACTAGCATTGAAACTGGATTTTTCTGAGTGGTTTTTACAAGTCAGCAGCAGCTGAATTTTGGCCAGGAGAAACTGGGCATTGCTTTCCCGGGAGCAGACACGGCTGCAATTGGAGGACAGCTGCTGCAGTCTGGGGGCAGACCTCTGCCTTTGGCAGCGATCTCATAGCACCCCCCTTCCACTCTGCTGGGGTCTTGCCAGATCTCTTGCCTCTCCAAAGCAGCTCACAAAGTGTGACTGTGGCTGATTCAACAGCGTAGGCTTGTAGCTCTGCTGAAACAGAGTCACACTCCATTGTTCAACAAAGCTGAAGGTTCTGTAACACAACCTTTCCCACCGGTGGATATATCTCAGTCACTTCTGCAGAAAAGGAGATTTGTTATGTGCAAAATGTACTCAGTCCGTCTTCAGGTGCCACTTCAACACGAGAGTGGAGATAACCATCTGGCCTGTGGACTGATATGGAGCCACTGCCAACAAATGACAGAGGTAGCGATTGTCTACAAGTCATCTGAAAGACATGATGAACATGAATCCTATCAAGCAGCCTTTTGTAGAAAACTTCTGTGCTTCACTTAGCTTTTGCTTTACAGTCTTTGTGGGACCTTGATTTCAGCCCTATCTTTGTCATTGTGGGTTTTTGTTCTAATGGTCAACCATAGCTATTTCATGGGCTTTTGGCGCCTCGTGAGTTCATCTGCAGAAGTTAACATTAGGACATGGCATTGCATTCTTGAAGGTCACAGCATGAAGTACAAGGGCCAGTACACACCCCCTGAATGGGATAGCTCTTACGTCTGCTGACCCCTCAAGGTGAGCAGGAATTTATATCAATGTTTGCTTCAAGAAGATCTATTTAAAATGCCAGGACATGAAAGATACAAGTTTTGTTGTTGTCCCACTGGTGATCACTGTCCCACATGATCCTTCTCCATCGGGCTGTAATTCAGCAACTACCTCCACCAGGGCACGTCTACCTTTCTGAGCCAGGAACATGTGGTAGGAAACCTGTGCAGGAAATGCAGAAGGAGAGCAGATGCTCCGTGCAGTTGACGCTCCTTCTTCAAGCTGTTGCCCAATGCTTGTACAGCGAGGCAAACATGGACCAGAAATTCCACCTCCTGGGTAGCAGCTCAGAGCAGGGTTGTCCAGGATGAGCCATGGCCTCAGTTATGTTATAAAAGCTGTATGTGCTTCCACCAGCTCTGTGAGGAAAACATGAACTAGGCACGTAGTGCAACAGTGAATAAATGTGTAAGTAAGAGGCAATATCCGATCCCACCGACCCTGCCTGTTTGCCAGGCATTTTGCCTTTTCCACGACCCCTCTGTGCTTCCCCCAGACCTCAGCTGTGGAGCCAAAAGGAAGCGATGGCAGCCCCGAGCTGCCTCCTCAGCCTGCAGCTTGCCACTGGTGTTACTGGAGTTTGCAACAATGGGGACCCCTGCATGGGAGGTAAACGTGAATCATACTGGTTAAAGGGCAGAAGTTAATGCAAACTTCATCAAGGGAGGTAAGATAATTTACAACTGTATGTTCCAATCTTTCCAGCCCTTGGCTGAAGTCAGTATTTCAAAGAATCATAGAATCATAGAATGGTTTGGGTGGGAAGGGACCTTTAAAGGTCATCTAGTCCAACCTCCCCCTGCAATGAGCAGGAGCATCTTCAACTAGACCAGGTTGCTCAGAGCCCCGTCCAACCTGACCTGGAGTGTTTCCAGGGATGGGGCATCTGCCACCTCTCTGGGCAACCTGTGCCAGTGTTTCACCACCCTCATCGGAAAAAAATTCTTCCTTATATCTACTCTGAATCTACCCTCTTTTAGGAGAGATTTCTTCAGAGCTTTGTATTTCCTCAGGAAGGAAGTATAAAAATCACCTCAGTGCTAACACAGACCTGATGTGTGCAGGTGGGCTTTGCAGGAGCCCCAGGTCCAGCTGAGATGTTGCTGCACCCTGACAATGAACAACAGGAGGGAAGGTATTACTCCAGGAATTAATTTGGCGCCTGAGCAGACTGTAGGGTGCTGGCACCAGTCTGCTCCAGGCTGAAAGATGGTTTCCACTGAGACACTGAGAGCTGTAGCTCCTGAGCAACCCTATATTTGGGCCCAGCAAGCACACAGGGACACAGAGGAGCAGCGGTTACAACGTTTAACAGCAGTCGCAGCAGTTCGGCATGGGTATGGACTTGTCCTCACTGCTGGACGAAGCCAAGCTGAATGCTGAGGTTAAAAGTCCAGTTGGTCCCTGGAGTCGGGACAGTCCTGGCTGAGGATGGGAGGCTGTGTCAAAGCGGTGGCTTGCTCTTCCTCGCCCTTCCCACAGGTCCCGTGTCTGTCCCAGGATGGCTGACGAGCAGGGGCAAGTGGAAACATGCAGCCAAGTGCTAAATGTTTTATGCTATTGCCTGATTGCTTTTAAACTGTGCTTACTTGGCAACACGCCTCTCAGGACTTGTTACATAAGCTTAGAGATGATTTTTCCTAATGCGGCACTGTGGCTTGCAAACCTGTTGTGCGCCTGTAACGGCTTACAAGCTTGTATTTAAAACTGGAGCTGCAGCAGCATTTGCCCCACACACCGCCAGCTCTGCCTCTCCATCCCCATGGCCCGTGATGGGACGGCGGTGTGGTGCACGCTGCCCACAGCAGTAAATGACCGCGGTGCGCAGTGGCCAAGTCTCAACTGTTCAGATGCCGTCCTTCCCCTCCAAGGCTGGCTTGGCAGGTATGGGGAAGGGACATCCATGTTACATGTGTTTATGTTAGTGGCCTCTTAATGTCTTCTCAGGTATTGCCCCACTTCAGGGAGCTGGTGCCCACTTGCTTTTCAAGTGTCAGGTGCTCTAGTCCACTAGGACCATGACTGGGTGGGAAAAAGCATCGCCGGACTCCTCTTGGGATGGAAGAGACCCACTGTTGCAGGAGTCTTCAAAATCATCTTCACATATGCTGAGGAGTGTTTCAAACCTGTGTGTACTCAAGATGATGTTCAGCTGGGAAAAAAGTCCAGGTGGAGAAGAAAAAACAAACATTCCTTGTCAATACCATGCAACTGGCAGTAAATTTGGCGTAGTTATCTACAATGGTTACACATACTTTTTTAATTGGAAAGGGAAGGAGAGAAATAAAACTACATAACCACGATGAGCTTGGTTGTTGTCTTGCCAGGTTTTCAGAAGCAACCTCTGAGGAGCCTCAGAAAGGAGAAAGGATGGCATAGCAAACATGACTGAGTTGCAAACAGCAGCTTTGTTGTGTGAGATGGGAAGAGCTCATTTCTTCCGGAAAATAATGTGCTTTTTATTGTACTTCTTCACAGTCCATTCAAAATGTGAAGGACCAACCATTACACCCAACAGCGCGTGCCAGTGTGGATGGCAGAGTCCGTCAGTCAGGCCTTGGGGAACAGACGTTCTCCCTTCTCAGCATCCCACCAGGAGAAGTGCCCTGGCCGGACAGAGGTGTTGGCAGGCTTCACCCCTTTGCACAGCTGCAAGGAGGAACCCCCCCCAGCTTCCCCAGCCCCTGCATCCTACAGCACTGTCTGTGCAATCCTTTCATGTTTCTATCTCCGGGAGGTCACGTTTGTGGTAGGTAGAAGCCTGGAGCTACTGAAGGCAGAGGAAGTTTTGCTGCTGACCTGCCCGTCTACCTTTTGCCATTATTAGTCTGCCTGTATGCTGAGGGTCACCTCAAAGAATAAATGTTTCCTGCTGGTGATGTGAGATTGCCTTTAAGTTGTGCCATGTATCAGGGCTGGAGTTTGAAGTTCCCTGGCACACTTCCCATTTGTAATTATCTCTAAGGGGAGACTAACTGGGGAGTTGCAGTCTGATGACACTAGCTACAGGGAGAAGAGGAAGGGCCAACTTTTCTCTTCATGAGAGAGGTTTGGCTGTTTGGGAGATGCTGTGGAACATAAGGAGGCTTCTTAAACTTTTCTCATTAGCTCATTTCAGTAATTGACACTGCTGCCGGCTGCATGCTTAAGGGGACCAATCTCAGCTCTGTATGCCACCAAATCTCTTACAAAAGGGGAGAAGATGAGCTAGGCTGGAATAGTGAATCTGCCTAGAAACAAAAATGGGAGCTTCTGCTTCTTGCATATACTGAGACGTGGCTTGTGATTGCAATGGGAAGGCTTGATGACTGGACGTGATCTAAGTATGTCGACGTGAACTCCCCAACTCTCTCGTGAATAGCGCAGCTAGCCAAAGAGTGCTTCTGGGCCCCTTTTCAGCCTTGCTGTATCAGGATTTGAGGCAGATGATGAGTCTGTTCTGCCTTACTGTCGCCAGGAGACCAAGAGAAGCTCCCTCCTGCACGATCCCATTACCACTTGGGTTGTTATCAGGAAGCCTGACGGAGCACTGGAAGCAGTCACCAGAGCAGAAAAGGCAATTGTTTAAAAATCATACCTTACCCAAATGGGTCCCTTCATGGTCTAAAAACGAGCAAGATCAAGGTTGGAACTGTTATTTCTTCTTTCTTTTATCCCCACTCTATGTTCTTTAAGCACTGAAGAGTTTCTTTCTCCAGTGCATCACTAGATTAAGGGTTAGCTTCATGGGACTGCAGTTATAAATCTGGTTAAGAAGCAACACTCTAAATAAGGAGCATTGGGAGGGAGTCTTACCCATGTCATGCTGTATTTTCTGAGTTACCTCAGTATGGAAAGCAGGGCTGGGCAAAACGTATCTGTTGAAACTTTTTACTAGGTAGAAAAGTCATTTTTTGACAAGATGACAATTCCCCTCCCCATATTTGTGTTACTTTTTTTTTTTTTACATCATCTGCTGTATTCAGCAATCAATATTTTCAGTGAAGTTATTTCCAAATCAGTTCCTTGTTACATTTGCTCTTTGTGGGGATCATTCTTTCAGCTCTCTTGGTCTCCAGCTTGTGGCTGAGGGTCAAGGGAGAGCAGATTCTTTAGCACTCCTTTGGGAGGTGATCACCCCCGTGCAAGAGAGCGTTACTTAGAAGCGACAGGGGCTCCAGCATAAAAAGAGTTAATATTTAAAACAACTGGGTTGTACTGACTGGGAGATCTGGTGATGCCTTCTGCTCCCCAGGGACCGTGTTAGAGATCTGGCTGAGCCACATCCGTCTCTGTGTAGTAGTCCACTGAGGAGAAACCAGGATGTCTCTTCAGGCCCTGCAGGCATGGGGACAGCAACTTTGGTGCAGCCCAAAACCTGCTGTGAATTATCCTTCAGGCTCCAAGGTGGGTTTGGCTTGGCTGCCTCAGTACCACCCTAGTAAGGCTCTTCCAGCTGTGCTCTGACTCCTGGTCCTCCCAACCTTTGGAGAGACTTGGAGGAGGAGTAGGGAAAACCATTAGCTTATACCTGTGAACTGCTCCCTTCACATTCAGTTTTTTTAGATGGCAGTATCGGTTATCTTAGTATTAAAGATTAAAAGTATATTGAAAAGCTGTTCAGACAAAAGAAAGCATCTGGAATAAAAACGTCTGCAAAGGTTGCCTTTTGTGTGCTTTCCACAAAGACAGTGGAGTTCATACTTAGCCACAGGACCTGGCTGGCGTCGCCTCCAGCAGCGACCGCCCCAGGGAGATGCCTGGAGCCAGAGCTACCTGACTGACAGGAGCGACCAGGAGAGCTGGAGAGAGTGCTGCGACTGCCGGCGCTGGCTGGCCGCGGCACCTGCCCGGCATGCCGAGCTGAGCCGAGCCACGGGCCGAGGCGGCCGCAGGCCCTGGCATGGCTGGCAGGTGAGGCACAGAGGTGGCGGGTGAGGTTGACGTGAGTGACCGAGTGTCCAACCTGAGTGGCAGCTACCTGCTGAAGGCTTTGGCTGAGCAGGGAGCCCATGAGAACAAAGCTGGAAACGGAAGCGAGCCAGAGCCCTGGGGTAAGCAGTGTCGTCTGAAATGGTCCCTTGCACACTTTTATAGATTAACTATTTTCACTGAATATGAAGAGGTAGCCTGTGTGCAACACTCCTGGTAAGCGCCCAGTCCACCCTGTGCATCAGCAAGCCGCCGGCGCACACGAGTGGGTGAGTGCTCGACATACCTAATGGAAGGAGAAAACAGATGTGCCCGACTGGAACAAAACCCTGAGGTCCCTGATGGAGGCAGCTCGCTCACGCAGCGGCTGCGGCGTCTGATTGATTCCCCTGCCTGACCTGAGTCAGGGGGAGACAACCAAGGGTTATCTTGGCTGAGTGACATGACCCACTCTGGAGGGATGCAACTGGGGTGACCTAGCTGGGAGGCTGCTTGCATGAATAAACTGACCCTATCAGCCCTGCCGAACTGGTCACTCACATCATCTGAGACAATAAGAACCTTTTTTTATATCCAAAGAAAGAACCCAGAATGGGATATTTCTGATTTTATTGAGAACATAATTTTATTACTCTATTTTTATTATTTATGATATCACCAGAACCACCTGGAATACACCCAAAAGTTCTAAAAGTACTGAAAGTGCTGAACTATTCACTCTAGTGTACTCTGACTCCATGAACCAGCCTCATCCCAGAGGAATGGAAGGGGCAAAATATGTTGGCTATAGTGCAGAGTGGAACTAGTAAACACAAGAACAAGTGGGATATGTCAGAGAAAAGTCAACAAAACATCACGTCATCAAATCTATTAATGTTCGTGGGAGGAGTCGGGATAACAGGGAGTCTTACCTGGTCCATGTTTCTTAAAAAATGTGGTAGGCAAGGTCTACAAAGATCCCTCATAAAACCCATCAAGGAAAAACTGGGACAAGCATGTTGCAGATTCACAACACAGCTCAAGGTAGGGAGTAAGGGTCTGTTTTCACAGTGCAAGGGGATTACTGAAGATGTCTCCCCTTCTTCACATTGACCTGTGCTACCCATCATATTTATAAGGGACATGAGGAATAACATGAGTAGGGGAATTGCCAAGACTGCAGATGATACAGAATTACCTAGGATGGTGATTGCGATTAAGTGAAGAGTGGCAGAAGGGTCTCTTGAGTAAGTGGTTTGCAAAATGGCAAAGGAAATTCGATGTCAGCTGGAAAGAAATGTTAACGTGGGGAAGTAATCCTCACAATGTATGCTTACTGGCTTTAATGGTGCACTAGCCATTAACACTCACAATGCAGATTTAGAGTTACTCTGAATAGTATGATTATCTGAAAATACAGGAGAAGTACATGGATACATCTGCATTGCTTTCTCCATGACCTGGATTAGTGTACTTTAGTCTGCTTCAGCCACAGATATGGGTGGTGGGATCTGTACCAGGGTCTGGGAGCAGGGAGGTGTGCTCAAATTTGCACACTCTGCTCTAGCTGGGGAGAGAGGTGTACAGGTTATTGTTCATGTGTTTGGCTTTTTTTTTTGCACCCGAGATGATGAACCAACTCAGTCTATTGTGGGGAAGATGAGAACAGTGGAACAGACTGCACATCTTTGCTTTGCTCCTTTGCTTCTCTCTGCCTCTCCACTTTCAGTAGGGATTTTATCAGCTGTCCTGCTCCTGTGCTATTCAGTGGTGGGGGCCCACTACATCCCTCTTCTGCACCAATCCATGGAGAATATAAGCTATCTCATCCTTCCAATGCTGAGACTTCACCTCTTCAGCCTGAGCTGTCACCCCGTATGTTTTAGTTTTGCAAGTTCTTGGCTTGATTTTTGGTACATTATGAAGGAAGAAGCCTTTCAAAACAGGGAGGTGCCCAGCATGAGAAGCATGTTTTTTCCGTAACACCGCACACTGAATGACACTTGGTTTCGAGAAGTTGAGCCAAGAAGAGATAAAGTTTGAGCATTAGAAAGGAGGACCAAAAATTAATTAAGAAATTGCTTTGCTTCCTCTTGCTGCTCTGATGTCTTCTGCTGATTTCCAACTCCCTTCTCTTCAGCATCCAGGGCCTCAGAGGAAACACAATGGCTAAGACATAGCTAACTTACACCAAGACAACAATGACCTGAAAGTGCTACTACCTTCCTCAACATCAGATGTCCGCCCTGTCCATCAGTCTTGGATTTGGAAAGACCTGTGTTCTTACAATTAAGCCAAATTCCAATTTACGCAATGTTTTGACTCCGCAGCACAAAATCCCAGGACACTGCAGTCTTGCCTTTATGGACATCTTTGCACCTGCTAAAATTGTTCAGATTTGCCCATCGTTTCTTACAATCCCATGTGTCCCATGGAACAGGTTCTTCAAAAGGCAAAGAAAAGCGCAGGGTCAGGCAGCATCCTGCCTTTTATCAAAACCGTTCTTTTATGTGGAGGCCTCATATACAGCTCATGAACAGTGACAAATGGAACATCCCATCTTGCAGTTTGGCTTTTTTTTTTTTTTCATTTAATTTACTTGTGATCCTACAGCTTCTCGTTTATTTCTGGTCCTTACTTCTTGCAGAGCATCCCAAGTTCATCAGTTTTGTCAGTATGGCCTGCTCACGTATCTCACACTATGCCAATCATCTTTGCCCTAAAGAATCTCATAGTCACAGCCTGTTTCTTGTGGTACTAATAAAAGCACTCTCCATCTTTCCTTTGAGAATTTAGTCATGGTTTTACATCTTCTTAAGAACTAAAGAAAAAAGGAAAGAAAAATAAAATACAAATTCTCCTTATGACATTCTCTTTTTCCGACAGTTCTTCACTATGTACCTCATTTGTTGTCTTTCTCATGTATCCCTCCAGCAGGATTATGCTTCTTCACCAAAGTTTTGGCCTGTCAGTCCTCTACTGTTTATATAGTTATCATTAAATGTTCCTGTCATATCTTAACCTTGCTGGTTTTTTCTCTTCATCTTTCCCAGCAATATGTAGTCTGCTCTCGCTTGAGTACATGGTCATTAGCACACACAGCACGGCTGCTGCTGTTGTTGTTCTCATTATTGCCATAATGGCTGGGGCCAGAAGAGAGAAGCAGCTTTAGGCATTGTACAAACACAGACAATCCCCGACACGAAGAAAAAGCTCTAGCATTGTTCAAAATAATTCTGAAATCGTTCCTGTGAGTATCCTACTCTCCCTTTAAAATATTCATTTTTACCCATCGGAAAGCTACGACCAAATGCGATGTTTCAGCCCTCCAGTTTTTTGACAGAGTTGACTATTTTGTATGAGCTCTTCCTCACCACCTCACTTTCCAGCTAGTTTTAGTGACCCCATTGCAACCACAGCAGGTGAATCCCCACAAGACTTCGCTTGCCAGAGTTTTCCTATGTGCCCTGGGGAATCCAGCCGTGTATTAAGTACTGCAATAACAACATACGGGTTCCCAGCTTTTTGAGAAACCTATCCTTCATTTCATAGTTGTACAGTCATCTGGTCCACCCCCTGCACAAAAAAAGGGCCCTGCTGGACTGCTTTTGGTTTTATCAACATTTTGGTCCTGAGATCAGATCTTCACCTTGGAAATGCGTTTACTCCCAGCCAGCCACCGCTGGCCGGTGCTGCGCAGTAAGTCAGCAAGTTGAAGTCACGCACTCATTTTGCTGGATCCACTGTCAGCAGAGGAACAGCACTGACCCCAGTGAGCAGGATACAGTTTGCATTTTGACATAGTGCCAACACTCATCTGCATAGGAGATCAAAGGCAGTGGCTGAAACACAGAAGCGGCTTGTAAACAATCGGGCTGTGCTCATTAATACTGATTGATTACATCGTTTTCTTTCTGCTTTATTCATTTGGGAGATGGTCTATACTGAGCCATCCTATAGAAGCATGGATGGGTCACTGTGGCATAAAGGAGCATGCTTTTGAGCCTTAGATGGTAATATAACCATATAACCCTGGGCTGGCACCCAGGGCAGACGTGAAAGCAGCATCAACAGGCCTACAAGTGTAAGCAATAAAACAAAGTGTAAGCAATAAAACATGAAATATGGATGAAGAGTGATTTCTAAGCTTGGGGGTTAGAGGGCAGATGTGCAGGTGGAAGCTCCCTGGCTCTCAGAGAGATGGGCATCGGACCAGGATCTCCTGGTCCTTCTGTCAGCAAGAGTTTGGTAGCTCCATGCCTCCCCACATCCTGGCCTCATCCTCCCTCTGCAACGCATCACCCACCTACAGAACAGGCCAAGGAAGTCTTTACATTGTAGGAGCAGGAGGAGAAAAGGCACTGAGCTACAGACAGCCTGGGAGGGAAGCGGGACACCATCCCATCCTAACAGGAGGGCCGGAGAGCTGTATGGACAGCACACAAGGCATGCTTGTGAGACTGGTGAGTTTAGGTGGATATTAGAAAAATTTCTTCACCGAAAGGGCTGTCGAGCATTGGAACAGTCTTCCCAGGGAAGCGGTTGAGTCACCATCCTTGGAGGTATTTAAAAGACATGTAGACGTGGCACTTAGGGACATGATTTAGTGGTGGACTTGGCAGGGTTAGGTTTACAGTTGGAGTTGATGATCTTAAGGGTTTTTTCCAACCTAAATGATTCTATGATTCTATGATAGTGGACATTCAGGAAGGTCCCCAGCCTGTTCTGCCCCCAGTAACTCTTCTGGGAGGTTACTGCGGTAATGCTGTTTGGGTTTACTGTCTTGTATTGTAATATTTCTTTGACGGGGAGTGGAAGAAAGGGAAGGACGCCAGGGTAGGGAAACCTTAGGATGTGGAGTGAGTTTCCAAAACCTGGGCTCTGCCCCTGGTTGGGGAGGTATTCTCTGGCCAAGATGCTGCTTTTCACATCTGTAGAATGGTGATAATACTCCCGGCTGGTAGTGGAGGGCGTAATTGATTAATATATGGAAGACACTGTATTAATGCAATGTTATTATCCCTGGAAAATAAAGAAAGGCTAAAAATAGTGTAGTACATTTTGACAGAGCTTTTGTTATTTTCTTTTTATGTTCAGTTCCTTTGAGCCTGTCTTTTTCCTTGTTAGGAAATCCTAATTAACATTTTCATTTTCACTTCATTACCGGGTCCAGGTTTTGGTACTCTGTAGGCAGCCACTAATCATTCAGTCCCCAAATGAGATGAAGGCTTCTTGGTGCAAGGAGCAGTACAGATATAGAGGGAAGAGACCCTACCCTCAATACTCTGGACGGAGGCAGTGGAGGGGAACGGACCTGCCTGTAGTCAGACTGGATACAGGTCGACACGAGTCCCATTTCCTATCCCCTATCACAGAACATATGCCTGTCTGGTGGAGAAGAGGCACAAATGTAGATGCAGACACACTCTCACTTGGGACCTGGCATGGAAATAGCTAAAAGATCCCAGCCGAAAGCTATCTGTGCTATAATTAGAACAAAGGCTGTCTGGGAAACGAACTTTTTGTGATTGTGGCAAGGCAGAGCTCTCGGATCCCCACCATAAAGAAAGGCACAAGCTTTCTGAGATAGTTTTCCCAGCTTTTTAATACTATCAATTTGGGTGAAAGTTCTTAAACTGTTTTGGCTTTCTATTGAAGCAACCTTCGGGTTGAAAAAGTGCGCTGAGCGCTGTGCCCCCAAACCTCCGGATGCCCAGCTCCATGGGTTCCCGTATTGGAGGGGCTGTATGGAGGCAGGGAAGGAGCAGACTGAGGAAATTCCACCTCCAGGTGCTCCTCCACAGAACAATCAGCTGTAGGGGGTCACCACAAAACATCCAGCTCTGTACCCTGCCTCCGACTGTGCCAATGTTTGGTTTTCTTGAGAGGGTATAGACGGGGCAAATATAGAGCTATACTTGCCCAATGCATTAATTTTATATAACACATTTCTGAAGGTCTGTGTATAAAAGGTTGCAGTGGGAGAAGAGGTGTTTGGGAAACAGGGCTGGAGGAGGAGATGGAGGGGGAACAGGAACAGGAAAATAAGGGAATAGGAGGAACAGAAACAGGAACAGGAGGAGCAGGAGGAATACCTCCTCCTCCTGCCAGCTTAATTTCCATGTCCCTTCTCCCCAGATAGGCTGCAGGTATGGGGCATGCTTAGGACCCTGCTGTCACTGCCTGTGTCACTAATAGCCTTGAACTTAAGATGATGGGCTTGAAATTTAGGAGGCTGAACACATGGCCTGGCTCCCCTCCTCTAGCGGGGAGGCAAGTCCAGGGTGATGGGGTGGAGATACCAGTTAAGTCTAAATGAATGAGGCTAGAAAGGAGGCTCAAGCACTGTACACTAGTCATCAGCATTAGCACTTCCCCTGTCATGGCTTTGACATATTCCCAAGCGGCAGCATGAGGGAGGAAAAGAGAATTTATCAGTACGGACAGGGACTGCGCCATGCCACTTACCCTGCGGGCATGGCCCCTGCTTATTTACAGTGACCATGTAGCCCTATGGGCTGCCGGGACCATAAAGATGGTAAGACTCAGAAGACAGTCTTTATTGCAGCATTTGAGACAACCTCTCCCAAATTTATTACAGCAAGTGCCTCCTGACTTCAAAGTGCCAAACAGCTTTGGGCAAGACCTGAGATAAAGGAGGTTTTGGGGGTGTGAGGTTCCTTCTCTTCATTTCCTTCTCAACGTTGCAAAATGACGGTGTCGGTAATGAAAGCTGTTAGCACTTGCATGAATGACCTGACTGTCTTCATCAGACAGACAACACCACAAAAGTTTTAACAATACCATTAATAATTATACGTGGGCTGACTTATATGGGAGCCTCCCACCTCGCATGCTCTCTGCCAAAGGAGCTATATGAAGCAGGATTGTCTGCATATGAATTAATCGTGGTGTGAATCTCCGTGGCTGAGCTTTGTTGTGCACATGGTAGTGCGCACTAGATGCATATTGAAAGGCCAAAAACTTTGCTCCCTCCCCGCCAAACTTCTGCAACTCATTTGGCGATAGGGAAGAATATCAATGCAGCGCTCAGCTGTCACCTGGTATTCCTGACACATCTGAGGACACGTACCACAGTACAGAACTCCTCGGGGAGGGGATGGATGGATGAACGGGTAGATAAAAAAGATCAGGGAATCTGTAATTCACATGTTTGTTCATGATTTGAAGCAGGCTTCTCGTTTTTCTTCCTTTGTTCTCTGCTAGACATTTGTAAAGGTACTGAATTCTTTCTGAAAATGAAACCTGCTTTGACGTTTCTGAAAGCTCCCTCTTTCAGAACTTGTTCTGTTTCTTGGCTTTTACAGGCAACCACGACTATGGTACAAGCAAACGAAACCCCACAGATCTATAGATGTCTCCAGTGACCTGAGCTTTAAGCCTAAAAGCCCTTTGGATTGGATATA
This sequence comes from Gavia stellata, assembly GCF_030936135.1. NCBI lineage: Eukaryota > Metazoa > Chordata > Aves > Gaviiformes > Gaviidae > Gavia > Gavia stellata. The sequence goes on along the minus strand of NC_082630.1, from coordinate 511,671 downwards.
AATGCTTTTGCCTTATCCCAAAATTGGGTTCTGCAAGAACAACAGAAGATGAAGTGGTTGTCCAAGCCCAGGTGCATCTTATAGTGATGATATATATTAGTTTCTAGTGCTCGTCTGACTCTAATAACCACTGAAGCTCAAACTGAAGCTGAGCGCAGTCTACATGAATCAGATGGCGTATTTTTCAGACCCTAACTCTGCAATGGCAAACAAGAGTGCTTTGCTCAATGCCTTTAGCTGTGTAGCACCCAGGACCAAGTTAGACAAACTGAGCAGGAGAACAGTTGTTCCAGCCCAGATCAGTCCTCCAGGCTTTCCAAATTTGGCTTGATTCTGACTTTTCCTCAACTCAGGGGTGAAACCAGCTAAACCATTCAGCTCTTGCAGAGCATAAATCCAGTAACAAAGTGGAGAACACCTCTGCAATTGCAGTGAGGGTTTTGAAAAGCAGCAATTATTCTGGTGGGTTTTCCTTTTTCTGCTTGTGTGTTTTATTTATTGTTTACCTGGGTTTTGCTTTGTTTTCTAATTGCTTTCTGTTGGCATAGCTAGGGATTTCCATTGGGTAGTATGTTGCAGCTTGCAATCACTATGTGTGTTATAAATGCTGATGGCTGAATTTCTGGGATTGTCAGTTTGTGTCATTTCATGTATGATTGCTGTTTCCCAGGTTTGATAGTGAAATAGTAGGGGTAGTCCTGCTGCAAAGCTTGTGAGCTGTCTGAGTTCATGAATAAATAGGTGCATTAAGCATGTGGCTCTTTGCATTACAGCAATAGCACCGTGTACTGAAGAGCACATTACATTCACTCTAGGCTTGCACTACATGTGGTTTCTCAGAGCGATAGCCAGATACTCTTTGAGCTACTGCCTTCAAAATAGAGCCTAGATTTCCAAAACTGGAGCATGGAGTGGTTTCTGGAGTGTGATTTTCACCCTTTACCCTCAGAGCTGGTCTTAACCCCTGTGGCAATGTTTGCTTTGACTTTGATATGTGCAGGATCAAACCCAGAAGCAAGAGGAAGAAAAGAAGAAAAAAAAAGAAAAGAAAAAAAAAATGTTTAGCCCATCTTTTGCATAGCAGAGTCTTCTAGCACACCTCCCTCCCAATAGCCTGGGTGGTTTCAGAGAGGGGTGAACTGAAGTAGAACTGAGTGAATTGAAGGGAAGTGAATGTGGGTTTTACCAGCCTCTGGCAATGGAAGCAACAGGCTCTGCATATTTATTGATTACAGTGTGCTCTACATCCTGGAAGGGGGTATTCAGAGCTAATGGTGGGTGTATTTGTTATGTCTGGTTCAGAAATCAGAATGAATAAATGATAAGCAGTGGAATGCAATAGGACTGCTAACAAGTTATTTTGACTTGCTTAGACGGGAGAGAAGGAGGGAGGAAGGGAGCCAAGCTGGGCTGTGAGCTCTGCATGGATACAGACGGGCTGAGGACTCAGTGAAGAGTGCGCCGGACCTTGTCACCGGACCTGTTAGCAGGTCACCGAGCAAGTGGCCTAGCAGATATCCTTGCAAATCATGCATATAGTCTCAATCTTTCGGAGAACACTGATACACTTGGGGGGTTGGCCTGATGGGGATGCGGAGCTGAGCAGCCCCCAAGTATGTCCAACCATGGTGGCCTCACACCACGCTCAGTTATCCTTGCTCAGTACAAGTTGTGCATTAAGGTAAGAGGGGAACAAAGAGGAAGGGAGACCCTTGCCCCTGAGAAATTACCTAGGCCATCCCAGCTTAGCTCTCCTGAGTTCACCATTTCCTTGTAAATATATTTTTCTTTGTTCTTACTGAGGGTGCTTCTGGAGCCATCCTCAGGACAGGGCTTGCCTCCTTGGTAGACAGTGAGTCTGCAGTCACGGTTTGGGTGGAGCCTGATGTCAGGTGTTCGGTGCCCAAAGAGCCCTGCCGACCCGATTGATAGCCTACATGGCACAGCCATGTCTTGCTGGTGGCTCCTCTTGCAAACATCCACTGCAGTCTTTCCAGGGCTTCTGATGGTCACCAACCTTGCTAAGCAGAAAAGTGCAGTAGCTTGGCCACTGCTCAAGCCTGCATGAGTGAACACCTGGAGAGCCCATCATCATGTCAGTGATGACTTCGCACTAAGCTTTGGCTTCAGAAAGCAAGCTGAAAATCTTTACTCTTGCCTTCTTCCATTCCTCTAGCTTGAGCAACTTTGGCACGTCTCCTCCCTGCCTGAACGCAGGACCAAGATTTGTTGAACGTTTTACTGACTTCACATTCTGTGTAGACTTCCTTCAGCTTTATTATATTTGTCAGTATAATGAATAAATAAGACTCTGGACCCATGGGAAGCCTTGGTAATTATTTTTACTAGTTTTTGTTTGTTTTGTTTTGGCATCTATTCCCCAGGAAAAGAAATTGTAAATCATCTGTCAATACAGGAAAGTTGGAAAGGAGTCCGGATTATTTTTTTTTTGCTAGTTTGCCTAACATGAAGAAAAAAAGCCCTTCCATTTGGATCACAGACACAATGTCTAGTCTTTCATTCTGCTCTGGAAGGATTTGCTTGGTGAATACAAAATATTATATACCTACTGCTAGTGATAAATTTAATCCTTTCCCCAGCAGCAACATTAGGAGCCTAATTTGGATTTACAACAAAGCCTAGCTAGCAATTATTTTACTGCAGCAGCATAAACAGCTCTTCATGTGAACAAGAATAGGTCCAGTGTGTCCCCATAGATATCAGAGGACACTTGTGCGAACTAAGAATTTCATTCACTTACTTACAACTTCATTTTCTTAAGGGTGTGTGGTGTTGTTCTTTTCACATCTGAGGTTGGAAGGAAGACCCCCAAAACACTTCAACCCCAGATCAGTGACTAGGAAGGGGAGTCGAGGTTTCTAGAGTCCTAAGACTCCTTCAGGGCATAGGAGGCAGTGACTTTTCTCCATGTCTGCTGAAGGTAGACTGGGAGAAAGTGGTCCTGTTGTATCAGGGGGTATTTAAGCCAGATATAGAGTATACGGGGACATGAGAATTCATCAAAAGAGGGGCTCCCAGGGCACTTCAATGGAGCTGGCAGGACAAAGTTCTCATGGGATGGTCCAGACAGATTGGATTTTCCCTCAGAGCAGGGAGAAGGAGTAGACCACTTCTTGGGGTCTCCTGGAGCCTGACATTTCCATTTTTCTGAGATTCTGTTTCTTAGCTAACTATTGTAGCATCCTTCCTCATCCTCAACAGAGCTTCCTCCCCCCAAAGCTGATCTGGTGTCCTTCACGCTCTGCAGGCCCCAGTGGTCTCCAGGCACAATCTGGGCTGCACAAGGGCTGTGCTTCTGTCCCTCAACCCATCTCACATGGGCTTTGGGACCTTCACGCCTGTTGCCATGGATCTGATCTCCTCTCTCCTCTCCTTCATATGAGAAAGGCTCTCACCTCCGGGGAACAGGGACCATCACTCAGGGGACAGGCCCAGGACTGCCTGAGGAAGATGCCTGAACTGGAAAGAGTCTTGCTGTAGGCTGGGACTCGGTGTATCTCAGCTTAGGAAACAGGCAAGAACATCCAGTCCCATAAAGATGTCCTTTGTGACAGTTTTGGTATGCAAAAGTAGAATCCTGAGATGATATTTAATGATGAGACCTCAAATATCTTAAGAACAAAAAAAATTTATTCCCAGTCCCAAAAACCTAATCTGGAGATGCTCCAAATGCATTGGACACACCTTGTCTTCAATCAGGATCCCTGCCCCACACCCATCTGCCTTTAGTGGATCACTGAGACAAAGTCCGTAGGGAAATTGCGGCTTCCAGGAGAAAACGAATGTTTTTGAAACGTACAATGACATCTCCATGTGATGTACCAACTTCTTTCTAAATAGGTGGAAAACCCCACAGGCCAGCATGCTTGAAAACCCAGTTGTGACCAAAAGCAGCATAGAAAACCTGGGCCACATTTATAGGCTGATAACAGCATGCACCAGGACACCATCTGAGCTGATGGCTTGAAGCACTTGCAGATCACCGAATCACTCAGGTTGGAAAAGACCTGTAAGATCATCAAGTCCAACCATCAACCCAACACCACCGTGCCCACTAAACCATGTCCCTCAGTGCCACGTCCACACATCCCTTGAACACCTCCAGTGATGGTGACTCCACCACCTCCCTGGGCAGCCTGCTCCAATGCTTCACCGCTCTCTCAGTAAAGAAATTTTTCCTGATATCCAGCCTAAGATCAGCCGTGGCAGCCTGTCAAATGAGCCATGAGCACCTCCTGCCTCCTAGGTAGGAGGGCTGTAATGCATGTTGACCTTCAGGCTACATTTAGGCAGGAGCGGAGACTTGCTCGCAACTGGTTGTTGCTGCTGTTTGCAAGAAGCCCCTCAGCTAGATGGTCAAGTGCTACAAAGGCTCTGCCCCTGTCCTTGTGTATCGTCTCTGATTTGGGGAACCCCCTTGCCCCACTGGTGAAAAACTGGCTTGCGCTTTGTTACCTCCCTGATCCTACCTGTGGCAGGCTCCAGTGACTGCGGTCATATCCCCACCTGTTAGTCTGAGCACAAGGAGTCATAGAGTTGAATGAGAGCCACAGATTTTATCTCTTTTCAGCATTACGTTTCTAGCTTGCTTGGCCGCAGGCAACGATTTGACACGAAAGCCCTGAGGAAAATGAGAAGATACCAACATTTGTTCTGTCTTTCAAACTCCTGTTTTTCAGCTAATTGAATTTTGGAGAGCTGAATTCCAGGTTTTCAGCTCCTGAGGGCAGTAACTTCATGAAAGTCTCTGTGGCTTGTTTGTCAGCCCATGTCCTTCAGTAGAGCTCCCTCCAAGGTAGAGTGATGAAAAGCAGCGCCGAGGGACAGCCTGACTCCAAGCCTCAAAGCATCCTGGAAGCCACTTTTCTCATTGAGGAAAGGTCTTGGGAGAAAGGGATTTCACGCAGTGACCAGAGATACCCAGATAAGGCACTGCAAGGTCAGCACGGGCTTGGTGTTAAGTTGCAGACCGCAGAAGGCGGCAGACCTCTGTACTTGTCAGCAGTTTAGTAAGGGCAGATGGTTTCACCTGCCGTCAGCATCAGACTTTTTCACTTGCAGCCTTTCTCTCTCATTCTCTCTGGAAAAGAAAAAAACCAAACCAACCCACACCTCCCTCCCTCTCTTATAATTGCTTCATATAGGATATTTTCTGCTTTGACTTTGTACCGTTTTTGCCAGTAACTCGCAGAAAGTGAGTCACTCTGAGCAGGCTGGAGACAGGCCAAGGGCAAGCCGGGGAAGGGACGTGAATGCTGTTTTCCCTGCTGTGGCAGATCCCTTAGGCTGTGCCGCTGGCGGGTAAGCGCTGCTCTTGGCTCTCACGCGAGGCCATATGGTGGGAAGTAGGTGGGAAGAGCCTTCCCCATCCAAAGAGAAGTCCTCTTCTGTTGTGTGCGCTCAGGGGGTGGTTCCCGTGTGCGCTGCAGCTTTCCTCTCCTCCGAGACAAGCCGGAGGGCCAGGGCTTGGATGCAGGGATGCTCTAGAGGGGAGAAAGACTGTCCTCCCATTAGAAGTTCGGTTTGAAAAGTCCCTGGGGCAGGTGGATGCCTGAAGGCGTGAGCCAGGGCAGGATCGAGCCCTGAGCTCTGCGCTGCTGTGCTGGGAGTAGCTGGGCTCCGAGGAGGTGCTGGAGGCAAGATTTGTCAGGAGAGGTAATATTTTTTTATGGGAGCAATTCACAGAGGTGGATAAAAGAGACAAGCTTTAGAGCTCCCAGGTCCTTCTTCACATCTGAAATAGGAGCAGCAAGAGACAAGACAGGGAACTGAAATTCATAACTCTGGACACTAAACATCACGGGCTCTATAGAGATATTGGGTTTATGGCACTTTATAGTTCTTATCCCCTCCTCTCAGCTAACAGCTTCTTGTTCCACCAGCAATAAATTACCTGCCGCTCTCGTTTTCTCTCTCCCTCTCTCTTTCCCAGAGGACTGAATGACTTTTTTACCTCTCCTGGTGCTAAAAACATCCCTCCCCCACTTACTGGGTACCAACTACCTTTTCTCACCCAAGGTGTCACCAAGTTAATCAATCAAATTAAACCCTGAGCAGTTGTTCTCAGTTTGTATTTAGCGCTGCAGCTCGCATGTCTATCCCAGACCCAAAAGCAGCTTGTTTCACGCCGAATACATCGATTGCTTTAACAAAAGGTACTGTGCTTGAATTGATTTGGTGCCACCAAATAAAGCAGGCGTGATTCCTGCTGGTATGGTGAATTGGCAGTCGTATCGGGAGCTTTTTGTGGTGTACAGAGATGCTGTACGACGTTTGGGCTGTGGACTTTCGGTAAGAGCGATTCCTCTAACCCCCAGGTGGCTGTGGGCGAGTCCTGCGTTGCCAATGGCACGTGCATGGGGGCTCGTTCCCAAACTTGGGCACTCTGAACAGCAAAATTTAACATCCGCTGCGTCATCCACCCCATTATCGCTTCAGGGGCTTAGTCACTGGGCGCAGGCAAGTGAAACGCAGAGCATCCCTCGTCTCTTCCCACTGATGGGCTTGGGAATGGCAGAGGGAGGCTCGGGTCCGAGCCAGCCCCCAGCCTGTCTGGAAGGATCTCTTTCTCTTCATTAGGCGTCTAGAGTTTAAATAGTGTGAATCTGGGCCTCACAATTACTAAAAATAGGGCTGGCTACATAGGCAAGTGAATGCTAGGGGATTGTTGAAGCCTTTTCCATCAAAGGCACAGCAACAGCGATGTGTCCCAGCCTCCAGCCATAGCCAGCAGCCCCCCAGCCCAGCCGGGCATCGCAGGATGCCTCCCGCTCCTTGTGAGGATGCAGCTTTCACAAGCTACAGCAGCAAAACGTGACCCAGCATTTGCAAATGCTTTCAAATACCCCAGACACGACACGCCTCTGGGGCTTTTGCAGAAGCCTCGCGGGCTGCGGGTGCTGAGCAGCCGCTGCGGTGGGTGCCTGGCTCCCTGGGTGGCTCTGTCAGAGTTGGTCACCTCGCTACCAAGGCTGGACGAGGCGATGACCCTGCCAGACCTCTGACTCCATGGACTCCCTCGGGGGGGACAGAGGATGGGTGAGAAGAGCAGATAGAAATGAATCATATTAAACAATGAAGATGAACTTTTGGGGGGCCAAGAGGGGTTGGGCGGCCGTACGACCATTGCTACGTCTCATGATACTGATACGAGCCCATGGGCAGCACCCAGCGTGTCTCCCAGTACGTCCACGACTCTACTTTCCACGAGGTCCATAGCCATGAGCTGGCTTCAGCCAAAGGAGGGGCTTGCCTCTGTGTTTTTTTTGGCCCTGGTAATACCTGTTTTGCCAAATGTGGCGAGTATAAGCTAAGGACAACGGGGGGAGTTTTGAGAAAGCATTTTTGTGACGTGATTCCTGCATCCCGTTAAAACAGTAGAGGTGGTTGCTCTGCCAGGAAAGACCTCTGGAGGAACAACACGTCATGGTTTCAAGCAGTCCCTCCACATCAGTCCATTTCTCTTCCCATCCCTCTTACCCCTTGCTCTGCACAGCTTCTGGTTGAGGCCAGTTCTGGAATACCGTCACAAAAGTGTTTCAGGGAGATGTCAGCCACAGCTGGATGGCAGTTGTTTTGGACAAGCTCATTCGGCTGCCAGGGGACGCCGGTCAGGGGTGGTAGTATTAAGTGTGAATTTGGTGAAAAGATTAAGCCAGAAAATGGGGAAAGAAATAGGACAGCCGGAACTGTTGATTTGAACACCTCTTTTAAAAGATCTGTTTTGATTTTTCCCTTCAAATCAATCTTTTAAGGACAAAGTTAGCTCTGTGTGTTTAAAATAAATAAAGAACAATTACAGTGAAGAGTCACCATCTCATTTCAGTTAAATCAAATATTTCTGCTTACTGAAAATGTTTGAGGAAGCCTGAAATTTCATTTCAGACAACTTAAAAGTATTTCTACAATTATTATTATTTTGGTTCAGCTACTGAACTGAAAAATGATTTATTTGCACAGCTCTGATTAAGGCAGAGAGAAACTTATTTAAGCACTTTGATTAATTATGCCTCTATTCCCAGCTGAGCAGAAGTGGGAATTCCAAGTCAAAGGAAAGTATTGCTTCTCTTTTCTTCATTACTTTGGTAAATGGCTTTGAATAGGCATGTATTCCCTTCCATTGGGGCAGGGCTTCTGCATGCCGCTTCGTGACGTAAGAGTCATTTACTTTTTCTCTGTACCATGCCTGCTGTGGTAGGGGCTGAAGTAATTTGCTTCCAGGTCTCAGTGGCATATTAATATTAAACAAAAATAACAGTGTTGCTTTTCCATATTCACCCCATTGTTTTCCATGCTTCTTACTCTCATTCCTAAATATTTTATTGGTGATGTACTGTCTGGGGGTCTGGAAGAAAGGAGGGGGGAATAAAAGCAGGGTGCAAATTTGAATACTGATAGCATTTTGGCTGAAAATTGCAATGTTTTGGTTAATAACTGACGTGTTCCTACTTGGAAACATGGCCTGTGCTTCTGTTCTCTCTGCCATGGTTACAGGTCCTCTGCTGCACCTTCTTTTCGCCACTGCAAAAGGAGCAGCAGGGAATCTCTCAGAGGAGCACAGTGCACACGGACTGGGGATCCTGGACCAAGGAGAGCCTGGATCAGGGGGAGCCTGTGAGGAAACCAAATTATGGCTCTTCGGAAGCACTAATGCAACGTAACCATAACGGGAAAAAACAGCAACTGCTGCAGAATGTGATTGGGGTGGGGGGAGAGGAATCAAAAGGTTGAATTCCAGAAACGTGGATGGAAGTGCTCTGCCCAGCTGTTGGCACAGCTGTCCATGCCGCCAGTCGTTCTGCCTGCAGGCACTGGGGTTCATCAGAGAAACAGGCGTCCGTTTCCCATACACCAGCGCTAAGGCTACGCTTGTCTCCTCTGCTTTCTTTAAAACGCATTTCATATGATAAATGGCCAATCAATACAGTCATTCCTTCCTATTTTTTTTCTCAAAACATTGATCAATAGATGTTGCAGCTGCCTGCTGTTAAAGATTTGATTCACTGTGAATCTTACAAAAGCTGAACTGTTCTGAAGTCATTTCTATTCTCCTTAAATTGCATTTGAATTTGCCTTGAAAGAGCTGCTCCATGCTGCCCAGGGTTCGACCATTTCTCACAATCAGAGTTTTCTCCATTAAGAAAGAAAAGTGTCTTAAAGCCCTGCACTCCTTTCTGGCCCTGATCTCAGTGATATCCCTGCATGTGCATAATTCCACATTTTTTAGGGACTGGCAGCCCGTTGTCACGGAGAGCAGAGAGAGAGCAGAGAGTTGTCATGGAGAGCAACACATTATCATGGCTTTTGTTTTCAGCACTGACTAGACAAAACATTTTTGGCTGGCATGAAAGAGCATTGCCAGCTCCTTCCACACTTCAGTGTCCCTGGGACCTTGTCGGGAGAGCAAATTCCCTGCTTGCTGTCAAGTAATCTGCCGCTTAAACGCTTACAGGAGCAGGAATGCGTAGTTTTCCTTGAGATTGTTGAACATAGGCATCAATAAGTACTTTGCAAAGAAAATACAGCTTTATTTTCTGGACATGATTGATAGAGGGTGACTACAATAAGCCTTAGCTCTCCTCCAAGAGAGATGTCCCGCCACCTCGGAAATGCAGTGAAACTAAGGCAACAAAACGACGGAGGTGGCCGTCAGCACGTCCCGTGTGAGCAACTCACAAATCCTCCTGATCCATCCTTTTCACCTGTCAGCCACATTACTATTGTAAGGCACCTGGTCGATAAGACATTTTGTGACACTGAGCACCTTTAAACCCTTCTCTCACAAAGATGCACCCAGAAAACTACAGGCTCACAGCGGTTCATTGCATCCCTTGCAGGGCTGTGGCCCTGACTCCTGTCCTCTCTAACACCAAGAAGATGAGGTGCTGCATTTGTAGTTGAGGAGCCCTGAGGATTTAGCCACTGATATCCCATGGGAAAAGAGGATCTCTCATTTACACTAAAGACCTCACCACTAGACCCAATCCCTCTTCCTCCCCACTCCCTCTGTGCAATCCAGATGGGGAGACACGCGAGGAAATAATGATAGGATCAGACGGAGGGAGTGGCTGGGCACACTGTGTAAATGGACAAACACTTTACGCAGTTGAGGGAATGCGCCCATGTGGTACATTTTTAATACACAGCAGTCCTGAACATTGTTGTAACAGTATGATTTAGCAATTCCCTTGTAAATCGTGAAGTCTCCAACAACTGCGGTGATGCTCTGACAATTTGTAGCACTTTATACCACTCAAGAGCAGGCTGACCCCAGTCTGAGAGATGTACTTCATGTTTCTGCTGGCCTGCTTCATGTCTTAGACCTGGGAAATTAAATAGACCGAAGCGTGAATAGACGCGTAATTTTGAATTCTCTACTGATCCCTTTGGGTCCTTGTCCCGGTGATGCACAGATGGGCTGACAGACAATTTCACGTTCAGTGCTGATCTCTGCAGACCTTCATCACCTAGCCAGCTAGATAAATAATTTCAGTCTCTCTGCTGATCCCTCTGGGTAAACAGATATTTTCAGCCTCTGGCCCAGTCCCTCTAGCAGGCCAGTAGATAAGCAAACAGAGGGACAATTCAGGTCCTGCTTTGAACTCTCATGTCCTTCCACATTTGGATTAACAAGAGGCTCCTCGTCTCTCTTTTTCACCCCTCCTGCCTGCCCCTTGCCTGGATTCTGGTTTCCCACGCAGCCTCAGAAAGGGTGCACTGCAGCTGAAACCAGTAGCGAAACCCCAGGGCTGGACGGAGGTACGTCCCCCCTGCCACCCTACTGTGACTCGGTGCTACGCACATCTGGAACGAATCGGAAGAGGGACTATGAATGGGGGGACTAGACACAGATGCAAGCACGTGTTTTCCAAACAGAATCACAGAATCACTAAGGTTGGAAAAGACCTGTAAGATCATCAAGTCCAACCATCAACTAACACCACCGTGCCCATTAAACCATGTCCCACAATGCCTCGTCCACACGTTCCTTGAACACCTCTGGTGATGGCGACTCCACCACTTCCCTGGGCAGCTTATTCCAGTGTCTTACCACTCTCTCAGTAAAGAAATTTTTCCTAATATCCAGTCTAAACCTCCCCTGGTGCAACACAGGGTACTCAGCTACGCTGGAGCAAGCAGCAGGATGTGAAGGTGCAGGTACCAGCTGACATTTAGCTGCTGTTGACATTGTCTCCATTTGCCTGGGTCCACTGTTAAGCTCAGTTCTACCAGCCAAGACAGCTGGTTTTTCACGCTGCCCCCCCTTCCCACCCATGATACCCCAGGGATGTCACCCACAGCTCTGCCCTCCGCTTGCTTACCACAGCCACCCCAGCAAAGGTGCTGAAGGCTGCATCCATACTGATGCTGCCAGGACAGCAGTACTTGTCCTTTGTCACCATCAACAAAGTCAAACATGGGGCGGTAGAGAGGTAGGAGGTGATGGAGGTCTGGGTAACAGGGACAAAGACTCTTGGAAACAATCCTTCTTCCATGGGGGCAGTTAGAAGACAGTGCTGCGTTTGTGATGAGGACCAGAAAAGGTTAATTGACAGCCTGGATGTGAGCAGATCCTGCTCTTCACCCCCTCCCTTTGCTTCGGTGCTGTGGAGAGACTCCCTGGCCCTCTCTCTTGCCCCAGCCTGTCTCTGCAGCCCCAACTCGCCCAAATCTACCTCCTTGTGCCCCAGAGCTTGGCTACCAGGACTTCTGGTAGGGCATGTGGTGCACGCACTTCTCCAGGGACTTCGATGCTCTGGTTTGGGGCAGAGCCTGCAGGACGGCAGTGCAGCCGCAGTTTGCGACTGATGAGTCCCAGCAGACTCTTGGGGTTCGGGTGCCACAATGGCCATCCTGTGCTGAGGATCCGTGGCTCCAAGTCACAGCCCTCTTAGAGCCTTGTGGTCCTCTTACGTGATCAGCATCTCCCTCAGCCCTCTCCGTCTCCTCAGTCTGGACTGCTGGCACTGTGGGGAGCGGGCTCCAGTGCGCATGGCATATTTCTTTCACAGTGATTTTAGCAAGTGGTTGCAAGCGTAGACATATTTCCTGCTCATTTCACACTCCTTCCTTGCCAGGGCCTGGCAGAGAACCGAGGCATCCTGACCCCCAGTCCTTCCCCTCTTATGCACCGGTGTAGGGAACTGTGGTCTCACAATCTTTGCAAGTCAGCTTTTCCATGAGAGAAGAGATGAACTCATATATCCTGGCTCCCAGGTCATGCTGCCCATGGTGAGCTCTGTTACTTTTGGATTGCTGCTTAGCTGGAGAAATGTTGAGTGGTAAAGAGTGGATTTAGGGATGGAGGGAGAGGGGTCTTATGCTACTGCTTTCTGTTAGACACAGAAATCTCAAAAGGCTAGGGGTTTTTTTTCATTCCTTTAAGGCTGGTTGCAAGACTTCTGTTTAAAATGTTTTATTGAGATAGCACATGTACTTCTTTTCTAAGGGGATAAATCTGCATGACATTTTTGGCTAAGACCACTGACAAATGCAATGCCTCCCAGGAGCTGTGATTTTCTTCTAGTATCCCATTCTTTTCTCTTTTATGTTTTCATAAAGAGTATCTGTTCCCTTTTAAAATAACTGTAATGAAAAACTTTTGGTAAAAAAAAAAAATCCAGATTATTTTGTCCTAGGACTGTGGGACTGTGACTGGTGGAAACTGCAATTTGACCTAATGCCCCTTCCTTTTTTCCTCTTCAGGAATTCCCTGCTATATTACAAATCTACATACATGTAACAGCATCTCCTTTGGGAAGGAGAATAATAAGCAACATGGAGTTGAAGTATACAGTGCTTTCTGGGATATTTCCTGAGATCCTGACTCAGAAGGTCTCAATTCAAGAGCCATTGCAGCTTCTGGTTTTGGCCAGACCCTTCAGGTTATGTCAGAGCTTTGGGCAGGTTTTAGTGTCAACATATACTCTGTTTATGGCTTCAGTTTGTTTATGGGTCCCTCCAAATAAGCATAGACCTCTCCTAAGCTTCCCTGAGTACTCGTAACCCCAATAAGAATAAGTCAGCCTCCCAACTAGTGAGATTAACTTAACCAGTTATTAATTGCAAAATAAATACATAGAAAAGCTGAGGTCTTTTATGCATCTTCTGGATTTGTGGCATCCAAGGAACCTCCTTTTCATGCCTGATTGCCTAGCCAAAGTCTGGAAAGACAGTATTTGGTTAACAAAAGCTGAATTAGTTCTGTCATATCTTGACTCTAGGGACTGGGTCCTTATGAGAGAGGCAAACAATCAGATGAGTTTATTACATGCCAGTGATGCAGCGAAATTCAATTAATTTGTTTGCTGTGCTTCCCAGAATGAGAAATAGACATGCCGTAAACGTGAACGATGCCATCAGTCTGGTTCTGTGTCAGTAAACAAATGTAATATGATGATGTTTTGGAGTCTCACCGTCCTTTCTTGCACATCCCTGGGTCCCCTGAGGCTCCAGGGAAGATGGGAGAATACTGCCCATACACACTTCCCCTGGCACAGTGTTGCAGACCCCTGTTTTAGCATTGCGACCACCTATGACCCTGCTGGGAACGATGAGATAGGAGGCCCTACCTGGGGAAGAAGACCTTGTCTGGCCTGTTTCCTTCCCAGTTGCTGCATTTCCATGGACACAGGAGCCAAATGGGACATCTGCAAGGAGTCAGAGAAACTTCCCCATGCAAAAAATGTTCTCCAAAGATGGTACAAGAATTACTTCAAGGCACTAAGCCTGGGGGAGCGCTCAGCCTGAATGACTCCATCTCCTCCTCTAAAGCACCTCTTCGGGACCCATGGCATGGGTCAAAACACCTATAGCTCCTCAAGAACTTTGTCCTCTGGCGTTGATCTAGGCTTTGGGTCTGCACTGCTTGGATGGAGAGGTAGTTGCCGTCCGTGTTGCCAGATAACCTGAAGGAATGAGTGAAGGAGCACGGATTGGAAATTCAGGAAGTTGCCGTGCCCTTGGTCCAGGATTTTGTTGGGCTCAGCAGGATCAGCCCCTGCCTGGTAATATGGGACTGGTGTGTTACTGATGTGAGGTGGCAGGGAGATGGGAAGCTCAAAAGGAAAATTCCCAGGAGGAATCAGGTGGGCACTGAAATGGTTATACTCCCTCTGCCAAATTGTCCTCAGGAAAAAATATCTCATAACTTTTTTTCCAGAAGAGTGGAAAGCTCTGGCCTTATATTCATCCTAAAGGGGACAACAGAGAAATCATTAACAGCTTTGAGAATTGGCAGGTCATGGCTTGAAGGTATCTGGTAAAATTGAAACAGTAAGTCCATCTGCAGTCCATGAAATTTCACATGTGCTGGAAGTCAGTCCAAGGTAAATGATCTCTTTCTCTTTTGTTCAAGTCTTTTTGATAAGAGAGGAAGAGGCTAAGCAACTGGAGGGAAAGTAAGAGAGAGGCGGGACAAGTAGCTGAAGGACAAAATGACAGGAGTGAGGGGACTTTAGCAGGACCCTTCCCTACTGTTCATTGTAGGTGGGACCTCAGAGCATCCCAAGGCTGGTCAAATTCATGCAGGGACTTCAGCACGGTCATTTCAGTCCTGAGCACAGTGCTGGGTAGTAGCTCCAGACACCACCCAGAAAAAGCATCCGCTGCGTCTGACACCTTTGCATGTACCATTGAGGTTTATCCTGAATCAAAAGGTCCCCAAAAAGAAAAACCAGCACACCTGATTGACCTGTGGGTATATGACCTAGGAACCAGAGGTGCTTCCTGTTAAAAAAGCAACAGGAATAGTTGGCTAAACTTTCATCCCTGTGTGGATACTGTTAGGTTATGTGATAAGACGCTTTGTGTCTTCACACCCACAAGGGAGCACAGGGGAGCAATGGCAGGAGGGGGAGCCCAAGTAGTACCCCATCCTGGCTCCTCGCATCACAGGGGCCACCAGACTATCAAAGGGCCACCTGCACAAGCCCAGCAGAACAGAGTGGCCCAAAGACAGGGGGAAGTCCAAATTACAGGCTCAGAGAAGGCAACACCCTGTCCAGGCTCGTCCCAGGGCTGTCCTGGCAGACCCTCAGCCCCATCCTGGGGAGTCCACGGCAGCAGCTCTCCGGAGCACCCTTTGGACTGAGCAGGGTTATGGGACACACTATGGGCATTAAACTCCATTTATAGCTACTTTCGGGGAGGAGGGGCTGCTCCCTATTCTGTGTACACGTGTGCGTATGGGTGTCTGAGTGCAGCAACTGGAGTCAGACCATGGGTCGGAGGATCCGTGTGTCCGTGGTGCGGCAACCGGATCGAGTGTGGGTGTGCAAGTGAGTCATCCCTAGCGAAGCTGGAACCAGACCAGCCAGTGAGTAGGTGAGGTGGCCTGGGAGCCCGCTGTGGGTCTGTGTCACCGGGGTGAGACCACGGGAGAGGCTGGCCACAGAGGGACCAGAGGGTCCTGGCCAACTGCTGGAGAGACTGTGGGGACCAGGGGTTGGTTAGGAGACCTGCCTGTGTGTGCACGCACGTGAGGCAACAGGGCAGAGTGAGGATCCATTGCTGGCTACTGATGGACTGCATGTCTAAGCCCAGCTGCTAGGGGCTCCATGTCGTACGTATCTGTCTGTCTCTCCATCTCTCTTTATATATACGTATTTCCCACTAACAGACCTTCATCCTGATGAGCTGGAGAGGGGTAAGTCCAGGCTGTTGGTGCTGTTTGTGTTTGCATGGGTGCTGAGTATCTCTGTCTGTGTGGTCAGCCAAGTATATACGTGTATGTGTGCTGTACACATGTGTGTGCCTGCTGGAGATAGATGCTCAGCCTCACCAACAGCTGGACCTGGGTGTTCACAGCTGCAGCAGCCTCGCCTCTATCAGGCTGCCAGATCAGGCAACTCCCCAGCAAATATACCAAGAAATGAGGTTTCAAGCATCCCTCTTGAAGGGGATGGAAAGGCTTTGGGGTGTCGACACCATCCTCACCCCGCCGCCTTGTTCCTGGGCATCTGGGCTGGTAGAGAGAACAAGCTAGTCCACTAAAAGAGGAGACGTGCTGTGGGAATCCAGGCAACACGGAAGGCTGTTTCTTTATCTTCATTTGCAGAGTGAAAAATTGCAGAGGCTTACAGAGGATTTCCATAATGTAAGCTCCGTGTGAGGAGCTGGAAGCTCACCAGGGTGCTCTGTGCAGGGGAGGCTGTCTTACTCCTCCTCCCTAAACCCAGGGCTCTACATGCAGTGCGCTCTCATCCTGGGAAAAATACAGAGAGAGGTTTTTGGAAGGAATGAAGAAATGTGTGATCCTGTTCAGAGACAGCAGTAGGATGTGGGGGTATATTAGTCAAGGAAGGTCAGAGGACCAGGTTTTGATCTGTGCCATGACCCACGAGAAGCAACCTGGGGAAAGGGACACTTTGCAGCTCTGTTAATGCAGAGATGCTAGGAGATCCATCACAAGCTTCTCAAAGAGTGTTTTTCAGTCCAGGCTGGTAGCCACTTCAGTGTCTTACAGTCACCTCCTCTGAGATTTCAGGTCACTCGTCCCTGTGGGTTAGGCTGTTCCCATTGTCCCCTGTTCCCCTGTCCTCCTGTTCTCCTCTCGCAGGTACTGGCCCAGGAATTTCTTCCAGTTCCCTAGCATTCCATCGCATTTGCTGTTTCATCTGACCTTCCTTCTCTTTCTCTATCCCGCACATCACAGACCTTTCTCTGCTGATCAGTGATCCCTCTTCTTTGTCCCTTGCCCCTAGGCATAACCCCTTCTCCACAAAAGTGGGCATACCCACTGCAGTTCACAACTGTGCTCGCTTTTTGGACTGTCCACAACACTTGGCATCTCCCATCTGCATTCAGCCGGGCATACACTACCGATTTTCCACATCCTCATCCGTAAAAGTGAACTTAGGGCTGTACCTCTGTACAACAGGGACTTGCTACTCCGCTTCTTTCTCCTGAAATAACAATAGGACTACAGGCACTGGAGGGTTTTTCTTTGTTTTTGGAACAGAGTGTGAGACATGGTGGTTTGAGAAGAGGTGACAAGGAGTTAGGACCTCAGCGCTCTCTTTCTGCTATTCCGTTTTTCACAGAGGAAACAAAGCTGTGACTTACAGCCCAAACCTGCCATAAATACCATCTTACAGGGAGCTCGACAGGCTGCAGAAGTGGCCTGACAGGAGCCTCACTGAGGTCAGCAGAGGCAAATGCAAAGTCCCGCACTCACAATGGACTAACCACAGGCAACAGGACAGGCTGGGACTGACTGGTCAGAAAGCAGCTTTGCTGAAAAATCCCTGCAGGTCCTGGTGGATAACACGATGAACTCGCATCAGTTCATGATTGTGGGGCATGGTTTAGTGGGCATGGTGGTGTTAGTTGATGGTTGGACTTGATGATCTTACAGGTCTTTTCCAACCTTAGTGATTCTGTGGTTCTGTGAGTTTGTGTGCCAGCAGCAAAGCAAGGCAGCCACATCCCGGGCTGTATTAGCATGGGTGCAGACAGCAGGCAAGGGATGGGAATCCTCCCCTCAACTTGGCACTGGTGAGACCACATCTGGACACTGTGTCCAGTCTGGGCTCCCCAGTACAAGACAGGCATGGACACACCGGAGCGAGTGGGGCAGAGGTGCCCAGCTGGTCAGGAGCAGAGAGGCTGAGGGAGGTGGGCTTGAGAAGGGGAGACAAAGGGGGGGACTTTGTTGTTGGCTACCACTGCCTAATGGGAGGTTACAGAGAGGATGGAGCCAGACTCTTCCTGGAGATGCACAGACACAAGCTGGAACATGGGAAAGTCCAACTAAATACGAGGGGGGAAAATTTCACCATGATGGTAGTCTAATACTAGGGCAGTGGAGTAAAGGGGTGAGTAGGATCCTCATCCTTGTAGATATTCAAAATGCATCTGGGCAAGGCCCAGACCAACCTGCTCTAAACTGGCCCCGCTTTGAGCTGTGGTTGGGCTAGAGACCTCCGGAGGGCCCTTCTAACCTGAATTATTCTGTGTGTTTATGGTTGTTCATGAGACCCTTTCCTGATTCCTTTCCTGACAGTATTCACCTTGAGGAGTTCAACCCAGATATACAGACCAGAGAACAGGACCTGACCTGATGACCACTGGAATTTCTGTTTTCTTCTTCTACCACCCTGTGGAATAGGGTTCACGGTTTGCAACGCATGCCTGCTAAGTAATTGTCGTGTAATTGCAGATCTTAAAAAGTGTGCCTTGTCTCCCAGACTCCGGATGAGAAGCCAGGAGACCTGATCCCCAGCCTTCTCCTTCTCGAACCACTATGCCAGCTCTGTCCTAAAGCCTGTTGCAGGTCTCAGAAGGTCTAAGCCCCATTCTCCACCTTGGTTTAGGTACAGATTTACCACTGTTTATTTCCAGGTGAGAGTACCCCACCGAAGGACTGACAGCTGAGCAAAGTTTCCCAAGGTGTCCATGGTACCCTTCTGCCCTGATAGATCCTCAGAGAAGACACAGTTGTGTAAACTGCTGCTCGTGGGTGTGGACTGATCAGAAGACCTCTTCTGCACTCCAGTCTGGGACTGCACCTTCCTATGGTCACTCAACTATCCGATCTCTGTCTGAGCCTTCGTCCTTCTGCAGCACCAGGGAGATCTGCTGGGCATAACACCCCCTTTTCTTGCCTGCGTCCTCCAGGCTATCCTGCATAGTGCTGGGTACAGAGATCTCTTAAAATATTCACAGACGTTTCAAAGTCATGTATCAGATCTCAAGCTTGTAGGATTGGCCTAAAACCTGCTAGTTCGGGGGGGAGAGCAGGGAGGGGGAGTGTTTTTGTTTGTTTTTCATGGACAACCTGTAGAGCCTGTCTTCTTGTCTTGTAGGATTTGAGCCTTCAGAAATTCTGGTTTCGAGCTTTCCTCTTCATCCACAGAAGGATGGAAATTTATTTCTGGTTTAAGAAAGTTGAACTGCCCTGTCAGTTCTTGAAAGAAGATTGATAACAAAGCAGCATCGCTTTGAAATTCAGATAATGTACCTGCTGTGTTTTCCAGATTCGGCTATGCACACTCCATAGCAGCTTAAAGTATTTGAGAGTGTATGAAGATTTCTCTGAGATTTTTTTCTCCCTAAGGATGCAAAGGGTGAGAGTTGCAGAGCTGGGGACAGCTGCAGGATGTTGCAAAAGCCATGTGCTTCCATGGTTTCACGGAATCACAGAATCACTAAGGTTGGAAAAGACCTGTCAGATCATCAAGTCCAACCATCACCCCAACCCCACCATGCCCACTAAACCATGTCTCGCAGTGCCGCGTCTACACGTTTTTTGAACATCTCCAGGGATGGTGACTCCACCACCTCCCTGGGCAGCCTGTTTGACCATTCAAGTGGATGGAAAAGAAATCCTTTCAGGGTAAATAAATACGCAGAAACAATGTATAGGCCAGAAGCCCATCTTAAGGATGGGCCTGAGATGGAGCCTTAATAAAACTGTAACAGATTGGAATATAATGGAAGGAAATCTTTGGGTGTTCTCTACTGATATAGGGCTCACCTGCCAGGAGATGGGAAAAGCACACTGTAAAATGTGTGGTTCCTGGAAGACATACCAACACTGGCTTCAGACAAGCCTTTTGTGGCTGTTAGACCATAGGAAAAATTTAACAGTAAAATATACTGGGAATGCAATAGTTAGGCTAGTGGGAGAGAGGACTGAACTGCTGTGATTTAACCTGTCCAAGAAATTAACTTACTGTAGACACTACAGCTGACTGTTCCAGGAAAGCTGCCAGAAAGTAATGAAAGCAAATAGGGATTTTGTAAAAAAAAAGTAAATCCTCTGTTATATGAGAGAGGAAATGCAATCAGTTTAGAAGAGAACGACAGAAGACCTTTTTATATCTAACCTCTAAAAGCCCTGAAGTATATTAGCTAAGGAAAATTTAATTGTGTGCAAGCAGCACTGCTGGTAGAGAGTTAAGAACTTGCACCTGGAGTTGGGGGAACTTTTATAACAGATTAAAGATAAAGGTTTTAAAAAAAAAAAAAGACAAACACCAGAAAAAAAGTACCTTTCTGACACTGTGTTTCTGGAACAGATTTTAACACCACCATAACAGAAAACAAACCACCCCCACAAATCTCCTGTGCTTTAATCAAATTACAAGAAATGGTATTAATTGTGTAGAGTAAATAGATAAGAATGGGGATTGCCTAGACTGCTGGAGTTAGAAGCTCAGGCTGTATTTCATTGCTCGCCGACAGAGAATAAACTATCAGTAGTGACAATCCAAAGAGCAGCACGGATGATTACATTTGCTTTAATTAGTTTCAAGGAATCTTGGTTGAAATTAAAACCCAAAGTGCTGTGAACAAGCTGTTGTGCTAGCTTGGAAAGCAGAAGGGTTTTGATGGTGCTTTAAAAGTGACAGGGCAGGGAGACCCTGCCAGCTGAGCAGGTTTGACAGCTTGGTTCAAACCAAAGGCAGGCTTTATGCAAGCTGTAAGCCAAGCAGTGCTTCTCAGACTGAACCTTGGGCGTTACTTAAAGAGGGGAAAACCGACATGCATTTGTTGATGACAAGATACATCTTAAGGCCTTTGTTTCAGTAGACATACAGCCAAATGCTGGCATCGGTTCTCCAGAAGAGCACAAGCACCAGTTTTCTGCCCAAAGTTCTTGATTCGGGCCAGAAAGTAGTACTTACTTCAAAAGAAACTGAATCTGCCTACAATATAATCTGATTTTCCTATTAAAAAAAAAAAAAAAAGGAAAGAAATTAAAATCTGTTATTGATGAGGCAGAGAAACAATCTCTGTATGGGGAGGAAACACTGCCTTGGGAAATAAAATGAACACACAACGGAGGCCAGAGCGATGCTGGACTTCCTCGCAAAGCAAAGATCATCCTTAAAGGAAATCCATTGAAGGACATGACATGGGAGCTAAAGGCAAACCAGCACTGATCCAGTGAGAGGTGCAAAATCGCGGCTTGGCACATTAAAAGCACTGGCCGCACAGGCATGGGAAGCAGCGATGACAACAGGAGGCACCTCGAATGGGACAACCGCAGAGTGTAAAATGTGCACGAGGTCTGGCGATGGTGGCATTTGTGAATGTGCTCTCAGGTGTGAGCGCAAAGAGCCGCGCTGCTGGTGACGGTGCGCAGGGAAGATGGAGAAGAGAACAGCAGTCCCTCCAGCACGGGGAAAGCAAAGGCGAAGCTGGGAGCTCTGCAAAGGCTGAGCTGTTTTTTTGTCGTTTAAACAGGAAACGAGAGTAGGTGACTTACTTGGAAAAAGAAACTTGGCATACTGTTTTCTCAGTAAAATAAAAGCTTAAGGCTTTCATACAGCACTGGAACAAGGTATTCATGGTCTTTAATTAGGTATTCACTAGCCAACAGGAGCAGTTATAGGAAATAAAAGATGTGCCTGATTTTAAAGCTCCACTGGAATACAAATCGCTTGGCAAAGGATGGAGGTAAGTCCAGTTTCAAGTAAATAAAAACGGTGATGTCTTGAATGTTCCCATATCAATCCAGCCACATAAAGAACCGGATCATTAGCTATGATATCACTGAGGAGAGCTGAACACCACTATAGCATTCGCTGATCAGGGTGGTGATATCTCAGTTCGTTTAACAGCGGGATGTGTACTTTTCATTACGCTGCTGTGGCAAAAGTGGAAGTGCTCATTCACTTCCCTGGGAATCGGATGCTCCTTCTGGATAAATATGCCTGTCACAGCTTTACCAGATCATTATGTTATAAGGGGATGAGCTGTCCTGGCAAATTTGCAGCAGATTAAATTTGAAATTAGAGTGGATATTCAGGAGAGAAAACCTTTACAGCTGAAATCATTGTGGAAAGCAAGGCACAAGGGTTGAAGGGTCACGGGCTAAACTGTCGGGCTGGAGGGTGATCTGCGAGCAGAAGGGGTGATCTGCACGTCTTGGAGCCATGAGGAACCGTTCCTCAGACAAAGGAGGTAGCCTGGCAGGCACACAGCAAGGCCCAGAGATGATGGAAATGCGGAACAGATCTCTCATCTGCAGCTGCGTTTTAGCTAAACAGGCAGCAGTCAATCCAGACCAAAATGCTGGCAACCGAATATTACAACCCTCAGGTACAGAGGAAGAGTTACCTACAGTTCATAAGCACAGGTGGTTTACAAAATTAAGATCTCCAAATAGCGGATTGTCTAAGAAAGAAGCAGTAGTCTGCATCTAGACACAGCGCTGGGGGGGAATGGAGAAAAACTGCTGAGAGTCAGCTGTGCCTGGATTCTGAGTAATGCAGGTGGTAACGGTTGAGGTTTCTGCCCTTAGAGGAGAAGGAGCTGCTGCCATCATGGAGCCGTGGCTGAAGAACGTCGCAGTACTGCTTCAGCATGTCATGAGACTCTTATAGCTGGGTGACGTTACCCGGTCAGGGATGGTGCCGTGCAGAGAGCTGGAGGCAGCTGGAGTGGGAATTGCAGCTCTGTGAGTGAACTATTCATCCTTTTGCAAAGAAACCATCAAGCTCCAGCAGATAATTTGGCTGTCTTCTAGAATTCCTTATGCCTGGGGCTTCCCTGAGATCACAGGGTCATTCCCTGAGAGGATGACTGTCAATTGGGAATGGATATATCAGATTTCAGAAAAGAAAATCAAAAGGCGGGGTCAGGACTCTGGAGAGACTGCATCTCAAGAGTTGGTTATTTTTTTGCAATGCTATTAGATGGCTTTTGGTAAGCTCATGACCTCCAGGTATAGTGACAAATCACAATTAATTGCTTTTTCCTCCCCTTTCCATTTATCATGTACGTAAATCTTCTGCTAAGAGACCAGGCTTACTTCTGCACCAAGCAAAAAATATGAAAATCACAGTAACTGATAACTGGTGAAGAATCCAGCCCCTGTAAGTATTCTTGACATTGCTCAGAAAGCTGTAGTTTCTAGCTTTGAATGGGCTCTAATTGGCAGAATGACATGATTAATTTCGTTTAGTGGAATCCTTTGTGCTTTGTAGGTACTGCAACCTGTGAACTGGTGCCTTCAAGTCTGCAGAGGTTAATGTCACAATGCACTGCAATTAACTGATGATTTTAAAAGGTAATTATCTAAGAAAATGGAAATGGAGGTGGAAGAAATGGAAGTTACTTAGAATTACTTAGAATACCCCTTATCATAAAACAGCAGAATTAATTGAACTTGATCAAAACTGCTTTTAAAATCACCGTGTAGTCTTTGTTGGCTTTGAAAAGAGGCAGCAAAGAATTTGGGAGCGTAGCTATTGGCCTCAGTTCTTTGGACGTGTGGACATTAAACATAAAACTCATTTCTTGGCAAGGGTCATCCATATATGAAAAAGATCCTATTATTAAATTATTTTTTTAAATTATTCCACAAAGACTTAAAATATTAAGGGCTTGTTTCTTGGTTAAGACGCCTGCTCAAATGCAGTTATCGTAATTTAATAAAAAGAAAAATTGATGCATTGTCTCAAACTACTCAGAAATGTGTCAGTTAAGAGCTATATGAAGAGATGGGAGGTGAAATCTTGCAAGCACTGCAACACCAGACGAGTCCCTGCATGGATTTCTAGGGAAATGGGACTCTCTCACCCCATCTCTGCTGAGTTTTCGCAGCACGGCCCCGCCAGCGCGAGGTGTCCGGGCTGGCTCCCGGCTGCTCCGGGGGTGTCTGTGTTCAGCCCCCGGCCAAGGCAAGCACGGCTGTTTCACGCTGGGCTGTGCATCCCGACACAGCGTTACCTGGGACGGACAGGTGCGGGTTAGTAAGCGTGTATACCCACATTACCTAGTTTTACAAGAAAGAGAAGGCACCTCAAGCTGTGGTAGAAAACACAAACTGTTTCATCAACAGGGCGGCAGATTGCTTGTATTTTTCTCAGGTGAAATGTATTGATTTTGACAAAGGTGGCTTTTTTTTTTTTTACAACAATGTATCTAAGAAGAGAATATCTTCTGCTGGCTGGATGCCACTCGAGGATACGGAGGAACCCATCCTGCACATCTTGTTTCTATGGGAACTAATGCATTTCACATGGGGGGGGCATGGGAGGAACAGGGAGCAGCAAAATAAAAACTAGAACAAGTAGGATAATTCTATACCTTTTGTTGCCACTTGTCTTTAAAGATTTTCATATCTCACCGAGGGCTGTCTCACCCATGACTGTAAGGCAGTCTCCCTAAATCCTGCGGCAAAGGCGACTTTAATAATATGATGTTGGACTCATGAGGTACTTCGTAGAGACCGCTTCGTGCTAGTTGTCCTCGCTCCAGTGACTTCAGGAGCACCAGACTGGAGCCTATAATTTCTGACATGCCCATAAGAATAAATATTATTAAAATTCTGGGATGGAGTCTGCTACCAAGCGCAACATCACTTCACTTTCCTTGACTCTGTTGGGAACATTTGTGAAGCTGAGCACTTCTTTTCCTGAGGAAGGGTGCTAGGGCCTGGCACTGTAAATACACATTTTTGAATCTCTGCTTTTTGTGTAGAAATCCTGGTTTGCAGAGCAACTTTACCCTCAGGTCCAAAGAGTCTGACTGGCCAAACCTCTCTTTTCAGTAATTAGCTAAGGTTCTAGACAGCTGATTTTTGGATCATTGAGAATGCTCTAAGATGCAGGAAAGCTTCTTGAGATATCCAAAAGGCACACATAGATTAGATACCAATTGCTATGTCTGGTCCTTCCAGGCATCCCAAATGCCTAAAGATGTAGATCTACCTGCACCTTTAGGCATTTACAAAACCTTTGCAAGTTTGTTCGTAGATCGGTTCTGAAAATGGGACTTGGACCTCTAATATCCCACTTCAAAAATCTTGCAGTCTCTCCAGGATAAACCAAGCAGCAGAAGAACAAAAACCCCTCACATTCTTCCCATCTCCTAGTTAAATGCACACTGCAGCACATCGTGCTTTGCCTACGGGTCTGTGTGATGAAATAAAGCAATCAAATGCGATGTATAATAATGATAGCTGTTTCCAGAACTGTCAGGGCTCTGCAGTGTCCAGGCCAAACACCCCCAAAAGCCTTTATTCAGCTATTTTTTTCCCATACACTGCACAGATTTATTACCTTTATTGACTTTCCAAATGTTTACACTTGGAACATTCATCTGTCAAAGCTGCTTGCTGCATCTGCAATCAATCTCCGTGGCTTCAGTGCCATGGACAGCAATACGAAAGCCTTGTTTTAAAGATCGCCTAAACCTCACGTTAGTTATTGTTGCTAAGTAAGGGAAGCTGGAATAATCTACCCAGAGTGCATGTTCAAAATTGTGTCAGAGAACCTGATTAGTGTAAGTTGTTGTCACAGCACTTCAGGTTTCCTAGATAGACAAGCTTCTCTGCGTCTGTGCTCCCACACAGTGAATTGCTGACACAAAGGACAGATGCAATTTTACCTTCCATAGCGCCTCCAACGAGGCTTGAAACTCTTCAGAATAAGGAAACTGAGGCTCAGTTTGCTGAGTATTCCCCCAGGTCATCTAATGATCCCATCAGCAGTTTATCCCTATGGGAAGGCTTCCAGTCTCTTGGCAAATTTCCCCCAGCCTTAAGACCAAAAAAGCAGGCGATTGGCTTTTAGCTAAGAGAAGGCAGGCTGCCTTCTCA
Source organism: Gavia stellata (assembly GCF_030936135.1). NCBI lineage: Eukaryota > Metazoa > Chordata > Aves > Gaviiformes > Gaviidae > Gavia > Gavia stellata. Next base: position 486,095 of record NC_082630.1, on the reverse strand, counting down.
CTGTGAACGCCTTTGGAAATAAACTAGTGTAAGTGTGCGTTCAACTATATTGCAGACTTTGACCGGGATGTAAGGGCCAGCAGTCACCGTCTTTCCAATGAGTTCACAAGCTGTAAACACAGCCATAGAAAAATATGTTCTGGTTTCCGTGTGACGCGGTGCGCTTGAGCGAAGGCTGCTTGTTTTGTAAAGACTCTGGGCTATTTTTTTGTTTTTCACTTGACTTGAGCCAACAGTCTCATGCATTTATACATCTCATTCCCCAAGTGTCTGAGCAGCTCACAACCTCCTACAAATCTCCTCTCAGACATCCTTTCAAGGGGTGGCAGCGTAAGCAACCTCAACTTATGGATGGCCCAGATTCAGGCCATCGAATTTCCACCAGGGTGACAGGCATTGGATTTTCTCCTGTCTGTTTCTAGGCGATGACAAGTGCCCAGTCCGAGGTAATGAGAGGCACAGGGGCTTGGTGGATTTTAGGTCTGGCAGTGTCTTCAGCCCTGAATCATGGCCCAGCTCCACCACAGTATTTGCACCCTTGACATCCAGCTTCTGCAGGCTGCCAGGTGACCTTTCAGCGTGCTGGACCGTGCACGAAGGCTTTGTCGCAGAGCAAGGAGTTGGACTGGTATCCAGTGATGGATGGAAGATGGCCAGCTCCTTTCCATTTCAACAGCAAGATGAAACCTAGGCATTGACAGACCAACCCTCTGCATCATGAGCCTGGCATCACCCTCCCTGCTAGCATGGGAACCACTGGCCTCCTGCCCTGCCCAGACAGAGGTATATCGTTCCCTGGTTTTGCTGCTGTTTAGGGCTGTAGATTAAAGTTACTTCTTGGGGACTAAGCCCACACAGTTGTGGGTGAAGGAATATCTTCACTCTATCCATGCCCTGTCTTATGGTCCACATCCACCCGTTTTCCATCAACACTCCCACTCACTGCTTTTCTGACACACTGATGACAACAGTTTCCATCGGTGAAACACGTGCGCTAGCTTTGAGGTTAGCGTGTCTTTGCCCATCCACCTATCCATCCATGTCCTTGCTTATCCCCCTATGCTGTTGAGCAGGATCTGTTATAACGTATGTGTCAGGTACATAAGGGTCCTAAACCACAGCCATCCTACCAGGTGATTGGAAAATAGACAGCATCATTTAAAAAGCAACATTACCAAGTGACATTTCCCACCCCATTGCCTCACTTGCCAAGGGATTTGTCTCTGGCTCTTGTTCAGCTGGACCCTGCTTGGGTATTTTTGGAGTGAGGTGCTGTTCCAAGCCCTTTGCGAATATCCAGCATCCTCGTGCTTCTTCCTTCTCTAAGAAAGATGAGCGGAGAACCGCACTCACAGTAATGGCATTCCAAGAAAAGGTGGGTGCCAAAGCAGTAAAAATAGCTTTGGAAGAGCTCTCCCTGCCCACTCCACTCCACCCAAGCTCTAGTTCATGTTTCACCTTCAGCTTCACTGCCTTCTGTACGTGGGCCAAGGAAAACTGACTTTATCTAATGCCAAGCTTCTTTTGGAAGAAGAAAGTTCTCTCTTTTTTGGAAGAAGAAAGTTCCTGCATTGGTTCCGTTGCCCATGGAGCTATGGAAAGACCTGACTTCTCCAACCAACTACCTAATCCCAAGCACTGTAGAAAGTGTTCAGAGTTCTCTGCTCGAGCCCCAGGCTGAGCCCTGTCTCCAATGTCTTCAGACTTTGCAACGGAGACTGACACCACTGCTGCTTTTCTTTCAGAGAAGACAACTGCACCCTGGATTTCTTTTTCCCTGCACTCTGAGCCAGGCCCTTGCACGCAGCGAAGGCAGATTCGCACTTAGACTGGAAGCTGCGGAGGTTGGTGGTACTTGCAGGATGCTGTGAGTGACATGGCCAGGAGGGAGGGCTCAGCCGTTGGCACCGATGCCGGAACGCTCCATCGAGCAACAGAGGAACCGCTCCCTGAGCCCCACGGCTGCATCCTGACCCAGGTGTTTCTGGTGTTTGGCATGGAGATGCTTCTCCTGCCTGTAGGACTGATGCTTGCTGCAGACAGCTCCTTGATGCCATAAGAGTTCATAACTGGGGGTTTTCTGGAGCTCTAGGAGACCTTTTTGTAGAAGACCAGTCCAGACCTTCAGCTATTTGGTCACTGGACAATCAGAGCCAAAGCAGAACAGCCCCAAATTTACAAAACCAAGAAATTTAATTTTCTCCCCGCTCCCTCCCCCATCAAAAAAAGGCTGTGAAACTAGGCACCAGGAGATATTATTAATGCCAAGAGTGTAATAGGAGACAAGCCCACATTAGCTGCTTTTATGGCTGAGGAGAAGGTCCTGAGTTGCAGCAGTGAAAATTTGGAAAGCAGCTTTTTGGAAAGGTTAGAAATCTACATCTCCCAGCCTTAGAGCAGCTGCTAGTTGGTGGAAGTCAGGAAATAATTTTGTTTTGGACAGATTGCTATTTCCTAGGGGGTCTTATGCCTTCCCAGTAGCAAAAAGGTTATGAGCAGTTATTCAATCCTGTCCGGCAATTCTGCTTTTATTAGCATTTCATACCCTACACTGATTTCCAACTGCAGTCACCAATGTCCTGGGGACTCATACTGCTTAATCGTCTGGTATTATGCTAAAATTCCTGTTTGGTCAAACAGGTACGTTATGCAAAACCAAAGATCATTTATGTTTCCAGTACCTTTCCTAATACTCTCGCTGGTGCTAATGCTTTGAGCAGTTCCAGTCTCTTTGTCCCTCCTCGGCAGGTAACTCTGAGAGGACTAATGGCCCCTCATGGCCAGGATAAATACCTTTTTCTTCAGCTGCCATTCACAGAATGCTCTCCCTGGCAGGCAGTTTTCAGGTCGGTTATTTGGCCTGAACAAATGAATCTTTGCTTTAGATCCTGTGGGATATATTTTCATGGATACTTTATTTTGCAGTGTAATTAATGCTGTTAGTGCTAATGGGACTCATATCTTCAAATCCCTGCATATCCTGCTGCCACTGTCCCGCTGTGTGCCTTACCTGCCATATGTATTCAAGTGAAGCAAGGGTCAGAAAGAGAAAAAGCAGAAGCCAGAAGCTGAGATATCAAAGGCATTAAATCTGAGGGATTCACCTGCACAGGGAAAGCCCCACTCAGACAGGGAACTCAGCTGGGGTAATCAAGGCAGCCCCAAGGGTTCATTCCCAAATGTGGTTGTGACCATCAGAAAGCATTCTTCTGGAAGGTGCGAACATGGAGACAAGATGGACAGCCCTTGACAGAGCTCTGTGCCCTGAATCCCTCTCCCTAACTTTCACTGTGATGCTTCCCTCACCTTGATGCCCATGCAATAAGATGGCCCTGGCAGTATGGCATGAGCCTACCAGCTCTTGTTGGATTGGCCCTCAGCCATGCAATGTGACAGCAGCACACCGTGACAGCAGGACCGGCGCCAGTGGCTGCTGGCTGATGCCTTTGCACTTTGCCTGTGCTACCAGCCTGGAAAGCAAAATGGTTTATACTGCAAGGTGACTCGGGAAAAGGAGGCATCTCCCAGTGGGACCCAAACGGGACTTGCAGGACAGTGCTTACCAGCAGTAACACCACTGTATCCTTAGCCTGTCTTCAAAAGACCCCCAGGTTACACTTCTTGCTGCCCAGAGGAAGAAACCCCATGCTGCAGGTCTCAAAAATGCAGGTCATTCCTGCACTCCTCAGAGCTCCGCTGAGATCCCACTGCAGCCTGGAAGAGGTAAATTGAGCATGCAGAGCTCTGCCAGGACCGATCAGCCCTGTGGGGAGGTGTGGTGCGGTCACCCCCTTCCTTCACCTCCTGGGAGCAGTACCAAGCTCTCCCTGCAGTCCCAGAACCTCCTGGCGTGGTGCCGTGCTGCGTCCCATAGATCTGCCCTGCGCCTCACCAGTTTTCCCATTCTTGCTGGGTTCACCGAGAGCTACCACAGCTGGGGAGGCAGAAAGCAGAAGCACCCAAAATCACAGTGCACAGGGCACGCCTGGCACATGGTACGGCTTCTTCCCGCTGCTTTTTTCCCTCCGCCTGAGTCTCCTAGGCATTGCTGGGATATGGCTTCAGACATGGTATGGTGAAGCCAGAGCCTGTCATGTCACATCACTAACTATGCATCCAACACATTCTTGCATTACAATCCTCCCCCTTCTGGCATTGCCGGCACCATGTGGGATTGCTAACGATATGTCTTGGGATGATTTGGGGGGTGAGGCTGAGTGCGTCCACCAGCAGCTCCCCCAGCGCTGCAGAGGTAGTGCGGGGCAGCATCAGCAGACAGCCTGAATCCCCTCTGCGTCCAGCTGGGCACGAGGCAGAGCTCATCCTGCTCATCCCCCTCTCCAGACACGGTTTCTATGATTTCCGTAGCTCTGCGTCTCACTCCTGTTGCCCAACTCCAACACAAACCAACAGGAACCAGCTGCAGAGAACAGGAGGCTGAAGGCAAGCAAAAATTCACTAACTTGCATACAGACTGATTTCTTATGCTTAATTAAACAAAGAAGCTGTCCTTGATGAATAACAGACATTCAGCTTAGTGAGTGAAACAAAAGACACATAAAATAATTAAGCTTATCGTGAATTTATTTTGCTTAATCTCAAATGGAAGGTTTGACTTGGCTCTGGGCTTACTTAACAGCTTTTCAACCCAGCTTATTTCTTCTCTGTTCTTTTTTTTTTCCCCTCACAGACAATTCTAAACTACAAATGCAATTCACAAACGATCAGCATTTGACGCAGTTGAAGTGCTACAGTTAAATGAAAATATTTTCACAATTTAAAATGTTTTCCCATATTTTCTGCTAAAGTCAATTCATAAATACTTTTTTTTTTCTCCCAAAGCTCCATTTTTTCCTGCAAACTTATTGTTTTTTAAAAGGAAAACAAAAGCCCCTCCACCAGCTCGCTTGCGTCTAGTTCAGTGGGTGTGCTTTTCATTATGAGTGTAGGGAATGTCACAACAAGTTTGTTCATTTGAGATTTCTTAAAATAAACATACAGAGAAGGCTGAAAACTGTAAGTAGGCATTTACATTAAAAAAACACCAAGTTAAATACTGAGAAAAATTAGCTTGCTTAGCAAAAGGACATGCCTCATAAAACCAGTACTGGATTTTTCCAGGGGGAAATATATTGGTACGTGAATAGGAACCCATGTGGGAAAACTTATTTATTTATGTGAACGCAAGAGAAAATTGTTTCTCGATTAAAATCTCCTGATTTACATATTCAAATATTCACTAATCTAACATTCTACCTTCAGAAAAGTCTTACCAAAGCATCGGAGCAAAAGCAGCATTACCAAGTCAGCCGCACTCTGCATTAACCTCTGCAGAAAATGTTTGTGTAAGACAAACATCGACTCGTTCCAGGGAGAAACCCAGCAGTACTCCCCGAGAAAGAAAACGCAATAGCTTGAAACCCTGGAGTTTACATGACGGTTTTCATCATAGCCTGGAGCAAATCAGGAATTAATTCACCTTCAAAGCTGTCCCCAGCAGAGGCTGCAAGTCCCAGAGATGGGTTTTGATGTAAACTACTTTCCCTGCTCCTCTCTTTTTCAAGGGGCCAGAAGGAAACCTGCAGTTCCTGGAAGGATGTGATTCATATGCCTCCCCTCCTCACCCCACACCTTGCACCCGCGTGACTACCATAGTATGTCCAACCATATCTCTTGCTGTCCCAGGTGGTCAAGAAGCAAGAGGAATGGTCCGCTCTCTGGCCAGGAGGGAGCCATTGGTGGGACATCAAGTCAGAGGGGCTGACCAAGCATACAGACACCTCGAGGCTGGGTTTTCAGCATGTGCCTCTGGCTTTTGGTTTGGCAAAAGAGAGTTTTGCCTTCCGAGAACGTCTTCTTTTCAAGCTCAGAGCTACTTTTTTTTTGTGCACAGAAAGTGCAAAAATAACCTATTTGTCTGGACCTTTGCGCCCACCCCTCAGCAGGAGCGGAGCAGGTGCTTTCATGGGAAAGAAGCGGCTCGCTGCCATCAGCACAGACAATTTACAAGTGGGGCTTGCATAGAGAAGTTGATTTGCTACAGTCTTTAAAAAGCAGGCAACTTATCATAGCCAGCCGTGCAGTAAGCGCTGGGCAGGGAAGATAAATTTCTTCATTTTTTACAGAGTTAAATCTTGCTAATTAAGACCACATTGCTGCTTGCTAGAGAGAATTTGCATTGATATCTAATATTTCCCACACGTACTTACCAGAAGTGAATGTCTGAAACACAGGCATTAACTTCCCTGCTTCCCAAGAGCATCGGTTTTGAGAAACAGACCTCTTATTAGTGCTGTGTGAAGGGCTGTGCCTCTGTCGACCTCCTTTTTGGGGAAATATTTCACTGGTGGTGTTATTTATAGACATACCCAGCCAGAGTTGTGCCCCCCTCCCTGTCTGAGAGTGGGGATTTCATGAGGGCGCAGGAGAGGTAAGTAGAAGATGCTGGCCTTGTTTCAAGACACTTATGTACACGGGACTGCGGATCCCCTGGGAGAGGATTAATGGCTGCAAATTGAGAAAGGCTGAAATCCTCTCTTCCAACTAGTCCACAAGGACAGGAGATATTTTCCGATGCAGGGACTTAAAAAGGCTAAGGGTGAGATTACAACTTTCCTTCGGTACTTGCTGGCTGGCGTCTCCTTAATTGGTGATCCAGAAGAGCTTTGCATCTGAAGCTTCAGTTATGAGGAACATTTCTTATAATGCCTAGCAGGTGACCCAGTGCAGGAGGAAAGGACTTGGGAAAGGGAAGAAAAGGAAGAAAGGAAAAATGCTCTCACCTAAGTGACTCACTGAGCTGGATACCCTCATACAGCCTACCACCCAGGACATGGAGCAGGACGAGGCATACATCTCCCATGTACCACTTCCCAGCTGGGCAGAGGACGTGTATAAAGAGCGCCTGGGTCCAGGGAGTTGGGAGGAAGGGAGGTGACCCCACCATGCTGAAGCACGTGAGGAAACCATGCCTCTGGGACTAGCGCTCAGCTGGGAGATGACTTCTTGCATGGTCCCGTATTCTGGAGACCCCCCAAGGAAATATGTCCCGTTCATGCTGAGCCCTACCTAGCCCCCAAAAAACCCCTAAAAGCAACTCCTCATTCTTGGGTTTCTCATCATGACAGCACCGTTGCCCCTCTGCTCTGACAGCACAAAACAATCTACTCAGCAGGGACCAGCAGTGAGCTAAGGAGGTGATCAGGCTGAAGGAGGTAAAGGAAGGCTTGGACAGCAGAACAGGTGCATGCCAGAAATCCTTGTTAAGTCAGTGTCAATATGCTAATTGATCGGAGACTTTTGAATGCAAAACCATTAGCATGTGTCTGTGTTTGCAACGGAAGGGAAATAAAAATAGATCTTCCACCACGCTGCAGGCTCTGGTGTTTCCAAACTCTGCTTTAATTCATAAATAGGGCAAACAGTCAAAAAGGTTGAGATTTTACTGCAAAAACCCTCTTTCCCAAACTCTCAGCCCAGCCTAGTGCTGGACGAACACATAATCCAATCTTTGTGATAATGTTGATTGAGGTTTACACCCAGTAATGCCAAAGCAACCCACAGCAAAGTAGGCAGCACACATTGGGCTTTAAAAACGTTGAAGCCAAAACACTAATGCTGCAAATGGCAAGGTCCATTAAAATGAAAATGAATGTTAATAGGTTTGTGTAAAGCCAAAATGGAATTTAACAGAGAAAGTTGTGAAGCAGCATTTTCTGTTGCTGGAACAAATAGTCAGGAGGACTGAAATGCACTGGATTGACATTATCAGAACAAGTTGGGCAAGGTGAAAAGATTTGTCTTGACACTTATTCGTGGGTGGATAATTTTGCTGAACGGATTTTCTGAGGGGAAACCGTTTTTGACCTTTTTCTGATGGTTCTACTTAATGAGCCAGCAAGAAAGACCAGTAAAGGGCACTAGAGCAAGCCCTGAGCTGCTGAGCCTCCACTACTCTTCTGTCTCTGGCAGCAACACTGGTATTATTGATAGTTCTTTCCATTTGATTATGAGCCTCGTTGGCTTTCAGTTTTTTGGGGGTTTTCCTTAAATTTTGGAGATTTCACAGGCCAAGAGAGATCCAAGATGCAGCTGCAGACCAAGAAATCTATGATTTAAAACAGATAAGCAACTCCCTTCGCAAAACATTGCACAAATCACATCTTTTTCCACAGGAGGTGAATCTTCCAACAATGGTATGTGCAGTTTCCCATCCTCTGCCTGCTGCTAAGTTCTCTAATTATTAATAGCTTTGCTAATTACAGCGTTGGGCTGGACTCCCACACAGACAATCGTTACCAGTGCTACAGCCACAGGTCAAGGAAAGCAGTGCCTCCCAAGGCACTGATGAGTAGTTCTGCACAAAGTGGTCATGCGAGCTGCTGCTCTCGGAGCAGGGAAATGCGGGTTCAAACCTGGCGTCTGCGAGCAGGGCAGCGCCGGATAAATCTCCTTTTCCCTCTCCCGGGAGAGCAGTGGTCACCAGTGAGCTGTGTGAGGCAGGTCACGTCCTCTAGCTGCAGATGTATGGTCACTGCCCTCAGAGATGGCTGGCAAATGGAAAAAAAAGGCAGCCGGAGAGCAGGGGGAGATGAACGTCTGTCTTTTGGTGTAAATGAAGAGGAGTAAGGGATACTCAAGAAGAGAATGGCAGAGAAAAAAACCTAGGGGTGAGCTCGGGCAAATGATGAAATACATATTCTTCAAGTGGGCAAGGTAAGTTCTGCAATTTGCAAGAAGTCTTCAGGTTGATGAGTCTTTCAGCCTTGCGCGGTGGTGAGGCATGAACCAGGTTGTTGTAATTGGTCTGGGATGTGCAGGTGATGAACTGACCCTCTTCTGCAGGAAGGTGGACCATAACTCCTGGGTCTCAGAGCCTTGCACCTACTTGGAGCTGTTGATATGCTTTTTCCTTTAAAAAAACTCCTAAAATCCCGTGTACTCCACCATGGGAGAAACCAGTCCATCTGTGGCTTTAAGCCTAGATAATGTGGCAGGGACTTTCAGAGTTGGTCCACACATGCACACACAGAGTTTACTCTTCCAGTGTTACAACAGCCTTACTCCTGCACTGTGCTCCTCGCCCTGGAGAAGGTCAGGACCACTGTCACCACTGCACTGATGGAGAAGAGAAAAGCAGTTTTGTGTCTCATCCTCAGACTCTGCAGAGCCGGGGAAGCACACAAGGAGTCCTGTGGACACCGGTGCTGCCTGCTGGGCTTCAATATTGCCCTGGGCTCCGGACTACGCACGTGCAATAAGTAGAGCCTGAAAGTAAATAAGTAAAAAGTGCAGTAAGTAAAGCCTGTGTGGTTTAGAGCTGGGGTAATTAATGAAGTGAGACTGCAAGTGGAGCGTCTCAGCAGAGCTGAGGGTAGACAATTCTCTGCTGAACCCATTCTCCAAGGCAAGTCTGCAGAGCATCTCTCAGGGACCATTACAGCTTGGCAGCCTGCTCGGTAGGAAAGCAGAGGGGAACCGATCTCTGAAAGCACGCCTCAGGAAATCTCCTCTCAGCTCCTCCAGAGAGCTCCGATCCCTGCTGCTGCTGCTCGGCTTTTGCCAACAGATTTTCCCAGGCAGCCTCCCACCGGCTCAGCTCTTTTGCAAATCTGGTCCCTAAAGGGGAACTCGGCTCTTTCAGAAAATCTGCTGTGAAAGGAGCTGAATGAAAGCATGCTGACACCCATGGAAAGGTCCTTGCTGGTTCCAGCAAGCTTTGGTCCATGCTGATTCACTTCTCTTCTCTATTCCTGGCACACTGGCGTGGTTCTAGAGATCAAGGTGAAACAGGGTCACTGTAGCACAAAAGAAATACATGCGGTCCAAAGAATAATTGAAGTTACACTCTCAGTTCTTCACTTGCTTTAATTGAGGATATCAAAGAAGAATGAATTTCATTATCAGAATCAACAGGAAAAGCTAAGTTAGAGGGAGGTAGTTCTTTGTTCATTCACACGGCTATATATCACACATAATGTCTGGCAGAAAATAAAGTGTTTTAACTTTGAGGGAAATATTAATTTTAGCTGAGAAGGAACAGTGTTTAATATGCCCACCACAACCCTTTTTTGGCAATATGGCTTAGAATCTTAAGGTAATATTCTAATTGTGGCTGGGGTCTCCTGGGCTGATCTCCTCTGGGGCGGTAGCTGAACACAGATGCTCTGGGAGGACTGCAAGAAAGAGGCTGTGCATAGAGTGATTGGTTCTGCTTCACCTCTCCTCTGGCAGCAAGGTGTCCAGGTGCTACCTGCGCCAGGGGTTGTTCCCAGCCCATTACGACAGAGAGCACCAGGAGGACCTGTCCTCACCTTTCTTTTTCTAATGCTCTGATACTTTCAGTCTTCACAATTGCCAGTGGCAAGGAGCTCCATGGTGCAAGCACATGCTGTGTGGGAAGACAGCAGAAACATGGTTTCTTGATGTCCCTCCTTCTTACCCCCACCTATGCAAAGAGTATTTTTTAAAGCTGAAGGACCTGTTATATGCCAAACTCTTACTGAAAGCCAGAAACTCTCTTTTCCTCCTGCTGTCCTGATGCCCCAGTGGTGCTGCTCCACTTCAAGGTAAGCTTCCAACACCCGAGAGAAGTGAATTACCTTCTTCCCACTTCTGTATTCTTTCTCATTTCATTACTTCTTTACTTCTCCTTGCCATATGTACAGGAGTTGCAGGCGCTACCTAGACTGCCACCAGGTACCACACGTTAGTTAGGTGACTGGTTAGAGGTGTCAGAGCTGAAATGTTAAGATGATTTGTATTCAATAGGCCTCTCCAAAAAAGAATGTAATTTGAGAGAAGATTGAAGCTGTGGACAATTCATTAGATGCACATCTTAAAGGCAAGTGTGCCAGACACAAGAATCTGACATGCTTCTGAATACCTGGAATTGATGTAATGTTACTGTAATGTGGAAGTGTGTGTAATGTGGAAGAAAGATCTTTCACAGTTACGTATTTTGGAAAATTGGCCTTTGACTGTGGGAAATTGCCAACTGGTCTAGGTCATGGTGGGTCTGAGGCTCACACAGATGAGTTGGCATGGATGTCTTAGGCACTGAAAATCAAAGCCCTGTTTCCACCAAAGCATGCCATGAAATTTGGAATAAATCTTCTAATTGGAAATTAATTGGTGTTATACTGAGAAATGCAAAACAAGACAGTGTTAATTCAGATAGTTTCCTTTCTCAAATATCAAGGACAAATTAAGGTTCCCACCAGCGTTATGCGGTGAGATGTATTTGCATCTGACATTGAGAAAAGACTACTCACTCATGGAGCTGTGTATGCAGCTTTCTCTTCAAGGGCGTTTTACCACTTCTTGCAATAAGAAACAGAGTTCCACAAAACCTGAGCCCTCTGAGGCATCCTAACCTCGCTCGTACATCACAGCACCTCCCTAATTCATGAGAGGGGCGATGCACATCCATTACAGAGCACCCATGCCTTCTGTCAGACCAAGCCAAACTCACTGTCTCCAGGTGGTGAGGAAATCTGGCACTCTGAAACACACTCAGCTCTGACACCATCCCATCAGAAACGTCAACTGGAACAAAACCAGAAATGCGTCACTGCTGTTTGATAGAGGTATCCTACTTTGGCGGAATCAAAACCCCTCTTTGAGGTCAAGTGGTTAGGCTGTGAGAAAGCGCAAGAAGAAGTGTTTATGAAAATGAGAAGTTTCTGCTGATTTTTCTGTTTTTCTCCTCCTAGCCCCAACAACCAGAGAGTAATTATCCTCTTTTCTCTTTACTACCATTTTTCACCTACTAAAAAAACATTGCAAGTCTCTGCTCAGTCTCTTACTTCCTGGGATAACCAGTTCTTTCCTCACATGCTGCGTATTACGGATGTCCCTTCTTTCTTGCTCTCCTGCACTGGCTTCTTTCCAGTGCCTCTGCATAGTTCTTGAAGCATAGCTTCAAAATCGGGCACAACACTTGAGTCAAGACCTTGCCAGCCCCGAGGTGACCGGAGCAAAAGCAATGTCTTTCAAGTTGCACTCCTATTTGTACCTCTTCAGATCAGCTCTGCCTTTTTGCTAGAGCATCCCCCACACCCAATGGTCTGCCCTCTGCGTCCCCACACCCAACATCTTGCTGCTTCTCAGTGTCATATCTATACCCTCGTTTTTAGGCTGCTGAATTCTCCTCCCCTGCACATCATACCCAGTGCGTCTTTAACAAATGTCACCTGAGGGACTGCAGACCATTTTCCTGACTCACTCAGGCCAGCCTGACCAAATCCTGTCCCCTCAGTGTCACCCCCAATCTCTCAAACTTCGCCTGGGCCATGTCAGTTAATCATTCCTCTATTTAATAAACCTATTAATTAGAATCAACCATTGCTAGTGCTTCCTGGTGACTTCACCCACACTACGTATTAAACTGCTTTGCTGGTGGCAGCATCAGAAGACCTCACTCACGTCAGCTGATATCCTCCAAGATATCCACTGCTTTCCCCTTACCCTTCAAACAGTTCAGCCAGGCGAAGAAATACCATCACTTTGTTCTGGCATGACTTGTTCTTGATGAATGCAAGTTGACTGCTTTTACCCCTCCAATTAGTCTTCATTAAGGACTTGTGTAAGAAATGAGTGGATGTCAGCGTCATTCTGGGTATCGTAGCTAGGCTGATGGGTTTAGGAGTCTCTACCTCCTTCCTTTCAAAACAAGCACCATCTCCAGCTCTGTGGGCTTGCAGCCATGCCCCAGGAGGTCTCAGAGATAACAGGTTCAGAAAGGAACACTTGAATTCTTTTTTTCTTCCAGCCTTGTTTCAAAAACAAACTTCCTTTGAGATTAATGCATTCAGAAGTAGCCTGTTTTGATGAAATAGCATTTTCAAGGAGAAATATGTTCTGTCACACACTTTTTAATCAGCTCTACCCCTAACTCATTCGAGGAATAATGCAATATTTTTCTTTCTGTATTGTTTGGTATTTCTTTCTGTATTGCTTAGGTGAAGAAGATTGTTTGTATTTCCCCCATTCATGATGTCTGGTATGATGAAGTGCTATTCTCTGGCTGTCAAAGAGTTTGGTCTCAATGAATCTTAAAATACTTAAAACAGGAATCTTGACTGATCTTGGTTGGAACTAAACTTGGCTGATTTCATCATTGTCTTTGCTGAGGGCAGAGTTAGACTGGAAAATGTTCAAACTTGGCACAAATTAAGTGAATCAAGAACCTTTCAATGCTTGGTGATAAAATCTGAATGCCTGATTGGTCACAGAAAGTCTCAGCTGTCCTGCCGCCTTCCAAGGTCTGGGTATGAGATGTTTAATTTACAAAGTTCTCGTTAAATGGCAGCCTTTAGGTCAATGCTCAGCTTGTGTTAATCGACACCTTGCTGGTGTTTATCATCCAAATTCTCTTGCTAGTGATCTCTGGGAGACTAATCGGATCTTCAGTCAAGTGAAGTGTTTGCCTGCCCGTGGATCAGGGCTGTGTAGGTCCCTGGAAGTTTTTACAAGACCAAAGCACTTGGCTGTTGGTGGGAAATTGATGGGCGATGACTACAGATTTTCTTTGCAAGTAGAGAGAGAGAAAGGGAGAGGCAGAGAAAGAGCTGGAGGTGATGGAAAGAGGGAAGATGGCATGCCACGATCAAAGAAATTCATCTTCTCCTCAGCCTGCAGACTGACTCGGGTCAACAAACTCTCAAGAAAGCAGATGAAGGAGACCAAAGACCAGACGAACTGTCCTGGTGCCCAAGGATGTAGGATGAGCACCTGAATAAAAAGTCAGTCTACAGCTGGCAGGGGGGAGGCCAGAGAGTGACAGAGCAGGGAGCAGAGGAGGACTTGGCTGCCCTGCAGGTCTCCATGGATTGCTCCTTGACTGAGTATACTCCGAAGGACCATGGTTGAGTCCCCTGACTTTAGGTATCTCCTGTTATCAGAGATTCCCCAGAGCATCCTTGCTTGCCAGGTGACCTCCTCAGCTCACAGCTGAGCTAGTGCAGCAGAGATGCACTCAGCAGGCTGCAAGTCACAAGCAAGGTCTGCACCAGGGCTGCCTCTGCCAAGCAATAAAGAGCAAACTCAGTGTCGGCATACCCATTCATAGCAAAGGGGAAAAAAGCCTTATTCAGTCTAAAAGGTGACTTGCTTCAACACCTAAGAAATTGGGTTTAGAGTCCAGGCATTGAAATGCTCATGGGGAACTCACAGCACGGAAATTAATCCCTGGCAGAGGATGTGCCCCATGCCACCTCCCTGAGGAAGGACTGAATTGCTGGGTTGGTTTGTAGGGGCTCGGCTGGCTGCCTTGGGAACCAGAGATGTGTGAAATGCCATCGGCCTTGGCATGTAGCTTTGCATTCTTGCTTTCCTTTTGGTTCCTTCTAGCCAAAGGATGGCTTCACACTGTACATCCTTTGTCCCTAGCCTGAATCTCAGGGAAAGACTAGTTTTATTTAAAAGCAAACCAGCCCATCTGCTTCCCACCCTTCTGCTCCAGTTCCCAGCAGAGGAAGCCTTGAAGCAGTTTTCGAGTGCACCTGAGAGTGTCCAGCTCTCTCTACCAACCTGCTCGCCTGTCACTCAGTGTTTCCCATCCTTTGACCCATTGCAAAGACCATCTTCATAAATCCCATTTCACAGATAGAGAGGACCGTCTCCCAGCCGGAGGACTACATTGCTGCCTGGCTGCTGCCCGTGTGGTAGAGAACCTTTACCACACTGTGCCCCTTCTCTGCACAGCTTTCCAGGCCAAGCTACCTGATAACATCTTTTCAGACACAGTTTTCAGGAGGAGGGACAATTAGATCCATGTAAGGTGAACTGCTGCATGAATGCAGTCCGTCTCTCCCCGTACGGGAGGTTCCTTGCTCTGTAGATTTCCCCCACATGGAGGTTTTTTTGCAAGGGCATTTGTCTCAATGTCTGTCTACCCAGCAAATTGGTCTATTAAAAAAAAAGACACTTTTTCTTAGTGGATTAGGCATAACAGGCCCCCAGGACCTAGACATCTATAATCACTTGGTCAGGCACTCTGGTTATATGGGAAATGGATGGCATATATGGATATGGATATATGGGCATATATGGGCATATATGGATACAGGATGACAGAATATATTGTACTAAAATGCTACAACTCGCTACTTCCCTACTGCATGGAGTTCTGAAAACTAGAAAGTATTCCACATATTGAAATAAAATATTTAAATTTCCCTCCCTTATCGAAGATTATTTGCTGGTCCATCCTTTTGCCAGACTCTTCTTTTATCTGCTGCACTTCACTTTACTGCTAACTGTGACTTAAGTACGATTTATGATTCAAGTCAAGAGCCTGATTGCATTCAGTTTGCTGGTGACAGAATCAATTCATTCCAGGTAGGAAGAATGATGCATTGCTTGTCAGCCCCTTACTGGTCCATGGATTATTGAGAAGCCTAGTGAGTGTCTTTGTATGTTTTGGAGACATGGGTTTTCTGCTTAAATAGCTTCATAATTACTGAAATTCAATATTCCTCTCCTCATTGGAGGTTATGGGAAGTCTCACATAGAGGAACAGGGTGAACATATCCTGGCTTGCAAAGGTCTGGTGCATGGACCACAAGAGGACACAGATATGACTGCTCAGATTGCTGCAGAAGGAATAATGCTTCAGTGGAGCAAAGGAAAAGAGGGTTTACCTCTGCCATGTGGATGAGGGGCAAGGGGGGATAGATGTCTCCTAGAGCTACTCACAGGCCCAGGAAAGCCATGAGGTCAAAGGCCCACTGTCACCCTGGATTAGATGCTGGGCTTTTTATGTATTGCAAATACCAGCTGCAGCAGAGAGTGCGGAAGGCTCGGGGCAGGTGGTTTTGAGGAAGGTTTTAGAAACAAGACTGGTTGCAGCTTTTCCAGCACAACAGTTTTCCTCCAGAACAGGGCACTTCCTTTGATTTTCTCCAAAGTATGTAAGTATTGATAAAATTACAGGCTAGCACAAGGAAAGTACTGGAAAAAACTCTTGCTAAATTTCTCTTGATAATACAGAATCATCTCATCCTGCAGAGGTAAAGTAAATAAATTCCTCTTTCAACTGACCCATTCCATTAATTTCACTTCAACTTTTAGGCTAATTTCAAATATTAGTTTTAATATTATATTTCAGTGATGTTTTTAATATTTGCTGGTATAATGTTTTGTTAATATAGAAGCAAAACATGTACCTTATGGAAATGGAGCATTTAGGTATTGTTGAAACAAAATGATTTGATGTAGTCAAGACCATCCAATTTGATTGTTCTCATTAGATATTTCTGGAGAAGGGAGAGGGAAGAGCATTTTACGTTGAAATTTGCTTTAAAACAAAAATGACTTCTGAAATGTAGGGATTTTATCACTGGCTAAAAACACTGGTATCTGGCAGGTATTTCTGCCAAGAAACAAAGAAAACAAGAAAATTAGGCGCGAAATGAAAAGGAACAAGGAGATGGCTGGCTGCAGATTGTCCTGTCTGGGACTGCAGAGCTTACCTTGCCAGCCTATAGATATAGCAGACCTACTGCAGGGAAGACTGTCAGAAAATCAGTGTACTCAGCTCTACAAATTAAAAGTCTCAGCTTCATCTCTCAACCTCTTATTGTCATTTTTTAATCTCTCCCTCTGCTGATAGCATTGCTTGAGTTCCTCTTGCTGCCCCGAGAGAGTGGGAGTGGGAGAGTCTCCTCTCCTTCCCTCTTGCTAGAAGCTCCCCAATGTTTTGCACATCGCTGAGCAGGTCAGGGTGAAGGATGGCCTTCTCCAGCATCCTGTCCTTATGTCCCCATAAGCAGCCAAATCGAATGGGCGTATAGGACTGAGCCAACGGGCTGGAACTGAGCAGACCTGAGGCTATGTTCATGGAGATCTGTAAATATCTAACCACAGGACCTAAGATTATGCTTGACTAGTTACATCCCAGGGAAAGTTAACTCCTGTGTTGTCTATTTTTCTGGCACGACTCACCTGCCTTCCCAGTGAAGACAAAGCCTAGGGCTGGAAGAAATGTAACTTGAATTACCCTAAACAGCAGAGCTGGATGCAGTTGACATATGGATGAGGGGGGCTGGATGACCTTCACTCCCTAATGGAGTCACTCCTGAGCTAAACATAGCTAAGGCTTTGGCTGTATCTATTCATCAAACTAATGGTGTGATGGTAGTTGAGCTTATTGGATTAAATCAGCACTGAGGCATGGGCTTATGCTAACAAGCAGCGAGTTCCCCGAAGTCCCTGAAATATATGATGTCTGCTGGCTGCTCCTCCAAAAGCAATGGGCACTGTGTCAGAAGATGCACCATAAAGTGTCATAAAGACTTTTTTATGTACCTTGAAGAAGTCAGATCAAAGGTTTACTCAACGCTGGCCTGTGCCTGAGTAAATGCATGCCAAAGTCTCAGACGTGTGATGACTCCCTGCTCCTCAGCAGATCCCATATGACATAGCACTGTCCTGGTCTCCTTGAGAGCACAGGCAGGGTGCTGTCTGTTCCCATGCTGCAGGGACTCCTGAGCAGACCTCTGTGGAACAACTTGGCACCTGGGGATTAGCATTTTACATTGGCCTGAGCAAGTCCACTCCTTTCTCTCCAGTGGTGAGAAATAGGGAAAAAAGGTTTCCATGCACTGGAAAAAATGGGTCAGTGATGTGTGGCACCCTGTCATTTTGGGAAGGCTCTTGCTATGACAATTGCCTGATCTGTCCTGGTGGGGACTAATTTGATGGCCTGGGAGACAAAAAAGCATATTCATACATGTCCTGTTCTCAGTGCCGCAAAGAGCTCCTTGGCTCCAGACCTGTTTTGTGTGAAGAGTGTCTAGGGCGGGCAACAAAGACCAAAACATCAGAGCTACGACCTTCACTGCTCTTTGCTCTTGAGAATAACACTCCTGTTTACAGAAGTGGATGAGCGATGGTACCTCTCCTTTAGAAGTGCATCCCAGCCAGGCCTCCCAGTTCATTGAAACTGGAGTGCATTTGATCACAGAATCACAGAATCATTAAGGTTGGAAAAGATCTGTAAAATCATCAGGTCCAACCATCAACCCAACACCACCATGCCCATTAAACCATGTCCCCCAATGCCACATCCACACGTTCCTTGAACACCTCCAGCGATGGTAATTCCACCACCTCCTCCCTGGGCAGCCTCTTCCAGTGTTTCACCACTCTCTCAGGAAAGACATTTTTCCTAATATCCAGCCTGAACCTCCCCTGGCGCAACTTCAGGCCATTCCCTCTTGTCCTGTCACTTGTCACGTGGGAGAAGAGACCAACACCCACCTCACCACAACCCCCTTTCAGGTAATTGTAGAGAGCGATGAGGTCTCCCCTTAGCCTCCTCTTCTCCAGACTGAACAACCCCAGTTCCCTCAGGCGCTCCTCATAAGACTTGTGCTCCAGATGAGTGTGATGCCACTACACACCTTCTTAACTCCAATTGAAGCTTTGCTTTAAGCTATGCATGTGCTTGAGTGCCACTCGCTCCTTTTCTAACTGGGCTGAGGCACTCCCGGTCACTATTTCCTATAAGAATTTGCCTCCCCAAGAAGTTCCCCCGCTTTTCCTCTTTCTCATTCGTTATTAGTGACATCTAGTGACCAGCAAGAGTCATGCAGCAAATGTATGACACCATCATTAATAAGGTAGACTGAACTTACATGACAGGAAAGTACTTGGTCTATTAATTTAGCAAGTATTTCTCACTGCTGCATGTAGAGAAATCAGCCAGGCGGGAGATCTGGTGTTTGAAATTACCCTTCTACTCTTCAGCCTTTTGCAGAATGCCAAGGGCTGCCCTAGCTCCTGCAGGAGGTCCTATGAAGAAGGCCCTCAGTTAAAACTTCCCAGAATGTTTTGTGATACAGATAACACTCTTGGGGTTTGCATTTTGACGTGCTTTAAAGGGTCTGATTTTCAGGTAGGGAATTTTCAGCTTTTCTTATATATCAGGTTTCTTCAGGCTATCTCGGTTGTCTGAAAAACTAGGTAACTCATAACATCTCCTTTTAACCTGCTTTCCTGACAAAATAAGAATATTTAATTGCTTTCTGTGTTGCCACCATTTAGCTGAGTCTCTATTCCCTACCAGCTTGCACCCCAAGTGACAGAGTAATAGGTGTCTCTGAGGTTATTATGCTCCTACCATGCTTTGTGCAAGTAGGAAACCACGCAGGCCAAAGTGCTTGAGATGGCTCTACATGGAGAAAGGCTGCAGCAGCACTGAAACACTAACTAGATGCTGACAAGTCTATTGGGGAAAGAAGGCAAGTGGGAGAGGCACCTTATACATACCCCAACCATAGCAAAAAGCATCAAGTGAAGTTCATGTCTTCTAGTACACCAAAGTCAATCCGCTTTGAGATGCAAATCTAGCGGAAAATGGGCTTGGCTTGGCCTGGTGCTTGCTACTGCAAGAATAATCTGTAAAAACAACCAGAGAAAGAGGCTACGATCTCAGATCCTTTTTGTTGCCTCTTTTTTATGAAGTAATGCCTACACTAGTTGAACAACAGTGCCCGGCTGCAGAGCACCCCAGGTGTGAGACACAACAGGGAGACAGAGAGGTGAATACACCACACTTTCTGACTTGACTTGCCTCTTCTTGCTGGTGCCCTCACCCCGAGGAGCTTAGTTTTCAGATGAAATGCCCAGCTTTCATCTCTGCCACAAGCATCTCCTAGAGACCGAGGGAACCACCAGCAGCAGCTGGGGAAAAAGCTGGCTGCAAAGTGGTCCAGCCAAGGAATCCAGCTCCCCAGCAAGTTTTCAGAAAGCTCTCTCAGCATCCAAGCTTCCCTGCTGATGGAGATCATTCCTCAGATAAGAAGCATTCTAAAGGAGCTGAATCAACACAGCATTGTTTTTTGTCTTGTACACTCACCAGTGTGCCATGCAGGACATGAACTCTGTGCCGTGCAGACTCTGCTCCTGACCCCACCACAGTAAATGGTGTGGCATGGGGCTAGCAGAAATGGAGAGACATATAGCTCTCCAGCCGGAGCACGCTGCTGATGCACCTCTCCTGCTCTGGGAACCTGACTGTGAAATGCCGCAGCGGAGGTGGCCGACCCGGCACGCGGGACCTAGGGAATTTGCAGAGCTGATCTGGGATGCACGAGCACAGTGAGGAAGGGGAAACAAGGCAGGCAAGCGCCCAGTAGCAAGACTCACGTTTCTCTTTGTGTCCCTGCTGTAGCGGTCAGTCCGCTCCTGGGTCCACGCTAGCCCCCAGGCTGCTGGAGGGGTGCGTAAGGGCTACGGACTCTGCAAGGCAAGGGCAGATGAGCATGCTCCAGCCCGCGGGCCGGTTAGGTGAATGTCTCAGCATCATTTCCTCTGACAGATGCTGCAAACGATATGACTAGTAACAGACTGAATACAAAAAGTGTTGCAGCCCTGAGCAAACCCAGAGCTGAAAGGGCCATACCATTATGCTATTAGTCAGAGCAGATGCTTGTGACGGTGGCAGTGACCTGAAACTGCTAATCTTGTTACTCAGGGAGGGCCTTCAGCCATGGGGCTGGCAAGTCTGGAATAAATAAACCAGGCTCGGCCTTCCTTCCCTGAGCTGCCTGCCACATTCAGCTCTGACTTAAGGCAAAGAGAACGGCGAAAAAGTGGTGGCAGTTGACGAGCAATGTCCTTCACAGCTAACCCGCTGGTGGAAACGGCTGCTAAGACGAATTTCTGACAAAGCTGGCTTAGTCTGGGGCTTGTAGCTGAAAGGCTGCAACCTCCCGCCAGCCCTGTTTTTATCTCCTTTACTCAGGCTCTCCTCCTCTGCCTCTTTGTGAGGTTTCACTCTGCCTGTACACCACCAAGCACCTTGGGGCAGAGACCGCAGGCTGCAACCTGCATGTCTGCCCTCACATGTGTTTGTACGACAAGAAAGAGCTGTCGGCTGTTTCATGGAGCACGGGATGCTCCGCAGCTTCCGTGCAACTGCCTGGTACAGGGGATTTGCTCCCAGGTAGCAGGTTTTGGGGCTGGAGGGAAGGAGGTTGCTGTTGAGATCAGACCTACGCATGGTTTTCCCTGTCCGTTTCCTCAGCAGGTGAGCTGTGCTGTCGGCATCACTGGTGCTTGTGATGCGGAAGAAAATAGTAATGCCTCTCCTGGTTGATCCCCAATGCACTGACTCATGGGGCAAGCATCCTGAAGGAGGCAGGTGCCCATGTTCTCTCCTTTAGGGCCCACCTCTGCTCTACGACTGACACATCTACTGTAGTAGGTGCAAACATCTGAAACACGTCCTGTGAAAACAGGCTCAACCTCCACACCCAGGAGAAGAGCAGCTATAGAGATTTTGCTTTCTCTTCTTGAGATGGAGGTGGAGAAAGCGCTGTAATCTACAACTCAGGCAGTAACGGAGGGTCTAACAGAAATTCTCCAACCCCTTTCTCAAGACATCCATCTTGTCTTGCACCAGACACACCAGAATTTCCTCTTTAATGTACGTTATGCCCAACTCCTGGTAACCTGGGAGGTGAATCTCTCCCTCTCACACTCCCATCCTTCATAGCGAGTGTCATCATCCAGGGTAGAATTTGCAAGGTCTAGTACAGCCTTACTGAAAAGCATCCTTTCAAAAAAAAAAAAAAAAACAGAGAAAAAATACATCCAAGACTAGGCCAAACCACTCTTGGGCACACCTCTTTCTCTTGGTTGGACTCTGGG
This sequence comes from Gavia stellata, assembly GCF_030936135.1. Classification (NCBI taxonomy): domain Eukaryota; kingdom Metazoa; phylum Chordata; class Aves; order Gaviiformes; family Gaviidae; genus Gavia; species Gavia stellata. The sequence goes on along the minus strand of NC_082630.1, from coordinate 464,435 downwards.
CAGACCTAGAAGGTTGGTTTAGATCAGATGCATGGTGTTTAGCCAGCTGTGTTAATGGTGACGACTTCCATCCCATTGCTTTGTGGTGATGCCACAGAGGAAGCATCTGCAGGTGGATTGCAGGTGGGGCTAAAGTAGAATGTGGCTTGCCAGGAGAAGGCAGCTAGCCTTAATATGGAGACAGGCTCTGCACAGGGGGTTGTTCATCCCTGTGGTGGATAGTCGTCATTTCAGTGCTCGTTTTTCCTGTTTTCCATAGGAGAATAAGAGGTTTCGAAGCATGCTACAGCCAAGGGACACATCCAGACGACAGCATGCCTGAGTGTCTTCTCACCTCCTCAATACCCATTCCCTTTGACTTGGAAACATCTCAGAGGAGTAAAAGGAGACACACATTAACTGGAATGATAGACCTGAGGATTCATTGCTGGCTGTTTTCAGATAAGAAAAATGTAACGGTGTAGAGCACAGGAATGAAAGGGGTAAGCACCTGTTTGAGATGTCCAGCTCTACCCAGAGAGGCTGGGCCAGGGCAAAACCCATCATCACTAGCTACCAGCATGCTTGGGGTAAGCCATAAGCAAAGACCCAGGAGTCAGACAGGCCGGAGAAGTACTCAGCACTTGCTAGCATTTCATGGGAGAGCAAGGAGAGGGCAGGAAGGGGAAAACAACACAAGACTTCTGCCACAGTGCTTTTCTGGGTACAAAACGTGTGACTAACGATGGAGTCTAAGGATGTGGAAGACCTCAAAGAGCAGCAGGCTTTGCTTCCTGCCACTAAAGATGACTGAGTGAGAACAGCACTGTGAAAAATGTCAGTTCAGTAGCACATTGGGTTAAATGCCACTGTCAAGGTACCAAAGCTGAGTGAGCAGAGAAGCAGGGGTTTTGGTTTTTATTAATTTATCTTTAAAGGTCCCACTTTTTTTGCAGCGTTTCCACATCTTTGGAAGCAGAATAGCAAGTGAACCATGTAGAAGCTTCCAACACTCCCCAAAGCAAATGACCACAGCTGTGACAACAGTGTGAGCCTGTCCTTTGGAAAGTGTATGGACAACTGTAGGCACCAAGAAAAATCATCTTGGATGGAAATTGAACTTTTTTTCACTGGCACCTCCCTGCCTCCCCAGCAATGTTGCAGGCAGTAACTTACTGAAAGCTCTAAGTAAAGCCATAAAACACTTGGCTGCCACAGGTAGCATCAGAAAGCCTTTGCGGTCTTAATTTAAACAGTTGTCAGCCATAATGAGAGAGATGAATCTGCACAGGCCAGAGGAGCTCTGACACATAGCTCCTGGCATGCACAGACACGTTGCTCTCAGACAGACTCCAAGAGAATGTGTGGCTGGGAAGCAAGGGCTTCGGCAGGACCTGGAGTGCATACCTGAGGCAGCAGAAGTAGATGAGTAGGTGTTCAATTGCATCTACTTCTAAGGTCAGTATCTGGAGAGAGGGTAGCCTTGGAGCACCCTAGGAAATGCTCCACAGACCTGCCGTGATGTTGTGGATGCCTGCATCCATAACCATCTCCTAATCCCTCCCAGGACATTTTGATAATGCTATCTCCTTGCCTTCCTGCCTGTAAAACATGGCCCCACTTTAAAATCCTAATATAACCAGGCAAGCATTTAAAAGCTACTACTGCAACCTTGTCAAATTACAGTGTTTATAATTACCTTAACTGCTTTTAATTGCTTTACATACTACTGCTGGGATCTCATTAACATGGCTGAAAAATCAGTCATACCAAAAAGCTTCTCATGTTTTATTGTGTATATCAGGAACATAACATATAACACACGAGGGCAGATTTTTGTCCTGGTTTCCCAAGGAAATACTTGTGTGTCTGTCAGCAGCCGCTGTCATGTCATTTTCCCTCCCTTAAAACTTTTCCGGTGTTGTGTCCCAGGTTGGCTTGATATGAAAGACATAAAAATGCTTAATTCAGTCAAATACCATCAATATAGGCAGCTGGGTAGAGGGGAGAAAATACAGTGCTGAAAAGATCAGCTGAACCTCTGTGAGGCAACAGTGTCCCCATCAGAGAGGGCACTTTTATATAAAACAAGCTTTCTTGATTTTGCTGTTCCGTCACTGTAATTACCCCAGGTGGTGGAAACACCAGCTGGTTGATCCTACCAGTGCCTCTGATGAAGGCTGATGTTGGCTGCTTCAGGGGAAAAACAACTCAGAAGTGCCCAATGTAAATCAAATAAAGCAAAAATTGCATGTATTTAAGTTATACACAATTCACAGACCACATCCTTGTCCCGTGAGCTCATCAGCTGCTGATCCACCCTGACACCACATCCTCAACCAATTCATGGCTTTCCAGGACACGGGCTTTTCTGATGGCAAGATGTAAGTTCCTTTTCCCTGAAGGAATAACATTACCCTGCATTACAAATATATTTTCTTTGCATCATCTGGATTGTTGCAGATCCATTCCCTGCCTTTCTTGTTCTTTACCATCCTGTCACCAGCACCAACATGGCAAATGTTATCAGCAGTGATTTCACATTTACTTAAAAAGCTTTAGTGAGAATATAAAAGCATCCTGAGCATCAGACTGGTCTCCTCTAAGTTCCTATTTGATGACCGTCCAACACCACATCCTTCTAAGATGTGGCAGTTCATCAGCTTACAGTGCACTTCTTCGTTCACATGCGGTTCCTTCCTTCTGCTTCACTCAGAAGCCCATATGAGGAAGAAACAGCATTTCTATGACAAGACCTATTTTCCATAAAGCCATAGTGGCTAGCATTAACCTTATTTGCATCCTGTAACTATTTATCTAACTTTTATCAGCTCAATGTTGCATCCTCCTCCTTCTGCATTGCTTGATGCTGACAGCAGTCTGGGTGGTTCAGTGTTACTTGGATCACCCACGGCATCACCAAGAATTGTTCTAGGTTCCCTGAGCTGAGTGAAGCCCCTTTCCTGCCAGTTTCTCTCATCCTGGGACTCCTCCTCAACAGGGAAAGTCTCAGCAAGCCCTGGCAGTGGCAGGAAAGGCTCAGGACAGGTTCATAAACAGCCTTCTCCTCCCTGGAAGAAAGGAGAGATTACTGGGAGAGGAGATCTCCATGTTCCAAGGAAACTGTCCCGCTTTCTGCTCCTTCAGCTTTTGGGGTCTGTCCAGCCCATTTGGCCCTTGTGATGACTGCGCTCCTACTCATTGTGCTTGCTCACATTGTAGCACAGGAACATAATGTTCCTGGGGTTTCTTGTACTTCAGAAGTAGTTCAAAAGCTCCTTCTAAGAGCCTCTTTCAGATAGGACCCACCTGGGAGCTCTCTAGCTTGCAAGACCAATAGATTTCATTTCTCTTTTTTCTTCCCACCTTACAGTCATTTCAGCAAAGAAAACGTGTGTTCTCCCGTTGGCTTTTCTCAGCAAGTGCTGACTCCTCTCCATTGGAGATCCCACGATCCCTCACTCACTCCATCCTATTCCTCTCCTTGAATGACCTGCAGTGCTGCCCAGAGCCGGGCAGACGCACAGCTGCCCACTTGTAAAGGAAGATGTGAAAAGTACGAAAGAAATGTCACGTTCCTTCACAAATCACAGGTGACGAATTCTGTCCCCTTGCCAGAAACACACACAGTTCCCATGGACGGCAGCTGAATGCACATCAGGGAAAATCCTCATTGATTTGTATCTCTCCAGGTGCCGACATCATTTGCACCAGGCACATGAATTCCCAGTTCGACATTTTCTACAAACTGAATCTACTTTGGGGAGTTGCTAAAAAACCTTTTTCCTCCTCAACCTGAGAGCTGCTAGGTTCAGCTAGAGCATCTGGGAAATTCCAAAAAGGCTTTTAGAAACGTCAGGTAAGATGAGGCCAATTCTCAGTCTGTTAAGCATTGTGTCTCCATTGGCATCAACAGGCTACACCTATCGACATCAGCTGACGTTGGGTCTGGCACTAGGAATGTTCTTAGCTTTACTTTTACGAGGGCTTGAGATGTACTTATGGTTCATAGCAGAGCTCTGTGCCAATGCTGCCTTGCAAAAAAATGATGTGTTAGTTTAACATTATTAGTAAACCTTTAGCTCTGCTGCAGCAGCACTTTGTTGTTATTTAATACCTCCGGGGAACAACTTAAAATAATAGGTGAAGTACTGGGACCAGAGAAAGCTGAGTGTAATTCTCCGCTGTTCCAGACTCAGACCTTTGGCAGATGGAAGCGCAATGATCTGCTGTGTCAGGGTACCCACATATACCCCAAACCCCTGGGAGAGGGGATGCAGTGCAGTGGGATTAGGGATGTACGGTTATTTTCTGTGAAGGTGAAGAAAGCAGTTCAAATGTGAATGTGGTGATAAATCTTAAATGAAAAGTTTTCAGGACAGCTTACCCAGCTCCAGAACTCCAAAAAGGGCCTTAAGTTGCCTTGTCTCAAAACCTGAGCACAAGAATATTGTTCCAACCAGCAAAAACAGTGTCCCAGCACTTTCAGCGAGGGCTGAGTGGTTGTAAAAAAGCGGTCAGGATCCAGGTCCTGCGGAGAAACATCTTCAGGTCATGTTTTGCTGATTTTAAATATCTGCAAGCAAATAGCCTGTGATTCTTACATGCGGGGAGTTATCTGGTTTATAAATGTACCTACCTTGTAAAATATTGTATTTGTTTTACCTCTTCTGCTATCAAAAGGCCCCTGGGAATATTTATCATGCTTTCACATAGAGACAGCGAGTGAAACAAAGTTTTAGTTCTAGAATATTACCAGCTGCCTGGGATGGCCTTCATGCACACAAACATGTCAGGTCTGGACACAAAACCTGGTGTCCAGATGCAGTACTTGAACCTACATGTCTCAAGGCTGTCTGTGGAGATGTAGCCGAGAAAAGTCCTGTTTTCTCTAAGAGTTTTTTGATCAAAACTGAAAGGAGATGGACCGGGTGATACGGTTTGGGTGGCCAGCGACATCGAACCGGGAATGCCACATGTTCAGCCTGACTTCTCCAGTACGCTCAGCTTTCACAGTTAGTCTGCAAAATAAAACAAATAAATAAAACCCTCACAAAGAATAAATCAACTAACTTAAAATAATGCACAGGAGGAGAGAAAACCCTAGGTTCCTGGTGTGTAGTCCATGAGAATGAAAACACACACAACCCTGCTATGGTGACTTTCCTGATGGGTGACCCAGCATGGCACATCCCTGCTGCAAAACCTGTGTTAGTGCTCTCTCACCATCCATGAAATCACGTCTGTGTGCTTACAAGCACCCCTGGGAAACAGTGCCAGCCTGCACGGAGACCGCACCTTGAATTCTGTGTTCGGTTTTGGGCGCCTCACTACAAGAAGGACATTGAGGTGCTGGAGCATGTCCAGAGAAGGGCGACGGAGCTGGTGAGGGGTCTGGAGCACAAGTCTGATGAGGAGCGGCTGAGGGAGCTGGGGTTGTTCAGTCTGGAGAAGAGGAGGCTGAGGGGAGACCTCATCGCTCTCTACAGCTACCTGAAAGGGGGTTGTGGTGAGGTGGGTGTTGGTCTCTTCTCCCAAGTGACAAGTGATAGGACTAGAGGAAATGGCCACAAGTTGCGCCAGGGGAGGTTTAGATTGGAAATTAGGAAAAAATTCTTCACTGAAAGGGTTGTCAGACACTGGAAGAGGCTGCCCAGGGAGGTGGTGGAGTCACCATCACCGGAGGTGTTCAAGGAACGTGTGGACGTGGCACTGCGGGACATGGTTTAGTGGGCATGGTGGGGTTGGGTTGATGGTTGGCTTGATGTTCTTACAGGTCTTTTCCAACTTTAGTGATTCTGTGATTCTGTGAAATGTCCTAGGGTCTTGCCTGGGGACTGGCTTCTTTACAGAAAAGGTCGATGAGCCCCTGTTCATCATCCTGTGAGGGTTTGGTTCAGCACTCAGTGAAGGTCTTTGGGGTCTTTCCCCTTGAGCCCAGTGGGCACCAACACAGACCCCAAGTGTGGAGACTTTCGGACCTCCATGGCTGTTTACAACAGTGATTTGCTCATTGACTGCTCTTGTCCTACAGCTGCCCATGCAGATCCTCTCTTCTTGGCAGGAAGAGGGAAGCACTTCAGAATAAGGACGTGATTAGTTAATTAGTTAACATGAAGCAATCTGAAGGTGGGAAGAGGCTACCAGATATTAAAGATCATTGTTAGGATTATTATCAAACCCATAAGATAGCTTTCCATAAAAGCCGCCTTTGTTTATTTCTCATGAAAGGGATGTTGTCAATACTGAGAAAATCTTTCATCTCACAAATTACTATCAAACAACTTGGCACTGGTGTCTAATTTGAAACATGTTCTATTTAGCAGACAGTATGAAACAATGCCTAAATTATTTTCCACAAATATTTAAAACACACAAAGGCATCACACTGAAAATCCATCTGAATTTCATGGATGGATGCAGAACTTGCTGGACTTCCTATATATATTTATTTCTCAAATCAGATTTTATAAATACCTTTGTATCACAGTCTTCCCTTTGCCCTTTCTGTAAAATGATTTTATGATGACAACTTTATTGGTGCTGAAATTATTCCTTTCCTGACTTTCAGATCACAATAACCTCATTTTCCTTTTGAGTATTACCCATTATTGTTTTTCCTCCCTATCATAATGATATGCATTATTTCCTTTTCTTTTTTTTTTAGTTTTTTTCCCATAGTGATGTCTCCTTGAGAGAAAGAGACACAGTAATTAAAAGAATGGGATATCTCTTGAAGTTTCAAGTCTGTGATGTGTGAAATAGTCAGAATTATTAAAGAGAAGTTTGGCAAGTTTGTAAGGTCTTTGAAAACATAGACAAGAATCTTCATCTAGGTCTTTTTTTTTACTTCCAGACAGCATTTATGCAGGCTTTCTAAAATTGCCTTATTTCTAATGTATTCCCCCAGGGTACTTTACCTTTCCAGTTTTCCCCGTGCATTGCTGTGGTAATATCTGGCACGGTCCATCAGCAAAGCTAGGCATGTCTCATAACACAGCCAGCAAAGATTACAACTGCCAGAGAATACGGATGCTAAAAATCATATCGTGTTAGCACCTGTACAAGTTCTTTGAGGTAATTCTCTTTCTTGAACGAATGACACAACCAGCTGGGAAGGGATGGCAGATTTTGTAATCCAGGCTGCCTTTGGAAAATCATCATGGCATGGTCTCTTCAAGCGTCAGAGTCAGATCCCTGGCCTGCATAAATCCCCACAAGCAGAGCTGGGGTGGCTGATGCTAGATCCATCCCAGGAATTCAAGGCGGGTATGTATATTGGCAAGTCATGAGCACGGTTGCATTTGCGGCACGTGAATTTAAAAGGCCTGGTAAAATCAGGTGGACCAGAGATGGTCTTGAATTGACATTAATGACTGGGAATAATTTTCTCCTTTTTCCCAATGTGTATGGAAAGACAACCCTTTCCTCTAAGGAGCTCTTCACTGCTTACAACACAAAAGTAGTGGCAGTGAACAGAGGTGGAGTGGATAGTGAACGGTCAGTGAATACATAGTATTGGCAGTGAATCGACATGTAGATTAAGACGCCACAGGCAGAGTCATTCAGGACAAGGAGAGAGTGTCCAGCAAAGCACCAAGGGCCTCTCAGTAACTGATTCCCACCTTCTGCATGGGGGAAATTGAGTAACTACCACGACGTTACTCCGGACTTGTGCAACATGGAAACAGCATCTTGACAGCAGAAGACCCAGCACTCAGCGAGCATGGTCTGCCATTCAGACCTCTTTGGTGCCTCACATTTATTCCTGAACCTCCCAGCAGATCTCGTTCCCCTGCAGAACCTGCTGAGACCAGCCCCCAGCATTGCAGCTTGCTGTTCTCACTGCCTGTGGCAAAAATCACTCCTGCTCACTTAGTCTGGAAGAGCATGGCCGGGCTCGTTGTGCAGTAGCAAATACAGAACTGACACAACTCAGCCACATCCCTGAGCGAGAGGTGATGAGCTGCAGGGGCTGTCACTTCTAGGACCTTTGGCTCATGTTAGTTGATATAAAAAAGATCTGTATGTGTGGGGTAGCTCCATGGGTACCACCAGCAGTGCATCAATGAAGCTACTTGTTCTTCCAATGTACTTGCTTTTTTCTTTCTAACCCTTGCTTTGGAAATATTGGTTATATTGAAAAGCAATAGCAAGTTTTATGGTCTAGTTTTTTACTTTTCTAGCCTTATGGTCACAGCTGAAAATTGACAAGGCAAGCTCTAAAGACTTAAAAGGCATCTGGCAGGCAAAAATTAGCACACATGCTGTTT